>NC_056613.1:18718384-19075884 GCF_018340385.1 Cyprinus carpio | reverse complement strand
TTAAGAAAGAAACCATTTTTATCTATCTGTAATTGATTGTGGTGTTTTATTGTCATAATGTGGCATAATGTGATACATTTACAAGTGAAAAATTGATTCAGTTCACACAAACTACTACTAAATGACTTGTGAACAAATTAAACCGATCTGAGCTGTGTTTTCTACAAAGCAATGGGTGGCAATGGTTTCTATTATCTAATTATTTTTATGATGCTTTTGGGAAAGCAAGCTTGGTTTCTCAATGGCCTGAATAATTTGTAAAGTTGAAAGCTCCGGTTCCTATTCAATGTAACTGAACAGTAATCAGCAACCAGTATATTTAAAAAAAGTAAAGGTCTGTGTCCCATGAAATAATGTTTTTTTTAAACAAATCCTTAAAAACCACTAGTACACTAGTCTGTATTAAGAATTACAGTAATGTTTGCTATAAAATATACATTGCCAATCAAAAGTATCGAATAATCAAGCTTTTTGTAAAAGACGTCTCTTATGCTCAACAATTTGACTAAAATAAAGTAATATTGTAATAAAAAAAAAAATGTTTCTACTTAAATATATTTAATTTATGTATGTGATGGCAAAGCTGAATTTTCAGCATCCATTACTTCAGTGTCACATGATCCTTCAGAAATCATTCTAATATGCACATTTGCTTCTCAAGAAACATTATGTATTATTTTCAATGTTGAACACACTTGTGCTGTTTGATATTTTTGTAAAATGTTAATATGATGAGTGATGAAGAGAAATACAAGATGAGAAAACAGCTGTTGAATATGTGGCGTGTTAATGGTCTCATCTGAAGAGCTCAGAGCTTTGACCATGTCTAACTCAATAAGGCGAAGAGACATCTTACCCTCTTTGAGGAGGTCAGTGATGTCAGCCTGGTACTTATTTCCCACTCTGATCTCTCCTTTATCAGCCAGCAAAGTCTTCTGCTGAGGGTCGTATACCAGAGAGTAGAAAAAGGCATCCTGCAAAACCAAGAGACACTTGATTAAGGCCAAAAACATTGCACTGCATTTATGTACACATTAATGCTAAGCTTAATTTTGTGCATCGTTGCATCAAAGACAAGAACATACACAAAGTACAGCACTCCTGTAATGCTGTGAACAAGCTTGTGCATAAAGTATGTTCCTGGCCTTTAATATAAACACAGACAAATGTACCGGCGAAGGCCAGTTTTTGAGATTTTAAAGGACCGGCTTGACTCTTTGTAGAGTCTCCAGTCTCCTCATTACTAAATATGAGGAGGAACATACTGGGTCAACACACTGAATTATTCATTTGGACTGGGACTCAAACTAGCTCTCATACATGCACACGCACACACGTCAGATAAACATTTCCCTCTTGTAGACATACTGAATGGAGACACAGAGAGCAAAAAGCAAATTCATGCAAACGAAAGCATTTGCACATGCGTAGAAACACCTCGGCATGCTGTGACACTCACCTCTCTGTCTAAATAGGACTTCAGGGCTTCTGTTTCATTCAGAAGTGTAACGCAGCATTTCCCCCTAAAAAAAACAACAACATAACATACAGTTTTAGTGGTGGGCTGAATCACATACGCCATTAAACAGATCTGAGTTGCTTCACAGTACTGACAGAATTTTGGCTGTGGTTAAGAAATGACCGTATTATAGTAAAGTGATCCAACTTACAGTCTGTCATTTGTTATTTCATTACATTTAAAAACGTAAAAGTTTTAGAATGTTAAAACTTGTTTCATGGACTCTCATTCAATATTTGAAGCCAAAAGTATCAGAAACAGACCATTCTTCCTAGCTGGTTGTAGTTAAATAGGTGTATTCATTCACAGCAGCTTGTTTAACTGTAACCAACAGTAAGTAATGATTATTTTGATTCTTTTTTTTTTTTTTAAGTTTTAAAGTATTTGAAATGTTTTAAATAACAGTGAAATATCATAGACAATGTTTTGTCTTCAATCAAAACAATGGTGTTTTCGTTTTTAAAAGTACACCTCTCAAAGGTCATAATATGTATAAAGTTTGAAAAAGTATTAAAAAAAAAAACTGGTCCCCATGATATTAATATATAAGAACCAATGCTTAGAATTTCTTAGAAGTCAATCATTTAAAATTTTATTTGTACTTTATTTGATTAAGTTTGCATGAATTAGTACAAAACAGACCTAGAAAACATCCAACCAACAAAGTAACACAGGACATTAAAGCTGGCATATATATGAAAATTGTACATCCTGGCCTCTTTCCAATATTTAAATTGTGGCAAAATGGCCAAAAATACCATTCTAAAAATGTTACACTACAAAAATAACTTTCTTATTCAATATATCTAAATATCCTTAAAACAAGATCAATTTACATCATCAGTAAAATGACAGAAGCTGTTAAGTCTTGTTCTAAGGGAAAGCAAAGACAATTTAGTTAAGTTTATAAATAAAACTTGTTTTTCCTTTTGAATTATTTTTTTTTTCTAACAGCCAGACCTAATATTGTCTGGTATTTATGTCAGTGTATATTGTTTTAAGTATAATTAGATATTTTCCTCAAAAACAAAACAAAATGCTGAATAAGAAATGTTTTTTGGCAGTGTACCCAAAGCCCTCACATGAGATTTGAGTAAATCCTGAACTTGAACTTATTTATTAATTCTGTTGTTGTGCTTAATGCCAGTAACATTTTAATAATATTTAAGGACTATTAGCTCTATTTTGAAATAAAGAGGCTTCCAAACATAATCCTTGTATGTGTTTTTGGGTCACTGCAAATGAGTGAAACAGAAGGAAAATTCGAATCACTTGATGAATCGCTTCAACCCGAGAGAGTCGATGCTGGCCGCCCACCTTCCATCACCAAACAACAGTGAAGAACCTGTTCATCCAGAAAGGTCAAGCTCACTCCACCCTTGAGTCCAACTTTCTCCACAAACTCAAAAGAAGATTTACATGAGTCAGACGTGACCTGGCCAGCACCTCGGGTTTGTAAGTAGGACACGAGCGGATGTGGTGGTTTAAAGGGCAGCTTTATGCTGAATGGCCGCTTTTTTGAGAACATCGATTTCATAGCAACTTCCAAAATAAAAGTGGGCATGATCCTCATTAAATGGTTCTATTCACATGTATAGATGACTTGACGAAAAATACAAGCCCTTGAGCAAAAACGAGATCGACTCAAACTTCAATTGCTCTCCGCTGAATTCGTAGCGATGAGAGAGCGGTGTGAATGAATGAGAGGTTGATACTCTCCTGTGCTGGGGATTCCATTAGGCCAGAACATGAAAGAGACTGAAGGGAGCCGGTATGTGCGTGAGATGTGTGACTCACGCAGACGCTAATGAGAGCGAGGCCAGTCGGCTGCTAGAGAGAACACCTCAGAATGAAGCGTATACTCAATATCGACAAAGCTTTTTGTAGGTTACCTGATGTGTGTCGCGGGCAGAGACTCCAGCTGTCTGGAGAGGAAGAGCTCTCTGTGTCTCAGCTGATGCTTCTGTTTCTCTGGGAGATCCACCATTTCGGGGTTCTCCATCTCCTCTTCCATTTCTCCTAAAAGTCAAAGGGAAAAGATAAACAACCTTCATTTGTCCACCCTTATTAATATTACATATGTGATGCTGCATGCTAATGCTAATTGCCAAAATGGTTTTTAGGCAAGGCAAGGCAAGGCAAGTTTATTTATATAGCACATTTCGTACACAATGGTAATTCAAAGTGCTTTACATAAAAGAAGGTTAAAATAATCATGAAGAAAAAATAAGAACAAAAATAAAACAAGCAATTTTAAAAACATAAAACAGAGCAATTTTAAAACATTGGAAATGATTTAAAAATTGACGTATTTAAAATGAATTTAAAACAGTTAAAAATAGAAAATGATTTTACATAGAATATAGTGAATATGTAAAAATACAGTGCAATCAATTCGGACATCGCACATTGCTCATTCAACAAATGCACAGCTAAACAGATGAGTTTTGAGTCTAGATTTAAATGTGACTAATGTTTTAGCACATCTGATCTCTTCTGGAAGCTGATTCCAGCTGCGGGCGGCATAGTAACTAAAGGCGGACTCCCCTTGTTTTGTGTGAACCCTTGGTATTTCTAACTGACTCGATCCTAATGATCTGAGTGGTCTGTTAGGTTTATATTCAGTGAACATATCTGCAATATATTTTGGTCCTAGGTCATTGAGTGATTTATAAACGAGTAAAAAGTACTTTAAAATCAATCCTAAATGTAACTGGAAGCCAGTGTAAGGACCTGAGGACTGGTGTGATATGCTCAGATTTTCTGGTTCTAGTCAGAATCCTGGCAGCAGCGTTCTGGATGAGCTGCAGCTGTCTAATGGTCTTTTTGGGAAGGCCGGTGAGGAGACCATTACAATAGTCCACCCTGCTGGTGATAAAGGCATGAACAAGTTTCTCTAAGTCTTGACTGGAAACAAAACATCTAATTCTTGCAATGTTTTTTAGATGATAGTATGCTGATTTAGTTACTGCTTTGACATGACTACTGAAACTAAGGTCTGTCTCCAGAATCACACCAAGATTCCTGACTTGATTTTTAGTTGTTTGTCCCCTTGAGTCAAGGTATGCATTCACCTTGAAAACTTCAACTTTGTTTCCAAATGCAATTACTTCAGTTATTTCCTTGTTTAACTGAAGAAAGTTCTGGCACATCCAACTATTAATTTCATCAATACATTGGCAGAGGGAGTCAATGGGGCTGTAGTCATTTGGCGATAAGGCTAGGTAAATCTGGGTATCATCAGCATAGCTGTGATAGGCAATTTGGTTCTTTCTCATTATCTGACTTAGTGGGAGCATATACAGGTTAAACAAGAGCGGTGCCAGAATTGAGCCTTGTGGGACTCCGCATGTCATGGACGTCCACTTAGACTTATGCTCTCCTAGACTCACATAATAACCTCTCCCTTCTAAGTATGACCTGAACCATTTGAGTACCATCCCAGAAAGCCCGACCCAGTTTTCCAGTCTCTCTAGTAGTATGTTATGATCGACAGTGTCAAACGCAGCACTGAGATCTAGCAATACCAGCACTGATATTTTGCCAGAGTCAGAATTTAAGCGAATATCATTTATTATCTTAATGAGCGCTGTCTCTGTGCTGTGATGCAGTCGAAAACCAGATTGAAAATTGTTCCAGGTATCCATTTGAGTTTAAGTATTTGTTCAGCTGATTAAAAACTACCTTTTCTATAATTTTGCCTATAAAAGGAAGATTAGATATTGGTCTATAATTGCTCAGAATGGTGTTATCAAGATTGCTCTTTTTCAGGAGGGGCTTTACAACTGCAGTTTTCAGGGAGTTTGGAAATGTCCCAGAAAGAAGTGAGGCGTTCACCACTTCTAAGAGATCTGCTTCTAAACAGTTAAGCACACTTTTGAAAAAAGATGTGGGAAGTGTGTCAAGATCGCAGGTTGACGATTTTAGGTGCTGCACTATTTCTTCCAAAATTTTTGCTATCAATTGCTTCAAAAATAGACATAGTATCTTTTTGATATTGCGTCCAGATCTGTCTGACCTCTGCATTACTTGAGGATGTGCTAATTGCCTTCCTGATATTAATGATCTTCTCAGAAAAGAAGGAAGCAAACTCATTGCATTTGGTAACTGAGAGCATTTTAGTACTAAAATAGTAAGCGTCTTTTATATTGGCCATTTATTGGTTATTGGCCATAACATGAAAATAATAAATGGTATTGAAGCCAGAGTTCTCTTGACTCCATTCTACTGGAACATTATTCAAACACGAGTTTTGAGCAGTGTAAAGTAGCACTTCTTGTTTGTTGGTTCTCCGATCACAAATGCAGACATGGTTTTATGTTTACGTGAATTATGTCCCCACTGGATGCAACAAATGGCCCGTTTGTAATGGGTTTTATTGTTTTTGTCTCGTCGGTGTTCTGACCGGGACATGCATCACAGTATGTTAAAGGGCGTAACATTTACGTCACACGCTTCAGGCATTTGGCCAATCACAACACACCGGATAGCTGGCCAATCAGAGCACACCTCGCTTTTCAGACAGATGTGCTCTGTTAAAATCGACACGTTTCAGAAAGGCGTGGCATAGAGGAGAAAAAACGTACAGTATATGGAAAATAATGTGTTTTTTGAGCCTTAAACCACATAAACCCATTTCATTACACCAAATACACAAAATAATGTTCTTTTTAGCAACATCATATGACCCTTTTAATATGATTTTAAATATATTCTGATTATTTAATTTCATATGTCTGGCTTCACAGGGTTATACCTACATCTTTTCCACAAGCACTACAAGACCCAAATCAGGAAATCACACCATCTTCACAGGACTGAAAAGTTCAAAGTGAGGTGCGGATAAGTTTGTGATGGCCATTCATCCAACCTAAAACAACAACTTCAAACAGAGACTAAATCAAACACTGTGTGCAAATGTGAAAATGACTGGAAACAACCAAAAGAGAGCATGATGACACATACGCCTTTTCTTAATTGGGTTTACGCAAACCCATTATCACCCTTCTCTTAAAAAGATTACTGGGGATGTAGAGGAAGAAGATGTCTCTCTTGACAAACCCCACATATATGTGCTGTATGGAGGCAGAGTGCGGCGGAGAATGATAAGTGGGAGAGAGTCGGGAGGGAGGGAGAGAAACCAGCGAGCGTGCTCCAATTCATTTGGAGTTTCATTAGCGAAAGAGAGAGAGACAGATGGAGAAACATGAAGATGGAAGGAAAGGCAGCAGAACAAAAAGAATCAAGGGATTTTCGAATGGAAAAAAAGAAAGACAATTGTGTGAAATCAATAAGTATTCCCTCCTCTTCCTCACCCGCTACTACATTCAGCACACATGTATGTCATTGCTTTCTACCTGTCACAAGCTATCCGGTTTTATCTCGCTATGAAGAAATCTGAAACTACGGTGGTCACTTTACAAGAGCTGCACATCAGTAACCGTTCTATTACAGCTGTGCGTGGAGTATCGACAACCCCTGCTGATAGATGAGGTAGAGATGGAGAGTGAATGGGATAAGATAACGTGAAAAATAGAGAACAAGCGAGAGAGGACTAGCCCTGTGGCTAAGAGCAGCCTGCCGCATTCTTGAGAGCCATCGAGAAGAGAGGAGCTGAACTCCATAAACTCCGCTTGTAGTTCTGAGAAAGAGAGAGAAAAAAGCCAATCATCTGGCCCTGCACCCTGCCTATACTCAACAAATTACCTCTCCATTTCACTGTCTTAACCAATTATCAATTATTGATGAATGAATCGCCTTACCAGGTGGAAGGGAAGAAAAGAAGAGGAGGTCGAGCTGAGAATCCATTTTTACTCACAAAGCTTATATTTTCAAAAGGCGTTTGGTTCAGTTAACGGTAACCGAATGTCTGCATTCAGCTGTTGATCGTAAAACTATGGAAGCTTAAATAAGACTAAATTTGTTGGGTTTGAAGTAGAGCTTAAAGAGCACTAAAAAACAGATTTACAAACTTTCTGTACAAAATGGTAATGCTTGTCCATGCAAAACTAGGGTGTTGTGGGTGGTTCTTGACGGTTGCTTTCTGGTCCAAGTCGAAGGAGTCCACCCTCATAGGTCTAAGATATTCTGGTCTCTAGATATGATTCTCTGTAAATCGATGAGATTTTTTTAATGGATTTATTATGTGCCAGATAATTTTTTTTTTTTTTAATTTTTGTATATCCAAAAAGTAATAGCACATCTCTCTTAAAATAAAGGTTTTTAAAAGGCTCTTCACAACGATGCCACAGAAGAACCATTTTTGGTTCTACAAAGAACCATTCAGCCAAAGGTTCTTTAAAGAACCATCTCTTTCTTACCTTTTTATAATCTGATGAACCTTTTGTGAAACAGAACAGTTCTGCAGATGTTAAAGGTTCTTTAGGAACCACTTAAACCAAAAATGTTTTTTCTATGGCATCATGAACAAACCAAACGATTCATACCCATAGCACAAACCGTGTGGGCAGGGAAAAAAACAAGCACAACAAAAACTGAGGTAGGGTTGGGAATATAGATATCCTGTTCTGCTTCATTTATAAAAATAATACTGGATTTTCTGGACACTGGATTCTGTTAATTGTTCTTCAACATTTGGATTCTTGCGCTAATGTAGACAGAACGCTGTACTAAACCACTCTGACAGTGTTTTCTGCACCACTACTCAGCGGTGGCACTGCAGCACTAAATCTACCACCATAGCAAAATAAATTTTAACAAGCGATGTGAAGATGCAGTCTGAAGTGAATCTGATGAAAGATGAAATGGAGGAAATTCTATTTTAAAGTTAAAGTTATCGCTGCTGGGGGCACAGAAACACAAAAATAAGTGAAAACTACTCTAAAAATATATATATTTTGGGTCAACAAAAAAAATTAATGCAACAGTTTGGATCAATCTTTTTGAGTTCACAACCTCTTGTTAAATTATGTTCAACCAAAAAACTACACCGAGTTAGAGAAACTTAATTTGTAGGATAAACACAAAATAAGTAGATTATCCAAAAGGTTGTTACTAATTTATAACATAACTGAGTTGTGGCTCTGGAAGCAATTAATCTTTTCTATTTGGATTGAAATGAGCAGTTAGCATAGCACATGGTCAATGTAACTTATTTAGTATGTAAATTTAATGAACAAGTAAAATGTTAGTTGTCACTGGCATTAGCGGTCATTGCTCATATGGTCAATGTAGTGAATACTCTCATGAAGCCACCCACAACCTAACCAAAAGTAGTTAAATATAACCGCTTAGAACATAAAATGCCTTTCCCTTTACTAAAAACACATAAGTAATATCTAATGTCAACATTTATTCTCACTATACGGTCCTATAAAAAGCATGTGAGAACTAGAAATTCACTGCCAAAGTTGTCAAAACCAAAACAAAACAGTTACTGCAACTTAGAAAGCAAAAATGTGAAGTTTCTTTTAAGTTCAACATTTCTTCCACAAGTGTATTTTATACAATGTATTGAGCTAATGTATTACATTAATGATCAACATTATTATGTCAACAGAGCATATCAAAATAATGTTCGTAATGTTTAATTAAACTAATATATTTGAACTTTTAACTTTATCCAGCATGAATACGTGTTCTCTGCGTGACAGTCAGTTCATGTGAATTGAATGCTTTAAACTTTAAACTCATGATTTCAAATTATGCCGCGCTTTATGCATTTGCCCACTGTCATATTCATGGCATGTAAAATTAATGTTACCCTGGCTTTATTTGAAAAATATGATTCCCAGTGCACACAAACTTCCCAGAATACTGAGTGCTTTGTTGGTTATAGTGTTTACTTCCTTTTAATTATATGTTTTATTAAATATTTATTTATTTGTGAAAAATACTTTGTCATCTAATGTATAAGTAAGTTTATTTTACACATTTATTTTTTAATATCGGTATCGGCTGTCAGAAAACCAATATCGGTCGACCACTTGGCTGTCAGAAAACCAATTTCTTTCGAAAACTATTATGTAGTGTGGAATCGATAGTTTTTTTCATTGCATCCTTAAAAAGTTTAAGCCCGTACAGAACTGTGTCATATCTGGAGGTCCAGAGGCTATTTTCATTCAACCCTCACATGCACACACACTAAATACAATAGGTACAGCCTCCATAACCACATTTTAAAGCAGGGGTGTCAAAGTCAATTCCTGGAGAACCCTACAGAGTTTAGATGCAGAACCCTACAGAGTTTAGATGCAACCCTAATTAAACACACCTGATCCAACTAATCATGTCCTTCAGGCTTATTTGAAAACTACATGGTATGTGTTGAAGCAGGGTTGGAACTAAACTCTGCAGGGCTCCAGCCCTCCAGGAATCGAGTTTGACACCCCTGCTCTAAAGCCTCCATCCAAAAAGCTGTGGACACATATACACACATATTCGCTTTGTATGTCACATAAACCCATACCACGTGCATTTCTGTTGATAAGGACATGAGAGGATACGAAGATGAATTCTGATGCCTTTTTCCGACTGCTGTTTGTTTATTTTGCCCTTCCAATTCAGAAAGAAATGTAAAACAAACAAACACAGCTCAATCTGACAGCCATGACTCAAAGCTGTTGCGCTCGGCACCGAGAGGTCAAGCAAAGAGCTCAAACAAGTGGAGCGGCTGAGGCCGACGAGTGAGGTGATTCCAGTCAGTAGTTCACAGCAGGGCCAGGTCTCTCTCTCTGCACACATGGCGCCTCGCTGCCTCATGCTCTCAGGGCCCAGCGAGGTGGAGCCAGCATCACAGAGAGCAAAATATTTCATCTGTGAGTCACAGCACCCGCAAGCTGCTGACTCCTTCAACGCTCAAGTCAAGTTTACACACCACAAGCTCTGCTGAGTTACATCAAGGGTCAGAGAGCACTAGAAAGTAGACTTATACTATTTTGGGAGAAAGTCAGAGTTATAGAGTTACAGAGTTACCCATGCAGAACTCAAAAAATAAATAAGAAATAAATAAGAAATAAGAAAATAAAATTAATTAAATGACAATAGAAAAGAAAAATAAAGAAAAAAGAAAATGCATTTTAATAAAAGAAAAATAAATAAAAAATAGAGAACAAATACAAATAAAATGAGAACTAAAATGAGAATTTTAGAATAAACTATTTGCCAAAAAATAAATAGATAAAAGAGAAATAAATTAATAAATGCATGGATAAAAGAAAGAAAAAAGGATGAATGAATGAATGAATGAATGAATGAATGAATGAATGAATGAATGAATGAATGAATGAATGAATGAATGAATGAATGAATGAATGAATGAATGAATGAATGAATGAATGAATGAATGAAAGAAAGAAAGAAAGAAAGAAAGAAAGAAAGAAAGAAAGAAAGAAAGAAAGAGAACAGAAGTAAAGAAAAATATCAGAAAAATAACTAGAAAAACTAGAAAAATAACTAGAAAAAGAGAACAAATAAATTACCAAAACATAAATACATACATAAGGGGAAAAAAAAATCAATGCATGAAGGTAGGAAGGAAGGAAGGAAGGATGAAAAAGTAAAAGAAAAGAATAAAGAGAATACATTACAAAAAAAATCATAAAAAATAAGGAAAGAAAAAGAATTAAAGAAAAGAATAATGAACAAATGTAATGAATGAACGAATGAGAAAAATTTAAATTGGTAAAAGAAAGAAAAAAGAACTTAAAAGAAAAGAGAATAATAATTTATTAAAGAAAAAAAAAAGAAATTAAAAAAATGAATGCATAAAATAATTAATTGAATTTCACCAGAGGGAAATAATACCAATTTTAATTTGGGTTTTACTATTCCTTTAATACACATAATTAGGCATTTGAACAAAACCCTAACCCTAAATATGTGCAACAGCAAAAGTGATGCTTGCAAGCAGCACTGATAATGCACAATGGGCCGACGCATGAAGGCACACGAGACCAGCTCCATCCGACACTGAACTCGTGTCCTCCCTCTTCTCATTGGTTAGGCTTCTCCCTCATCCTCCCTCCACTTGGTGACTTTTCTTTTTCCTTCCACTCTTCACTCATTCTTCATCTCCCTTTCCCATTTCCAAAGGCAGAGACAGGATGTAGCCCACACCCATGTGGTGAACAACCATTCCTGCCATGCATTTCTCACATATTGCAAATGTCTGAAGGTCCACGGAGAGGCTGCTGGCATTGAGGAGAGGTCCATAATACACACACACATAGAGGGAGTTCCTCTTGACTGCATCTGTGTGGTCCACATGAACAAATAGGCTTCACGGTCCCAGAATCAGACTTGTGTGTTGCGGACCAAAGCCGAAATCTCTTTTATATGCATAAGCACCGTGTCTTACCCCCCAACTAACAAACCTCTCAGATATCTGTAAATCTGTACAGCAGCCATTTTGGAGGAAGGTACTGCTCACAGCAGGAACAGATTCTCTTTTAAAAGACTCACAACTACAGTTCATTCAAGAGAGGAGGGTGCTTTAAGGGCTGTCACTCATCTGAACATGACATAATGGACAACACAAATATCTTTTTGCCTGAACCTCTAACAAGATTTAAAGGATTAATTCACTCCGGAATGGAAATTCTCTATCATTTACTCACCATAATGTCTTTCCAAACCCACTTCCTTCCATGGAACAAAAATGGAGGTATTCTGAAGAAGATCTATGCTGCTCTTTTCCATATAAAGAAAGTGTAGAGCTACCAAAAAGCGTTACACCAGGTTTGATTCCAATGACAAACAAAGAACAACATACAAGTGTAGAACGATATAAAGGTGAGCAAATGACAATTTAAATTTTTAGGTTCATTATTTCACGAAAGGGATAGTTCACCCAAAAATGAAAAACCTTTAAGACCTTTGTTCCATCTTCGGAACACAAATTAAGATATTTCTGATGAAACAGAAATAGAAATAGAGCTTTCTGACCCTGCATAAACAGCAACGAAATTGAAACATTCAAGTCCCAGAAAGGTAGTAAGGACATTGTTAAAATAGTCCATGTGATATGAGTGGTTCAACCGTAACGTTATGAAGCTACGAAAATAATTTTTATGCGCAAAGAAAACAAAAACAATGATTTTATTCAACGGTTCCTTCTCTTCCGTGTCAGTCGTAGAACCCAGATGTGCTGCGCCTTGTTTACAAGCAGAAGAAAAAGCATGCTGTACATAAAACAATCTTTGTAAACATGTCTGAAGATTTAGACCGAGAGGATGATTTGCAATGTTTTTGGCCAGCCTTCATTATTTGAGCCAGAATATACAGAAGATGAACTAAGAGAGATGGACATTCTACGTCAGAACGCCGGCTCCTGTGTTAACGGCATCACATGCATGTGTCACAGTACTCTTGTAAATGTGCATCAAACACTGACACAGAAGAAATTGTTGAATAAAGTTATTAATGCTTTCTTTGCGCACAAAAAGCATTTTCGTAGCTTCATAAAAATGAGGTTAAACCACTGATGTCACATGGACTATTTTAACAATGTCTTTACTGCTTTTCTGGGCCGTGACCGTGTCAGTTGCATTGCTGGAGGGTCAGAAAGATTTCGGATTTCATCAAAAATATCTTCATTTGTGTTCCATAGATGAAAGAAGGTCTTACAGGTTTGGAATGCCATGAGGGTGAGTTAACTAATGACAGAATTGTCATTTTTGGATGAACTATCCCTTTCAAACAAAGACACAGAGCCAAAAACAAAGGCATTAAAGGAAAAAAAAATCACTTTTATTAGTTCACTAGCTAGGACAACACCACAAACAAGCTATGAAACTGTTAGTTGAACAGGGAGTTGGGGAAGAGTAGAAAGAGGATAAAGGGGTCAAGAGAATGGGATGATTGTCAGGTTGATCAGGGCATCTAGAATTGATGGCTCAGAGAGACTCAGGGTGGGGGTACCATCTCTAGCAAATATTTAGGCCAGACAATTAGGACCCCTGATACAACCTGATAGAAAGATAATGTGGGATAAGGTTGGCTAAATGGATGAGAAAGGGAGGGAAGGGTGGGTTCGAGAGAATGAGACTAGCAGTATGGTATGAGGTGGCCCAATATATATGGAGGTTTCAGGAAGTCAGGTGATTGTTTGGGGCGTGGCCCTGCTCCTGAACATCTGTTAACCAATTAACTCCAGGCAGATCACAGAAAGCAGTATCTGCCGATACCGATCACCGATACCGATCTTTTTAAAGCCTTCTTTTTATCATTTATAACTATTTAAATGTCTAAAAATCCTGATTGTTAAGTATCACTTTATTCAGGGCCTGAATTTCATTTTGAAAATGGGGGAAATTCCCCTCTTAGGTGACTCTTGTGAGAGGGGAAGCAGCACGCATTGTGCTTTCACACAGGAGTCCGCTACTGATCCGTGGCTGTTTACCACAAACATAACATTTATCCATTATTTTGATTTCAAATCCAAACATTGTCACTAAAAATGCTTTTTCAGCATTGCAATTCTTTTTTTACACCATAAAGTGATACAATCTTTCACAGAAATGTTTAAACACAATAAATATAAGCAACACATTATTAAATACCTTTTACTTTTGCATTTACTTCTAGATTTATATATTAAGTTGCTCAAGCAAGTGGCAAAACATTTAAAAGTTCCCTTACGTTATCACAAACTTACCATTGACAGAAACAGTCAGCTCTACTGCCTTTCCTTTTGCATTGAAATCTTTTTTACAAGCAATCCTGCGGTTCATAGAGAACTTTGTTTTCCTACCTCCATGAGTGCCATCTATTATTGCCTTGTTTATCTATAAGTGCTCTTTCCCCTTAAATCTAGCCAAAAAGCTGTATGTGTTGACTGAAACACAGTAGACTTTAATTATATGCATTTATCGTGTATTTACTACATTTTCGTGTCAATCCATGTTCACATTTACTGCAAACAATGTGCTGTTACTTTAATTCAGCGCTTGCAGCACAGCAATAGACTTGGTGCGGAAACGATCACTGCACTGTAATACTTATAATACTACTATAATACTTTTTTGTATACATTTTAAGGCCAAACAGAAAAACTTATCGGCCGATGCAGATATTTTAAAAATGTCAAATATCGGCATTGGCGATATATCGGTCGACCACTACTGAGGACACTGGGGTTAAGTTTCATTTTCAAAGGTAATGTCCTGATTCTGAAAGAGGGATCAATACCAAGACTTTGTGCGTGAACATTAGCTCAAGAAAAAGTAAGCGCATTTTGTTTTCCAAAGCCTTTCTGAAAGAGATTCTTGGCACTCTGTAAGGCTAATGTTGCTAAAGCTACCATTGTCTCTGCCTGCTACCAGAATGATTGTAAATAGGAATTTGGTATTAAAAACTTGTAAATGAAAGCAATGTACAGATGACCGCATGAGAGTTTTTGAAATTTCAACGCGTGAGATTGTTTTGTTTTTGCCAGTATGCCGGAGCATGAACCCTTGAAGCTGTAAAGAGGGCCAACAGCACCAGCTCAATTGCATTTAAAGGGACAAACATAAAAGCGCATTTTGGCTCATATACAAAATGTGAT
Source organism: Cyprinus carpio (assembly GCF_018340385.1). Lineage (NCBI taxonomy): Eukaryota > Metazoa > Chordata > Actinopteri > Cypriniformes > Cyprinidae > Cyprinus > Cyprinus carpio. The sequence continues at coordinate 19,060,858 of NC_056613.1, read as the reverse complement.
CTGTGGAGTATTTTGAGCTAAAACTTCACATGCAAAATATGGTGGTGTATGTTCATAATCCCACATCTTGTAAAAAGGGGCATAATAGGTCACCTTTTAAGTTGTTCAACACAATGAATCTGAAATGTGAAAGTGATAAATGTGGTTAAAAATTATGACTATAAAGAGACTCGCTAGATTGAATCAAAGAAATGTGCACCATCAGCATATTAGTGGTGTTCTGATAATGAGCAAATGTAGAGAAGCAAACTTGAATGTCATTAAAATCAGCCTGCTATCAAAACAACTTAACACATAACCACATCCATACACACACAGGCTTCCCAAATTGTGCAGGATAATTTGCCTATAAAGACTTAAAATTAAGACAATATAAAGACTATTTTGTATGGTCACCTGGTTTATGTCATTGTGAAAACATGCTATTAATTAACAATATTTAAATTATTTAAAAAATTACATTCATTTTAAAGTCTTTAAAATAAAAGATAAAACTTTTCCTATTAAGTAAACATCACTGGTCTTATTCATCAGGTCAAATTCTAACCAAAAAAATAAAAACACTATTTTTAATCAAAATGAATTATTCTCATTTAAGCTGACATAAAGGATGTGTAGACGAGAAAAAAAAAAAAAAATTCAACAAATACTATTATAGCCTAATATGTTTTATCCAATAAAATCTAAATGGATCAAATTAAACCCCACCTTTTACTGTCCAATGAATATTTTGTTTCACTCAGAAATATGTACAGGTTATACAAAATTCCAATGTGTGTGAATGGTGATTTATGTTTTTAAAGAAGCAAATGTACGCTCCACTACAAGGTGCCTTAAACTTGAAAAGAGATGCATTCTAGAAAAAATTTTGAAATATAACTAAGATCACTTGAGATATACAGACTTTATCATTGCTCTGTATGATAACAGACACCAGGCGGATGTCTCCGGAAACAAATTTCAGGTTTGGTGAGCTGATTGTGGGTGGCATTGTGGCCTGCAAACAAACTGGAAGACAGCTGCCTAAGAACACAAAGGCTCCAAAAAGCAGCTGCCTAATAAGGTGCTAAAATACCTTGTTTTGTCCAAAATCACATTTGATGTTATGAGGTTTCAATTTCAGTTAGGATGCATCTGTAGAAGGTAGCGGTCTATGTAGGTAGTACACAAGGCACAAACATTTTTCATTTTTTAGTTAATTTTTTCAGTTTAAAAGTTAAATGTTCAAGCTGGCATGATATGAAAATTCATCCTATCTATTTTGTTAATGTACTTTATAGATCTTATTGTGAAGAATTCATCCATGAAAATGACAGATTTCTCTTTGGTGATGTATCCCAGAGTTCTTCCAGTCATTTAATCCACTTAACCCCCAAACCTCCACAATTGACTGCAAACTCACATTCAGTTTTGAAGCTCAGAATCAAACCAACAACCGATAAATCGAACCCACTCTAGGGCTGTCCGATATGGTCATCAGAATATTTTTTCCATATCATACAATATTAATATTTATCACAATATTCATTTCAATGATGGGGAAGAAAATGCTTACCATTTGGATGTTGCAGTAAACATAACTAGATTGTTCACAATTAAACTCCTCAAAGTGAGCTACTTTTTAACCGAGGGCCCCATGAAATCCATTTTCCCCTTACATTCTGTGTTTTCTATTAGGGCTGTGTTATATGAAAAAAAAAAAATTAAATAAATAAACTATCGCGACTTCTTTGATCAATTTTGCGATTTCGATTTTAATCACGATTTTGACACACACAGACATAAATGCATTCAGTATGAATTTGAAACATATTTCCAAAAGAAAACCAATTAGAGCTTTATCAAAAAGTTGTAACATGTCTCTAGAACAGACATAAGTCAAAATAATTACTAAGTAAAGGTGTTAACAAAATGTCTAGACATATGGCAAAAAAATTAAATAAAAAAAATAAATAAATGTTTTAAAATGTTTTTTTTTTTTTTTTTTTTTGCCATGCATTGGTCATAGAGCTCATTGTAGCGGTGCCTCAGGTGTTGAAATATATTTGTTATACATTATACAGGTTCACACATCACAGACAGTGTGTGAACCTGGAGTTAGGCATATGCCCAATCTGTTCTGTTCTCGCGCTCCATTTAGTCGCGCTGCATTCTGATTGGATTGGATAGCATACTGCGGGAGGTTGGGGCTGCAGAAAATCGTGCTATAAAGCGATTTAGAAATCATGCACGCTCAAATTGTGATTTTATGACAATTTCAATTAATCGCAAAGCCCTATTTTCTATTTTATTTTATTTTTTTCATTTTATTTCTGAATTCTGTTACGATTTAATACGATTTTATTTACATTTAGTCATTTAGCAGACGTTTTTATCCAAAGCGACTTACAAATGAGGACAATGGAAGCAATCAAAATCAACAAAAGAGCAATGATATACAAGTGCTATAACAAGTCTCAGTTAGCTTAACATAATACACGTAGCAAGTTTTTTTAATTATATAATAAATGAAAAGAAAACAGAATAGGTAAAGAACAGAATAAGCTAGTGTTAGAGGCCTTTTTTGCTTTGGTTAATTGTATAATTAATAAAAAGAAAACAAATAGATAGAATACAAAAAGTTTAGAAAAGCTAGTGTTAGTTTTTTTTAATACATATTGATAATCAAAAATTGAGTCTAACGAAATTAAAGTAATTTAAATCTTTTAAAATATAAATCAAATAAAAATAAATAATTTACAACAAAACATTGCTTTTTTCAAATAAGATGCTGCACAAAAGAACTGTATAAATTAAAACATGGATGAAAAAAATCTTGGTTGTATATTTCTTAGTAACAAAATAATATTATTATTACACTGAGAAGTATACTTTAGTATACAATGTTACAGGGTATATACAGGAATCATGGAGTTAAATTTAATACCTTTTAAGACCTTTTTTAAGACTCTTTTCATACATTTTAAGACCTCATCGCCACTCCAAGTTTTAACCGGTTACATTGGCGACACTTTGATTTGGGTTTAGTCAGAAGATGTATTTGTAACATCAGCTCTTATTACTCTCTGCAAACCATAGATATTTTGTGGAACACTTCTCATGACAAAATCTGACTGATCAGACAGTTTACCTGTGATTATGGAGTGCTTGATTTGATAGTGTCAGTACTGCACCTGATCAAGTCTGAATGATCATGGAAGGTAAAATAATAATCACAACTATTACATCCTTTTAATTGTGCATCCCAAGCCCATGTCAGTATAATAATAATAAAAAAAAAACCACCCCAAAGTAGCGCATTTACCATGTCCCAAATATAAAAATGTCATTTCCATCCCTAAAATACATATTTTACAGTCACTGTTATGCACATTTATCATAAACACAGCTCAAATGCTTCCTACTAGTGTGGCCCCGAACATTTAGCACAGTTTTATTACAGGTAGAATGCAAAATGTTTCAGTGCAAGCATTTCAACCAAATGTAATTAATGCAATCTTTCAAACCTTTAACCCACTGGGGAAAATCAACCCATTGCAACAGTTTAAAAGGCAGCCCAATTTCGTGAAAAAAAAAAAAAAAAAAAAAAAACCCTGCATACAACACGAGTTGCAGAAGTCAGATTGGCTGATCACAGGTCAAAAGTAAGGAGAAATGACTGACAAGATGTTGGAGGATTTGCTCCTCAACAGATAGCGAGTTCATTGACAAATATAGATGTACTCACTTTACACAGTGCGTGCGCGATCGCCAAATCGAAAGTGAACTTGCAGCGCTTATTTCAAAGGGATTTAAATACCCCACAGATTGATAGCGGCGCCCTGATCCTTGAAAATTAAATACAATGTTAGAATGTTTGCGGGAGCAGATTCAAAAATCGCGGGAGCGGATGGGAGTATGCGGTAATGATAGCGCGGGGCTTGTTGATCCCGCTCTCGCTGAATTTCTGACCACGCAGCAGCGCAGTCAGTTAGTGATGACGTCAAATCTTGCGGGAGTCCATAAATAAACTACACAGAACCCCACTATTCGGACAAATATACATAATGAAAAGATGATACAAAATGTAATACTTTGGTAAATGGCATTTAAGACTTTTTAATACTTTTTAAGGGCCTTAATTTTCTCTAAATTGATTTATCAACTTTTAATACTTTTTAAGACCCCGCGGACACCCTGTGTTAATATATTTCTGTCATAACTTTTTTATGTCAAATTGAACATTAATTTTGATCTTTCAGTCTCAGTAAGCTGATAAAAAGTATGATATTACTTAAAAATATTATTATTACTTTTAGGTTTTTATTTTTAGTGTTCTGGAGTTGTATTTTTTTTTTATTATTTTAGGTTAGACAATTTGTTTAATTGAAAGTTTTTAATAAAATGAATTTAAGCGTCACGTGTGTTTGAGTTCATGTTAGGCAACATGCACTGACTGGCTGTCATCACCTTTATTTCTGCTGTGTGATAGGCTGTCACGTTAATCCATATCGAGTAAACTATCCAGAGTTTATCACTGTTATCAACACAAATTTTATTCTGATCTCGATATGATATCTGCCCTATCTCGCCCTACATTTCAGCTCAAAGTCAGCTCAAGGCATTGTGGGTAAAGTAGTCTTTGACAGCTACTCACTTGCATGTTTATCAGCGAGGGCGATTAGCGTTGTAGCGATGTCTCTGCGTCGATAGAAACACACCACTTTGGCCTCCACATTCCCATTTGCCGTCTGCAAAAGGAAACAGAGTTGTCACAGCAACAGCTTCTAGACCAATCAGCTCCTGGGGAAGCCTCAGTATGCAAATTGAGGATCAAATCAAAACCATGACCTAAACACCTCTGCACTTCCTGGGTGATTTGAGAGGGTCTCATGATGGAGAGAAGATGAGGTGGGCAGACAGGGGGTGCAGTGTGATGTTATAGGTTGTTATAGGCTTACAAGTGTGAACACAGCACGAAAAAAGATAGAAAGCTGTAGCTTTGAGATTTCTAAGTCATTTAGATAGGGGTCTTTGCCAAGTGCTCGCTACTAAACTGAAGCTTGTCACACTTTGCATATTTAAAGGGATCGCTCATCCAAAAATGAAAAATTTGTCATTGTTTACTCACACTCATGACATTCCAAACCTGTATGACGTTCTTCCTTGGGACACGAGAGGTGACATTTTAAAAAACATTCTGGCCATTTTTTTTTAATAAAATAAAAGTGAATAAGGACTGAGGCTTGTCAAATGTCAAAAAAGACAAAAAGCACCATAAAAGAATGATAAAAATGAGTGAGTTGAACTAGCAAACTGAATCAGCTGAATTAGGGAACAAATCAATCAGACCAAGGGTTTAGAGTTAGGCCCATGATTTAGTCTGGTTTAAAAGGTCTGGGTTGTCAAAAGAATGTTCCTGCTACTTCTCTCACAAATAAACCAAGAGCAGCTACTTTTATTTATATACAATTACAGTATTTATAAGTAGCTTTTATTTTTACATAATCAGTTTTCAATTTAATTTAAGTTTGAGCAATTTTGAAATGTTTTGTCATTTTTATTTAAAATAATTATATTTAGCTTTTATTTCTTTTTTTTCCAGTATTTAAAATTTTATTTCTGTCAGTAGTCAAAGCAACATTTCCAAGTTTCGTTTACATTTTTAAAAAGTAAATTCAAGTTATATTTAAAATCATCTAATATTTAATTTTATTTCTCCGTTGTTTAAATTCATTTCTCCGTTGTTTAGTTTTAGTTAACGAAAGCACCAGTAATTGCTTCATAGGATTTAGAATATAGCACAAAAGCTGTATGGACCACTTCAATTTTTTTTACTCATTTGGAAGCCTGAAAGCCCCAGTCCTTGTTCTCTTTCATCACATTACAAAGATTTTTCCAATCTCTCGCAATTGCATTGCCATTTGCTCATATCCGCCAGTGTATACACAAAAATAAAAATGCTGTGACTTGGCTACAATCTGGGCTTTTTGTCACAGACTTAAAGCATTAAAGGGTGACCAGCTTCAGACTTGTAGTGTTCGATTGGCTTTTAGCAACACACACACTCATCTGTCACTCACCTTGTTGAGCTCCTCTATTCGCCTGATCAGCAGTGGGTTACTGGAGGAGTTTTCGAAATAAACATAATCTGTGAGGAGAGAAAGAAACAACCGTTAGTGTTCACACACCTACAGTCTGTCAGCGACAGGCAGCATCTCCTGTCACGCTCCCACACCTGCTGAGGCTTACCGGACTGTTTCAGAGACTAAACAAAGCATTCTCCGCCGGGATACATGACAGGAGCGCCGCCGCATTTTGGCAAGCTCCCCAACAACAACACTTAAAAACAAATGCGTTGACACTGTGAAAAGCTATGGTGTTTGTAACTCCACCTCAACGATAACCTTCAGCGGCCACTTTTGCCTGGCACCAAACGACGAGCCAGTATCAGGACTATCAGAGGGAAAACAGGCCATTAAACCCAAACAAGACAGAGTGATGCTCTCTTTTTTCATTAAGATCATTTAAAAATGTTTTTTTAAATAAATTAAGAATACATTTCAAATACACAATTTGAATAAATCTCTTCTATCATAAGCATGTACTTAGCTTTGGAATTAAATTCATTTTGCGTTTCAAAAAGAAAAACAAAGAATGTATTACGCCAAAAGTGTCAGGGTGATACAATCATTCTGATAATGTAATAATGAAAGAAACAAATGAAATTCTTGAAAAGAAAGCTGTACGTATTGTTTGAAAAACACGGTCTACCAAATCAAGGTCATGTGTTGCGACCAACAAGCAGAGAAACATAAAAAACAAAAAAACAAACCAGGAAATTGCCATTCAGACGACCCCTGCAGAACATCATGACTGTGTTTCAAGGTCAAAAAGCCTCTTAAAATGTCAGATAATTTGACTAATGACAAGACAAGGTTTGTTCCAGTTCTTTAACGTCATGTGGTGCAACAATATTTATTAAAGGGGTGGATGATTGCGATTTCACTTTTTTAAATGTTAGTTAGTGTGTAATGTTGCTGTTTGAGCATAAACAATATCTGCAAAGTTGCAGTGCTGGAAGTTCAATGCAAACTGAGAAATTGTCTTAAAATTCTGGCAGTTTAATGCCTACAAAAATGGCTGGTAAGGGACTATAACGAGCTTCATCCCGGGTCCATTACGTCACGAACCCAGATAAACCCCGCCTCCGGGACACGCAACAAGGGGGGCGAGGCCATTTTGTGCTGCTTTAGAGAAGAGGAAGAGAAAACTAGGGGTGCACGTAAAAATCTGTTCATATTGTCTTCTAATGATTCTAATGGATTCACAAGTTTCAAAACCAATGTTCTAAAGCAGCAGTTCTTTAAACTATTCCCCGCGTCACCCTGCTTTGCATATCCCTCTTCCTCTCATTCAGATCGTCAGATTAGCGCCAACAAACTGTTCCATTTATACACATATTTTCACATAGCAATGAGAAGCATTATACATGGACGCGCGTATGGTTGCTGTACTGTATAAAAGCTTTAATCAGAATAAAACCATATATTAAAAGCTAACAGAAGCAGTAGCATTTACAAACAACAGCATATCTAAAAGTATGAGACAACAACAAACAAACGTACCATTAAAATCAGTCAACCACCCCTTTAATCAATCATTTCAGACACACACACAAATATATATGTACACACTTTTAAAAAAAAACATTTCTAAAAACATGGCACATGGGTTTTAAACATGATTAAAAAAAAAAAGTTATCATAGCCCCACTTTTGCCATTGACCCTCCAACCAGTTCTCTCAGTTCCTTGTGTCTTGTGTCAACCCTCCTTTTCCCGATGTATTTGTGTGTGTTTGTCTTTTGTGCATGTGCTGTTGGCCTTGCTCCAGGGTGTGTGGGCTCTGTGCAGGCTTACGACTCTGTGGGACGTCCCCCGCAGGCCTCAGGCTTGGTGGGGTGCCTGGTCTTAACCCTGTGCGCGCCAGGACCTCTGGCAGATTACACCCCGCATACAGCAGACGGCATACACACATACACACACACAGTAATTCCATGGTTTGGTGGCGGGGGGCGGGGGGACAGAACATCAAGTCTGGCAAAAACACGTTTGCAAACTCAGTGTTTGGTAACACAGCCATGTGAGCCTACAGTTCCCATTTCAGAGAGAAGTCTGCTTACTAATACATCAAAATGGATGATTTTTCTGATAATCTAAAGGAAAAAAAAAACAAGTGGGACTAAATGTTTGGGACAGACAGCTGAGAATTATAAACATTGGTTTTGGTTTTGAAATACAGCACTATCCTACAACCCTTTTTTTATTTTTGAATTTTTGCCACTTTGAGAATAAAGAGATGGCATGAGAATGATGGCATGATACATGAGGCAAGTCAAATTGGACTTACAATGCCTATATCCACGACTTAATACATCAGGTCAAGCAAAACTGTTTAGTTACCAATATTTTTCAATATTCATCAGAAGAACGAAATGCATACAGGTTTGGAACAACATGAGGATGAGTAAATGATAACAGACCTGCCATTTTTGGGTGAACTATTCCATTCCCAAAATATAAATGTGATATGCTCCATATGAAAAGAGGTTAAAATACCACATTAAAACTGCAACATAATACGACTTCAAGGTAATATAATCAGTCAATTAAAACAATCTAGTTAGAATATATTTGACGTTTAATGCTGTAACGTTGAGCAGAATTTTCAGACCAATGATATTTCATGCTGGGTGGGCTGCCCAGCTCAATACCACACACAAAGAAACCAAACAATCGACCACTCCACGTAGCCACAGCTGATTAGGGCGAAATGTTGATTTACATGTAACAGATAGCTTTTATCACCTGTCACATTATACCATCAGGCCTAGAGCAGACACAGTGCTGGCCATGAACATGTCCTGCTCAGTCTATGGCTCCCAGGCTATAAAGGGATAGGAAGTGGCTTTGGTACGTTCTCTACACAGTCTCAGTGATCTAATGAGGTCTTAGAAAGTCTGGAAGGCAGTATGTTCTTGTTTGTTGTTTTTTCTTCTACCAAGAAGTGTATATTGGCTGTTCTGCAAACATGTGGTCTGTAGCACCTTGCGGAGACTTTCAGACAGATCTATTTAATGTCACAATACACAGTGAGTCTATTCTAATATACAATAAGTGAACACAAACACAGAAAACTAGAGATTTAAATGTGATATTTTCTATGCTTTTTTCCCCCGATGTTGAATGCATATTTTTCTATAATTTAGATTAGACTTACTAAACTACCATTGAAAGGGTTGAAAGAAACTAATTCTTTTATTCATCAATGTTGAATTGATATAAATTACATTTTTATTTAACAACTACAATCACAGTAGTATATTGAGTGATTTGTTGAACTTCCAACCTTGTAAGCATGTAATAATTATGACAACATAAAGCACAGACAAATAAGCCTGGCATAAACATTAATATACAAATCACACAAACTAAAGTAGATTGCAGAAATATAAAAACAAATCTGTTGCTTTACCACACTACTTTAGGTCATTCAAAGTCACTGTAATAAACATATTTAAACATGTGGACTGCACTTTTTAAACACTGTCTGTTAACGTTAGACCAGTGGTTTTCAAACTTTTTTGGTCGTACCAAATAATTTCACTAAACATTATGAAAAATTAATGTTTTTTTAATTTAAAAAAGCTACAGGGAAAAAACACCTGCATCACTGGAAACATTGAAAAATAGCATACTAACTGTTGTTATTCTCTCTGTTATTTATTTAATTATTGTGGGTTTCATGCTGTCTGCTAAGGCATAGGACACACACAGGCTTTCCTCCTCAACAATGACATTAAACACTGTGTCTAAACAGTACACACTACAACTGTAGCATCTGGTACAGACACAGTGAGTGAAGCCAAGAGCAAGATATGCCTCGTTATATTTTGCATTTAGCTCTTGAATGACCAGCATCTGCCTGGGTCTGTGCAACATCATCTATGGCTTTTCTCTTCCCTTTCACAAGCTGATCCATCTCCCATTCTAAGTCACGTCCTTTGGCTGTTTACTGTTTTATTTATTTTCTTTTTCTGCTGACGGCCCGCGTGCCCCACACTTTGCGAAACCACTGCTTTAGAAAGACTAACTAAATAAATAAGAATATATATTACCTTATTCTATATATTATTTCAAGGTCGAAGTCTTTAGTAATGAAATGCACCGTAACACTATTACTGCTTGAGTAATTTTAATGTGCCCTTTTGAAGTACGTTCATATTATATACGCTTTCAAACATTTCCATGTGTACTGTGCCAGGGTTGCCAGGATATCACAAAAAAATAAAAAATAAAAACACCCAACTGCTACTCAAAACTAGCCCAATCGCATTTCGAGGGGTTTCACCGGTATTCCAGGTGGTAAAATACACGTTTTATGGAGGGGTTCCCCAAACCGCGGACTTGGCAACACTATAGCGTGCCAACTTGATGCTTCCTCTGAAGACTGCTTGGATGTGTTCGACTTGAAGCAGCGCTGATTAGACAGATCGGTGCGTGTCATCAAAGTACTGTGAGAGCTATAAGAGAGCAGACATCTCCTTATGCTTTCTCTCGCCGTACTTTACTGTCATACACTGATCGATCTTCAAGTCCAAGCGAACACACCGCTTTACTCTCACGATTACTACCACTATTTTATTCGACTTTACAGATATAAAGAAATAAAGAAACAAACAAACATATTTGCTTTTTATTTAAGGTAGAGATATCTCAAAAGGAATCATCATATTTTGTGGTATCCGGCAATAGTTTAGTCTTACAAGAGTAAAAATGCATTGTTATTTTTGCAACAGTCATTTGCTGTCTGCAAGATCCAGTGTACAGCTTAATTTGGTGATGTAACTGGGGTGTTGAGATTTCAAGAACTTTGGGACATAAAAAAAAGTGGTCGACGACCACAAAAGTTTGGGAACCCCTGACATTCACAGTCCTGAATCTTCCACTCCATCTGAGATTCATTCAGCCATGTGTGCCTGACTATATCTATCGGTGTGTATGCGTAAGACTAGGACCACACCTCTTTGCTGCTTATTTAATGAGTACAAGTTCTACCAGAGGCCTCACGGTCCGGGGCAAAACCCGACATGGAGTCAGAACCACACACAGAACCTGGAAGAGAAGCTTGCAGAAGACTTGGAGGCATCACCACCGCTGTCTCTCACAGCTTCTGCCAACCCTCCTGCCATCTCTGGCTGCCTGTGCCCACAGCGATTGCTGTGCCCCATCCCCCCACCAATCAGCACGCGACACAGCCTGTGACATCACAGTGCAGTCAAATTTCCTGTGATCCAATCCGTGCATGTTGCCGAGCCTTACTCAGACTGAGGGTGAAAGAAAGACAAGACAGAAAGAGAATGAGAGAGAGAGTTAAGTGCTGGGAGTCTTACCAGGCCAGAGTAAGTTGAGTGAAGAGAGACAGACAAAGAGCGAGAGATACAACAAACAAGCCAAAAAATTCTTTGAATGGATGAACACTCTTAAAAAAAGTAATATATTTTCATTAAAAAAAAAATATTCACATAAACTTGTCGACCTCACTGAATCAAAGAAACCACGCTGGACTTCAGGAAGTGTGGGCAGCCCCGAGTTGGACTCAGAGGAAGAGGTCTCCGTGGCCCAGAGACCCCAGCCTGCACAAGTCCTCGGAGTGCACAGAGGCCATTCAATCCCTGTCTTAGGACAATCAGACCGGGACCCACGAGACATCCGTTACTATGGCAATACCAGTTAATTCAAGCTTATGCACCAAACACATACACAGAGCATTAGTGCAGCTCTTAGGTTATTCTTGCTCTCTGCCTCCGGCTCAGGGATTCGGGTTATACAACACCTTCTCCAACAATACAGAACCACTGCTTGTCTTTCCACCTAGAAAAAAACAGCGGTGGGCCAGGATGCACAGGACACCTAAACCTGCTGGTTTTTAACCATATGATTGGGGTGGGCGATATGGGAAAAAATATCATATCGTGTGATTTTATCATGATTCTTTGTCATGTTGGTTTTTCTATTTTGCAAGTTGTCTGAGCAACTAATTTCCCTATTATAAAGTCAAAGCCTTTCAAGGTAACAAAAATATATATATATAAAAAAATAAAGAGAATGGCAGATATTTAGGCCAAAGTGGGCGATGATAAAAAAAAATCTTTGTCATTATTTTATCTTTGTTATTTAAAAAAAAAAATAAGAACAAAGATACACATTGCAACTACACATAATATACAAACAAAACAAACAGTGCTTTCATTTCAGGTACAATATGTGTATTTAGCAATTAAATGAACAAATATAAAAATAAAACACTATATAGACTGATTCCTAAAGCAACTGTATTAAAGTTCTTCAGTCAAGAATAGTGAGTGATTTTTGTTGTGAGTGATTAACGTTAAAGGAATAGTTCACCCAAAAATAAAAATTCTGTCATCTGTCTGTCAATTCTGTCATAGTGTTTTATTTTTATTCCATCATTTACTCACTCAAAAGTTGTTTTAAACCTGAATGAGTTTCTTTCTTCTGCTAAACAAATGCTATTTTGAGGAACGTGGAAAACCAAAAAGTTGCTGATCCGTAGTATTTTTTTCCTAGTGTCAAATTTGATGTGGACAAGCAACTGTTTGGTTACCCACATTCTTCAAAATATCTTCTTTTGTGTTCAGCACAACAGAAAAAAATTAATACAGGTTTGGGACCCTCAACAGTTTACTTTCATTTTAGATATAACCAGCTGAGTCTATATGGTAAACCTTGTGTGTTTTGACAATACTAGTGCAAAAGATAACTTAGTTCAGAAATCAGGAGAAATCATGTTCATTCTGGTGGCATTTTTGCCCTAAGCCCCTGTTCATTTCTGACTCTCATATGCACTGATCTCTCTGCAATGTAGTCAACAGAAATCCACCATAGTGACAGAGAACTTTAATCCCTGCACTTTTGATTAATTTAATGTGTCCTTGCTAAATGATAGTATTCATTTATTTCCTTATTTATTTCCTATTTAAGTCTTACTAACCCCAAACATTTGAACAGTATATACATTTTACACATATTGCTTTTTATTTATAAATTCTAAGATTAAAGGATTCGTTCACTTTCAGACAGAAAATTCTGATAATTTACTCACCCCCATGTCATTCAAGATGTTCACATCTTTCTTTCTTCAGTGGTAAAGAAATTAAGGTTTTTGAGGAAAACATTCCATGATTTTTCTCCATATAGTGGACTTTAACGGGTTGAAGGTCCAAATTGCAGTCAGTTTCAATGCAGCTTCAAATGGCTCTACATGAACCCAGCCGAGGAATAAGGGTCTTATCTAGCAAAATTTACACTTTATATACATTAACCACAAATGGTCATCTTGCACTAACTCAACATCCCTGACTTCACGCATGACAGTCACATTTTAAAAGTCACGCATGGCACAGGTGGAAGTGACAAATTTCCTTTACAAAAACGGTAAAACAATGATGTCAGACAATTTTGAAATTGGAGGAGAAAATTCAATTGTGTTTTTTTTTTTGTCCTACCCTACCTTTGTACCGAAGTACACAGAGAACTAAACATGCTTGACCTTTCCAACGTTATTGCGTAATACATGAAGTCACAAGTCGCAGAGCTAGCACAAGATGAGCATTTGTCGTTAAAAAGAATATAAAATGTTTTTTTTTTTAATGAAAGACTGTTTCACTAAATAAAACCTCTATTCCTAAGCTGGGATTGCGCAGGGTGCAGTTTGGACCTTCTACCCATTGATCTCCATTGAAGTCCACTAAATGGAGAAAAATCCTGTAAGGTTTTCCACAAAAACCTTAATTTCTTTTTGGGCCCTATAAAGTAGATTTTATGGTCTTGGGTGACATGAGGGTAAGAAAATGATCAAGATTTTTTTTAATTCCGGAAGTGAATCCTTTAAATCATTTCAGCACTGAAGTTGCATGAAAGCAACATCCAGGCTTATGTGTAAAACATGGTGATCGTGTTGTCCAGCATCATTTGAGAATGTTCTAAGAAGCATCTTGTGAGCTACACTGGAAGCTAGGAAAGGACAGACCATATTTGGTCATTCTGGCCTGTTTTCTTGAGCTTCCCACCCCAAAAGAGGTGTTAAGATATTATGTAAAGTAAAAAATAGCCCAACCTTTACAAACATGTAGGCTATACTAGATTTTTGCTAGGATTTTTTTTTTTTTTTTTTTTTTGGACTGGTCTTTCAAGTAACCAAGCAACTTTTTGGAAAATAAATTTTTTTGAACAAATTTTGAGAAATGTTCAAATGTCCCCTGGTTGAGCACTGGCTCCTGGACTCCTGATTTCTGCAGTGATGTTTGTGTTTATACGTCTCTGTGGTTGTTTAGACCAGACCATTCTAAAGGAAAGAGAACAAGGCTTTGTGCATTAAATTGCAGGGTTTGTAATTGTCCCACCTACATATAATGTACACAAAGATCCCGACACAACGTCCACAATGTGAGAAGTATTCAGTAGCAACCCGTTTTCTGTCCACACTGAAAGCAAAAAAGCTGCATGAAGCGACAAAAATTACAGCATATTTGATGAGTAATGCCTACATCAAACGGCATTTACTACCATTCACTGTCATTTAAAAGGGATATTCAGAAATAAAATAGACTACTTGATTTTGATACCTTATTTTATTCATGGTAATTGATTGGATTGTAAAACCTGATCTTCCATTCCACAATGAAGCCATGAATAAGCATCAAATACAACCGGCATCAACTTTTGAGGAGGTTTTTTTTTTTTCCACTGGAACATGCTGAAGGTCAAGTTCACATGTGAGAGCACGTCAAGAATCCCAATGGTTCAGTATAGAGTCTAAAAGCTTATTTACTAAATTCATCATTTTGGCCAATACTGATATCATCTTATTATATTAGCAGAGATTAAATCACTGCATTAACGTTTGGCAGGATTTTAAACTGTACAACTGTAGAATAAAGCAATGCCAAAATAGCTAATTGGTTAACAATAACCAATATCCCAAAAACTGACGACAGCCAAGAAGGACAGTTATTTCAAAAGCAAAGCAATATTGTATTTCTTTGAAACAGCATGACCAGGATTGTGCAGTAGAAAACAAATGGGATCAATTTTGACTGGCAAGATTTGAACCAATTAGATTTCACCACTGGTGAAACATCCCAGTGCAACATGATAAAAATAGACACCTAAAATGTATCATTGGTCATCAGAGTCATTAGGACAGAAATGACGTGGTATTGAGCTTCGCAGGTTCATAAAGTAAGACACAGGTGCAAATGCTGTCAGGGCAAAAAACCATCATGAGCAATAAATGAAAACTCCAGAATTAGTTTGCTAAGAAGGCAGCAACTGCTTGCAGGCATTTTTAGTGCTAATAGATCGAGGGTCAAATCAATTTTGAAAAATCAATACGATTTAAACACTTTAAATAAAGCTACCGCAAAAGTAATGGATGTTTGCTTGTCTTTTGAAAATCATATTTCCCATGTTACAAAAACAGCATTCTTCCATCTTAGAAACACTGCCAAGCTACGAAACAGGTCAAGAAAATATGATCATATTACCCCAATTTTACAACCTATTAAGTTCCGTATCAGTTACAAAATACTATTACTTACTTATAAGGCCCTAAATGGTTTAGCTTCTGAGTACCTAACTAGTCTTCTACCTCGCTACAATCAATCACGCTCCCTAAGGTCACAAAACGCTGGACTTTTGGTAGTACCTAGAATAGCAAGTCCACTAAAGGAGGTAGAGCTTTTTCGCATTTGGCTCCCAAACTCTGGAAAAGCTTTCCTGATAATGTTCGGGTTCAGACACACTCTCTCTGTTTAAATCTAAATTAAAGACACATCTCTTTGGCCAAGCATTCAAATAATGCATCTCAAAATCTTGTACTGTAGTTATATCTGATCAAATGTGCATTATTATTCTTTAGCTTGGGTTCAACAAATATATTTTGCTTGGTTGGAACAGCAGCTACACTAATTATGTCTCTATTTGTTTCTGTTTTGAATCCAGAACACCTGAGAAGAGATGATGCCAACCCCTCAGAGGACCTCAGATGATGCCAACTCTGAAACAACACACAGAACTACCAAATTTTGCTCCAAGTTTGATTGCAACATATAATAATTGGTGTTGCATTGTCTGTTTGATTATGTCTTAAATTGATTTTTCCGCACATTTCTGCCGTATGTACATTAACTGACATCGTCACCACTGATAAGCTGCTACTAAATATACTGTAGAAACGTAATTTTCTGTAAAGCTGCTTTGCACCTATTTGTATCGTGAAAAGCGCTATACAAATAAACTTGAATTTAATTGATTTGCAGAAACTGGTTAGTTAGCTAATCCTCCGAGCATTTTCTCAAAAACAACACCATTCCACTCATCTCATTAAAAAGTCTCTGCCAGCTGAAGAACTATTGAATAAATGATAATGTTGCTGTTTTAACTGTCAATCACACAACTGTACTAGAGAGATAACTGCTCCTAGGGAGGTGCTTCAGGACTCTGCAGTGCTCAGTGCAGCCTGGACTGACGCTTTGCTCGGCAAAGACAACTTGCACTTTCTGTAATGACATCATTACCTGCATTTAAATACTACAGAACTAAAATTCCGGTTGTCCTGTTTTCACTCGGATCACTGAATGAACAGGCCCGGGAAGAACCTGGAAAATTTTTTCTGTATCTTGCGCCATGGCGAAATTCTGTAGAATTGATTATCAATACACATTCACAAATTAACAATTAGCACCAGTTATGAGTAGAACTTTTGGATGATGAGCACATATAATTTTACTAAAATCTTTCAAGCTTTATGGGTCAATGACACATATACGGCCACAATAAAGGAATAGTAAAATGTACCATATCTTATACTCTTTGAAATCATGTTGGTTTCATATATTTGATATATTACACAATTTTTCAAGAAAAGTTTATATAATAATAATTCTAAAAATGTACTAACACCTTGATGAATACATGTGAACAAACAATTTAATAAAAAGAAAAATAATAATAATTTTCAAAGTAAAAAAGTTTTTTTTTTTTTTTTTTTTTTTTTTTTTACAAATATCATCAATTAGAATTTCTTAACAATTAAAATAAAAATTCAGTACCATTTTGGGTAGTCAAATCACATCTTTTTCACACATTTTTCAAGTATTTTGAATGGATTCATAGAAAATGAGCATCATACCACTGACCCTTACTGAAAGTTCTGCAGGCAGATATTGCCGGCCAGTGATTTACAGAAGCTTCTAGATTCAAAGCAACCACATTTTCCCCAGGGTAGATGGGGAACAAATGCATTTTCAAACTACACCTCGTAATAGGCTTCGACTTCAGGAAAATCTGAAATTCACTCGCTTTGTGGCATCATACATCAAGTACTCCCATGACCAACCACAGGCGAACACCCGCATGGATCGGACACATATTAGAGATAGCGAACACCTGGCAAATCTTCCCAAATACCGTATATATCTGCTAACTGTGTCCTGCCCATTGGCTCACGTTTCTCATTCATGTTGCCCCTCTCAAACCTGGCCCATCCCAAGTTCAACGCTACCAAATTGCAATGTGATTCAGCCCATTTCCATAGTCTCTGTGGCTGTTCATGGTGGTCTGTTTTGAATTTTTTTCCCTCTGATTTTCTTGGCACATTTATTCTACGCTGGAGTCTAGGAGAAGCCTCCCTTCTGGGAGAAGAAAAGAGAGCCAGAGAAAAGCCGTTAGCTCAATGAGAGAGAATTCAGGCCGACTACCTTCTCCATCAAGTGTGAGAGAGGACAAAGGAGGAAAAGAACGCTAAGGCTTTGCTCTGCTTCCAAATTCAATACCCCAAAATCCACTCAAAGGAAAACGATGATTGTATTGGAGGTATCAGGAGAATTCTGAACGCTTCAACGCAGGAAGGTGTCTGGGCTGCTTTAACGAGATCCAAATGATAGTCATGGCGCATTTCAGCAATCAGCTATTAGTACGGCTGCGCTAAGTGTAGGGTGCACAGCAGAGGTCTGAACATGGAGGTGTAAAATAGTGCAAAACTGGCTTTGTTCCAATCCGAGGTTGGTCAATGTGCTTCTTTTGGTCCACGCTGGAGCAATGAGAGAAAAAGAGAAATGGAGAGAGCGCGCAGGAGATGTCGATATGTATCAGGTGATGCAGTAGCCAGAGGTATGGAGGCCCTTGGAGACTCTCTGCTGGATGGAGCGCCTGGGGCCATTTTCAGCCTCAGCAGCCAAAGATGTTGCAAACACAGGGAGGAGCATTTAACAGAGTAACAGATATTTACGCAATGATTTTAAAGTCCTGAACGAACATTCACAATCCCGTGATTCATCTCTGTAAAGGATATCCAGCCAGAACAGCGGCCTGTTTAGAATATAGTGCACTGCATACTGAGTAGTACAGGCCCAATACAGTATTATTTTTTTTGTATGCATTATTTAACGCTAACTATTTCAATCCATGGTATGATACACTGTTGTCACATTACCATGTTTAATTATGTCTAAATTAAAACCTGAAAAAGACAATAACATTCTAAAGGGTTAGGCCTAGTTAACCCGGAAAATTAATAATAAATAAATTAATAATCATTTACTCATTCTCATGTTATTCTAAATGAGGTTAGTTCTTGTGTTACAAGCAAAAATGACTGAGCTTTCATGTTTCGAAGAGTCGATGTAATGTGTGTATATGCACTGATAAATGTTTTTATATAAATCTTCAGAAGGATTTGATTAAACTTCTTAATTCATATGGATTACTTTTACAATGTTTTTATGAAACTATTTGACGCATTAAAATTTTGGTTGCATGGACTTTCAATGGATGGACAAAATTTATGAGAATCATCTTCATCTTCCACAAAATTCTTTGTGTGGAGCAACATGAGGATGAGCAGATAATGACAGAATTTTCATTTTAGGGTAAACTCCTTTAAAAGATGGTAAAAATGTTGGTAGATATTACTCAAGTTCATTTGTAACACTACAAATGAAAAGTTAAGTCAAGTGCATCGCATTGCGAGATGGATACTGCATACTGGTATACTGCACTTTCACAAATATAGTAAACATTCCCAATACTCCGTAAAGACAAAACATTTTAAAACTGTATACATTTCATAGGCTACAGGAGAAAAATGTTTAAAAACTTAAATATCTACAGAGAAAATAATCATTTAAGGACACCTGGGCTGCTGAGCAGATCTGTGAAGCAGAATTACTGTTAATTCACTCAAATCGCTCCTGATCAAAGATCAGCTTTTCTTCAGGTTAGACCAAGTTCATCAGCTCCCCTGCGTCAATAGTAAACTTCCGAAGCCAAATACTCTCATTATACCAATAATTACACATTGGACACTGTAAGCACACATTCATTCTCACTAAATCAGCATATCCGGGATCCTAATGGATAATTGATACCAACAGGGAATCAGTTCCTGAGCCAAATGCAATCACTGGAAGGGACAGATAACCCAAAAATGAAACTTCTGGCATCATTTACTCACCCTCGTAATGTTTCAAACCTGTTATGACTTACTTTCTTCTGCAGAACACAAAAGGAGGCAGAAAGACCACTTCAGTCACCATTCATTTTCACTGTATGGAAAAAGCAAGGGAAGTGAATGGTGACTGAGCCTGTCATTCTGCCTAAAATCTCCTTTTGTGTTCCGTGGAAGAAAGAAAGTCATACAGGTTTGAAACATCATGAGGGTGAGTAAATGGCACAACTTTGTTTTGTTTTTTGTTTTTTGGGTGAACTGTTCCTTTAAATAGCCTTGGTACCTTAGCTTCAGCAATAATAGATAATTCAGGTAATTACAGATAATTGTGAACCCCTTTTAAATGTGACCCATATTTATAATAACAGCAGTACATTACTGCATCTTCTTTCTTTATGAAAATAGACCAATTTGCGAATATACAATCTCAATTAAGTTCATTCTCTGCCACAACGCATTCTATATTTTTATTCTTTCATACACTGAAGCTTCTCCATGACCACTGGACTCAATCTACTGGCTTGACCTCTATGCCAAAACTTTCTCCCTCCATCCATTACATCCAATATCTATAAAAAGTAAACTGCAAGACAAAGACTTGACCCCGTACAGTCCTATCCAGTCCAAACAGAGTGTTTCCGAGCCGTCAGGGTGTCTTAACTGAGGCGTGCTGCCCAAACTTCAACTTTAAAAGCTCGAACGCGTCTCTTCTGTGCAGATTTCGGAGTTACCCGCTCGTTACTACGTTAACACAATGACACTCGCACGCGCTACATCATGCTAACGGCAATAATTGTTGCGCCAGTTAGTAGTAAAAACATTCTCGGGGTCCCGAAACGAGATTGTTAATCTTCATCTCGCTGTTCGCTATCACCATCATCATCCTCACTCTCTAGTCCTACAGTACTTTAAAAAATAAAAGAGGAAGGACAGACCTAAAACTGCTAAGCCTTATTGCGAAAAAGCATGAAAAAGAGCGACACACAAAAAAGGGTACGACATTTTTTTTTACCAAGCGTGATCTCTTACCTCCGACCCGGTACATGTTGGCTGCCATGACTGCCCCGGTCCTGCCTGGCGTCTCCAGGTAGGGCTTTCTCTCTCCGCCGCCGCCGCCGCTGAGTGCTGCGCGCTGGAAAATGGTGGATTGATCAATACGACGCGGACCAGTGGAGGGATCTTAAAGAGACAGTGCACATATTTTTCTGCAGCCGCGTTCTACGGGGCGGTGTGAGCGATCGCGTTTAGAACCACCCGCGTGTTTAGGAACACCTTCCCAACAAAGCGGGATCCAGAGACTCGGGCCACGGGGCTGGAGAGAGCGCCGGAGGGAGGGGAAGGGGTCTGCATGGGCAGCATCACTCGCGTTTCCCCGCCTACTTCAAATGACCGAACCATCGCATTGCTGTACTACTTTGGACCCACTAGAGGCGAAATGAAACAAATAAACAACTGTTGCTCTCGGACTGAGTTTGAAACAGAGATATATCCTAAACTATTATAACAGAACAAGGAAAGACATTTGTCTGGATATCTAGAAGAAAATGTGAAAAGTTGCAACTACAATGTTGCGTCACGAGCCCAAAGAGCCTGTGTCTAAGTACTATTCAGGTGCTGAGATTTGTTTTTTTGTTTAGATTATTTTGTTTTTGTGTTTGTGCTATGCTTTGCATTAATTTGCTTTGCTTTTTCAAATGAGTTCTTCCCTCCTCAGTGTACGATTCATGAAATAGAATTTGACCCTGAACCACAACACCATAAGGGTTTATACATCATCTGAAAGAAATCTGAATAAATAAGCTTTCCACGTTTGTGTATGGTTTGATAGGACAATATTTGGCAGATATATTTAAAAATCTGAAACCTGAGGGTGCAAAAAAATTTTAATAGTGAGAAAATTGCCTTTAAAGTTGTCCAAAAGAAGTCATTAGCAATGCATATTACTAATCAAAAATTAAGTTTTGATATATTCACGGTAGGAAATTTACAAAGTAACTCCATGGAACATGATATTTACTTAATATCCAAATCATTTTTGGCATAAAAAAGTAACTGGATGACCAATGCTTAGGTGGAGAAGTGCATATCTGATGGATTCTTTAGTATCCCTTGAGGCCAGAAATGTAGTATGGATTTCATTCATAGGCTTACATCCATGCATACATTTTTAACGGTCACGAAACAATACAGTACCTGTTCAGACAGTGATTTTATACACAGCTATAGGGATTGTGGCATAAATAATGGATTCATTGTTGAGAAAATCAGTTGGTTGCCGATTGGTTTTGAATGCTATTCTCCAGTAGGTCCCTTAACTATTTTGACTAGCGAGACTTCTTTGGTCAACCAGCTAGACTTACACCAAGCCAGGAACACCCAGAATAAACTAGCTTGGATGAGAGTGGAAATTTATGCTGGTCTTCTCATCAGTCTTATTCCACCTGAACAACTCACTTTACAAAGAATATTTATTATCTCACACCGTCATTAGGCTTTTCACTTTAAGCTTAACTGTGAGTTATATTTTATTAATCCTAGGTTGAGGCCACTTTAACCCTGGATAACATTTCATTAACATTTGTAGCAACCACTTTCAATGTGATACATACCTATAGGATTACATTAGCCAAGGCTTGAAGCGACTCTGGGTTCATTTGTTAATAAGTGTGAAAAGCCTAATGGAAAGGTCAAGGTTTTTAAAGACTACCTAAAGATTATACAAAAGCTGTCTTTCAGCCTGAAGTGTCTTCTGGTTCATAATAAAGAAATGTGGTAGTTTCTAAGTCTGTTTAAGTTCTGAGCAAGTAGTCTAAACACTGGTTGACAGTCACTAAGTCCAAATCCTGTTTTATTTATTTGTTCTCTAGCCTTGGAATACGCTCAAAGTTTCGAAAGCCAGTTTATAATTATACTTTCCCTGCATACACAACTACAAAGATTTAGCCTCTTCTAAGTTTGGTCTGAGGGAAATGTGAAACACTGCTTTTGAGAAGTCGTGGGTGGCACATTCCAGCATTTGTACGCATTGAATGAGTCAACATGTGAAAACGTGAGCAATATACACTTAAACCAGCAAGAGACACTAAAATTATGAGACCTCTATAGCACTACTGATGCAGAAAAAAGTATTGTATGAATAATAAACCAGGCTTTAATTAATCTTAAGCAAAATAGCAAAATGTATTCATAATTGGCCTCCATTCATTTTTATCATTCATCATCATTTTTGTAAATTCAGTGTGTGTGTGTGTGTTTAATTAAAAAAAATCAAAGGATTGATATTACATACATTACACATTCTGAAATAAAAAATATACATAAAAAGATAAATATCACTTTGTGCCTAATTGATTAATGCAGTTATGCTTTAAAAAAAGGAACAAATTGTAAAATAATTATTTAATCTAATAATTCAGATAATTATCTAAAAATCAAATAAGATTCCTATTCCTATCTTTCAATTTATTTAACCAAATGTTAATATATTCAGTCAGAAATAAATAGACGACTGTCATTTCAGATATTTAGGATTGGTTTCCGAAGTATCACTGAAATTCATTTTAATTATTGAATTTTTTTAAAACTTTAACACTGAAAACTACATCATTGACATAAATGTTTAGTAATACTAAAAAATGAATCTGTAATTTATTTAAAATGTCATTTGTCCATGTCTGATGTATCAAATAAATACATTTTGCTAACAAAATTTAACCAGATCTCAAATTATTCCGTTCAATTCTCTGTTCAAAAAATATGAACTCAAACTGGTATATATGTGACGTTCAAAAATAGGTCATGAATAAACAGGACCGTCTTTAGGGGACAACCGTGATATATCATATAACCCACTCATCAGGCCCAAAGGAGTGGGACCCATGAATATAAGCAAGTAAATATATACATGATTGTGAATTGATTAGCAACACATATGTGACTATAAATCCTCTCGAATATTTAGACGAGGCCTGACACGTGACAAGATGTTAATAATGTCATTTTGTTGGAGAAGATTTTGGGGAAGGTGAGTAGGATCTCGTGAGCGCTGGTTTTGGCACGGCATGGTAAGGCACCTCATCATGTTTGGTAGTTGTTGTTAGTGAAGGCTGAGTGGAATGCTGTGGTGAGCAGCTGATTTACACCATATGAAAACCTTACAAACTGAGCTCTGCCTCGGGCTGTAATCTGCAATCACGTGACCGGCCTCAGCCAATGGCAGGCTTCAACTTACCCTCAGTGGAGACTCACAACAAAGCAAGTCCGTACTGCTGAATTTGTGTGTGCGCCTACGTGTTTATTCATAAATATGTGTGTTTTTGGGGTCCTGACTTCAAACTGAAGCAATCAAATGAATCTCAGTTTGCTGAAGCTGTTATCATGTGAGGATGTGAAGTTGTAGCCTGTAATGTTAATTTGCTGCAGTCTATCTATACACAGGACTAGAAGCCTCTAACAAGCAGTAGAAGGTTTCGGGATTCTCTCGATCTTCCTCGCTCTCGGCAGGGACCCAGCTGGCCTTCTCCCAGGGCCCTAGCACAGCAGGCAACAGCTAGAGAAACAGAAGAAATCAATTAAGGCGTGTGGCCCGATCAAGCTCCGTCTTTTCTTGTGTTCTTTTTATTACAGAATTAATTGCAGCCAAACACGGTTCACGAATAATATAACCATTGTCCTCACTCCTCGGATGTTACTGTGAACCCGGGTCCATCTGCGCAGAGGGAGGGTCACTGATCAGTTTCGTGCAGTTTGCTGTATATAGACACACGCACTCAAGTACACAGTTGAAATCTCTGCATGGATCAGGTGTAATAGGACTTTCCATCAGAAATGCTGGTGAAAGAAACAGAAAGAGACCCAGAAACAGAAGTACTTGTGCAATGGACACCAAGATTTATTTGTACAGAACATCAAAGCAGACAAACACTTGTGCAAATGAGCAGACATCTGATCGTCTTATAAGTCACACAGCAAATAAAACAGGAAGTGACAATTAAATTATTGTCTATTCGGTTGCAAGCCATTTAAAGCAGAAGTAACATTCTCCGCTAATCTGTATGTGGCTGTACGACTGCTAATTTTTTACTTAATAAATATTAGTTTTGTTGTTCTTTAATCATTTGTTATCTTCATTTTTTTGATAATTCGATTTTCAATTAAATCTTAAAGACTGAATGATGTGTACTGAAATATTTTGTATTGATTAGTGTCTTTTCGAATGATTTTTGACAAACATAAAATCTGAAATAATTTTATTGTATTTTTTAGTAAAAGTAATGGTAACTGGTAGTAATGTTTTTACTGTAAAATAACTGTATTTAGGTAGAATAAACAGACCGTAGGATCATGGTGCATAAATAAAATGCTTATTACTGAAAAGGGCAATGTCAGAATTTAACTTTTGCTAAATTTGCTCATTAAAACTGATTATCATTTGATTGTGAGGGCATATGTTTTTATAATTATGCATTAAAATAAGTTATGCACTAATTAAATGTGCACTCATTTGCATATAAAATATAAAAACACATGATTTTGATTAATTTAAAAACTAATTTGACAGTGAACATATTTAGTGACTGACGGTAAATGTGAAATCTGTAGAGCCAACAAACCCATAGTAAAAAAAAATCATATATATATATATTTTGTATAATATGTTATTTGATTCATAAATTTATATTTTGTTTTATTTTTATTTTTTATGTATTTATTATATTATATTTTATTTTATTTTTTTTTTTTATATTTTTTTTATTTTTTATTATATTATATTATATTTTTTAGATGACATATAAAATGGTATTTATTGTAAAGGCATTTTCCCCAGATATTTCAATATATCTAAGCAATTTCTTTCATGTACAAAGATGCTCACAAAATGAATGATCTCATGTCATATCTGAAAAAAATATCAAAAACAATAAACATAAGCCTCAAATTAAAGAGATCTCACTGTGACTGTCGCCTGATGGCAACAGTATACTTTATATTTTGCATTAGAAAGCATATCTTCAGCTTTCTTATATCACAAAAAGGATCGTTTGCGACTTCTGCGCGTCTGCTGTATGTAGATGCACATTCTGCTGCTGATCAGCAGGGGGCGCGAGGAACCCATCTTTAATCACAGGTCTTTGTCCTCACGTGCTCGCTACAGAACAGTAGAAGTGTACAATGTGAGTCCTCACAACACAGCAGCGCTGACACCGCTGACAGAAGACATGACACTCAATTAATTGGCTCATCTCGCCTCTTTCACAACACATCAGGAGATTAGATTTGGGCCTGATGACAGATATTTTGTCACAGCAACCTGTGACCTCATCTCATGCATTGTGTCTTCTTCCTGTTCTCGGTGTTGTGGCGTGTTAGATTAGACGAGAAAATTGGGTGGTGATGTGATAAGTGTGCACGTGTTTGTGGCTTTCATGTGTGTCTGTGTGTACAATAATAGCGTGCTCTATAGAAACCATGGCCTAGTGCTCTGAAACTGAGTAGACCTGACATTTCTTGATCCTATTTCTCCACTGTTTCTTGCCGAAATCACTTGAAGTCCATATAAGTAGAATTAGATAAAGGCAAACAAAAGAGAGAAAGAAATACTGTATTTTGTTTTAGCTGTATGAATAGCATCATAAAAATAGATAAATGAAATTTGCGCTTTACTTTTTTTCACAAAACACATTTGTCATTGAAATTTTTCAGCAGTCCTGGGAATTCCTTTTTGGTGAAGGAAAAAATCGTCTTCTTATCTGAAAGTCATAAAAATTCCAAACACATTTCCATCACATCTCAAATGATCCCTGATGGAAATATCGGTATCAATATTTTTAGAAATAAACTGAACTTGCTCACTTGCCTTGCTAACATAGCTATTTAATACAATAGAATACAATCGAATCATATTTTCACACTTTTTGCATACTTTAACAAAGTTACAGCTTGATTAGAAATGACTCACAAATGGTATTTACTTTGATTTTCCCGTGTTATCTTCATATATTATATCTCTATATATATTTCAAGCATGTGAAAATGACACCAAAACTGTAGAACTGAATAAATGGAAATCAATTTTCACAAAATAAGGATTAAAATAATTGTATCCTTTGTTTACATTATTATGGTTTTATATAAGCAAATACTTTATATATTTATGATGAATTTTCATATTTTATGATTGAAAGTTGGATCTGGGACGAAGGTAAAATAATAAAATCTACACAGAAAATCTGTACAAGAAATTGATACTTTTATTCAGCAAGGATGCACTACATTTATCAAACATGACAGTAAAGACTTTCCATTTCAAATAAATGCTGTTCTTTTAAACTTTAAGAGAATCCTGAAAATATATATCATGGTTTCCACAAAAATTACCAATAATAAGAAATTGTTTTTGAGCAGAAAATCATCATATTAGAGTGATTTATGAATAAAAATCCCATCCCAGGAATAAATTGTATTTTAAAATATAATAAAATAAAAAAAAAATATTTAAAATTGCAATAACATTTTGAACAAATAAATGCAGCCTTGGTGAGCATAAAATACTTTTATGCACTGCATAAGGTTTCCATTACATTTTTATATAAATACATTTATTATTTACAGTCTTGGCCTACATTTATCATACAAATAAAATCACACATGAAAGCAAAATGCGAATACCATTTCATGTTGACTTTAAGTGCAGCACAGAATGAAGTTAAACCAGCTAAAAGCACAGGCCTTAAGAAGAATCTATACACAAAAAGAGAATGATATAAAGTGAGTGAAAGAAAGGGGGAAAAAAGATACTCTCCTCTAGCCAGAAGCGACAGGATTTTCAAACTCTCAGCTGCTGTGGATTGGCATGAACACCTCTCCATCTGCCCTGCCCTGCTGGAGAATTACACTAAAACCACAAAGCGCCAGGCATCAAGGGTTCGAGGCCCTACAAGAGGCCAGCTGTCCGTGTTTTAGCCTGCTATCTGTTCTACAAGCCATGGACAGTTGGCAAGAGAACAGTGGAGTCATCCGAATGCCAAAAATCATGGGGGGAAAGCAGCAGCTGACCCCAGAGACCGCAAGGCTGGGTCACTAGCTCCACACACATGGATGTGCTGCATTGCTTGCAAAAGTGTAACGTACATAATATTTTTTTTAACAAATGCACATGTCAGTGCATTTCCCCGCTTTGCATGATATACAGCAATATCTGAATAAAAGTAGGGCAGTAAAGGGCTATGAGTGATGCTTTTCCCTGGGCAAGACTGTCAGTTTAACAGGAATAGACCATTTTATGCATCATTTTTATATGGTACATGTGTGAACGCACATGTCGGCGCATATATATATGCATGTACAAATTGTTAATCTTGTCATTTACAATCACTGTGGTTGTGGTTTGTTATATTATGATGTAAATGACAGCCTACTTGTTCACATGACCTTTAAATCAATCACAGCTTCCTTCTTAAAACTGAATTCGTTCCTTGAATTCTGCAAAACCCTTCATTCTGCGCCAGGAAAAATTACAAGCGTGTAGATCGTAACCTTCATTTTTAGCACACAAATTATATTGCAGGGGAAATCACTTGCTTTATTTAGTTCACAAACATTTTACAGTTTGAAAGAAATTTTATATATATCCCAATGTGTACTACCTATGAAAGAGAATGTCCATGTCGAGAGTAAAACAAATAAATAAATAAAATAAAACTAACTTTATACCTCACATATTGCAATGAATAAAGTCTCACAATCATCTTTTTTATAATTTTATTTTTTATTTGGTGTATTTTTAGAGCATGAAACTGGTTTCACACAGAGCAAAAACTGTTGCTAAAACTGGTAATTTTTCCTTTTACAACTCTGTTTATACATTTTTTTCTTTACTGTACTGTGTTATATACTTCAAAGGCAACATTACAGATGTGAACTGCGATGTACTTTTTTGACCCAAACCCAAAGACTGTACACTAAGTGTTTGTCCTGTGCCAGGGAGACAAATGCGCCTCTGGTGGCAGTGTGTTTGAGGAATGGATCTGTTATAACTCTGTTTGGTTTGAATATGTCAAGTTTCAGGATTCTTGTGTGGGCGTTCACATGCTGTTTTGACAAAGTATGTCTCTGGACAGGTTCAGTTTGAATCATTGTGGAAGTGATCTCATACCTATGAGGGGGAAAAAAAAGAAAGAAAAGTTGTATCAACTGTAAAAAGCAATATTATTCTTAATTATCTCTGCAGGAAGCTTTTAGACAAAGTCTGACATGAAAAAAGGAAAAATGAGAACTAGTAGTTGCCAGAATGAGTTTCCCAAGATTATAATTTTGGGCATTTTATTTTGAAAGAATATGTATGGAGAAAACCCGTACAGTTTTCATACAGAGACACAATTTAATGCACTTGATCCAAGTATTTAGACATTTTAACCCTTCAAATTAAGTTAAAAGTCACTGCTAAAAAGAAATAAATAAAACGATAGCACAAGCATACTTTCTTGTTTTACAACAGTGGCCCCAATTTTATTTTATTTTATTTTATTTTAATTATTTTATTTTATTTTATTTTATTTTATTTTATTTTATTTTATTTTATTTTAAATACTTCATATTATGAAAGTGCAATGGTTTACAACAGCCTTTAAGCGCAGCACCAATTAGTGGCAGACCAATCAAAAAAAAAAATTAAAAAATGGTTTATTGTTTTATTTTATTTTATTATTTTATTTAAATTTTTTAAGAAATTTAATAAAAAATTAAATGCATTTAATTAAATAAAATACATTTTTTAAATTATTATTATTGTTGTTTTTTTATTTATTTATATATTTTTTTCCCACTGGGTGTTCCTACTCACTTCAAAAGGTTATTTATATATATACAGTATATATGGGTGTAAAAATAACTGCAGGAATAGGCACAGTACTATACACTGATGTATTGTTTACTATCCAAGATGTACTGCTAACTTAGCAACCCATTTAATGGAGAAATCACTAACCAAGTACTGTAGGTGAATTACAAACAGATGAAGAGGAACTGCCTATTTCCAGTAATATCCATAACACACATTCAAACCAAACCATTATAACCAAAACATCCTCCAAAAATGTCCTTCTTATGTAATCAGCAGATTAACAACTTTCAAGAAAGTACTTCAGATCATCAATATAAGCTTTAAATCCACATGATATTTCCCCTCACTCTTCTTCTGTGACTTCTTGTGATTACATCACCCGCTCAAGTGACAGAAAGCATTCATTTTCCACTTGAACTTAGACAAACAATGATTTGACAAAGACATGAACAATGTGTAAGCAAACCAGCTAAATAAAGTAGCTCTGATTAGATAAAACAAAGATACTCCAGAGAGGAGGAAAGTCCCAGAGGAGGACTGCTGGAAAGCTGAGTGCATCTTCCCATCACTACAGTGTCAGAGAGTGTGCTGTTCACTGTTATCTTAGGCGAAGAATCAAGACAAATACCAAGGGATGATTTTTGACATTCCTCAGCGTCCATTTTCCGAAACTTGAAGTATGACCAAGGACCTCTGCAGCAATGCCATTACCATGTTAAGGTCACTCTGAGTTCTTCTCCAGCTCCTGCTTCTGACCTGCAAATGTCTGATAGTAAAGTTTGCTTGAGTCGCTTAGAGACTAATTAGAGATAATATGGAGTCTGTGCCTTGTCTGCCTTATCGGTCACCACAGACACCTGCTGTTGTTTCCCAGACTGCCGTCTTTAACTGTAGACACCCTTAAGAGGTCTGATACCAACCGCTCTCCTTCAGTCTCTTCAGTTAATAATATCCAGAACCACTTTAATACAATAATAGACCAGTTCTGCTTCAGCACATCTGGATACTCATTCATATTTGCATATGCAATAATAGCTACACGACTGGGTGCACTTATGCGACTGGATTCCTGGCATTACCCTCAGAATATATTTATTTTCTGCTGTTTAAATATCATTCTTTTATTAGCGGTATTTGTGTGGTACCAAATTAAGGAGACTTACACCCTGCTGAACAAAATGATCTTAAACCAGCTTAGGTTGGCCTATTGGATTTTGGCCAATTTGCTGGCTGGTTTTAGTTGAGTTGGAGCACTTTTTTTAGCTTATGTTGCAGAAGAGGAGACCAGCTTAAACCATGTAAGACCAGAAAACAGCTTTTGTAGGTTTAATTGTGATTTTTAGCAGGTTATAAGGATGAAGAATACTTGATGGGCTTTTATCAGAATAGCTGCAATGTAACACCCTAAAACATTGAGAAAGTGTTTAGTATTATTTATAGTTTTTATTAATATTTAGAATAGTTTTCATTTTAAATTTATTTTAGTTTTCATTTTATTTTTTGTGATTTTGTAATGTACTTTTGTCGTTTTTATTAGTTTTGGAAAATGTTTTAATTTATTTCTATTTCAGTTAGTACTTAAACTTATCAAAATTAAACTTATTTCAGTTAGTTGCCAAGATAACATTTAAAAATATTTATAAACATTTTTCTTCAAGGCTAAAATTATGTGATCAAAAAACAGTAAAAACAGTGATACTGTAAAGTATAAATACAATTTAAAATATCTTTTTTATATATATTCTAATGTTTTTTAAATTTAAACTAGGTGATGGCTAAGTGAAAATGGCAAAGTGGCAAAATGAATTTTTAGCTGCCATTAATCCATTTTTCAGTGTCACATGATCCTTTAGAAATCATAATATGCTGCTTTGGTGCTCAAGAAACATTTCTGAATATTATCAATGTTGAAAACAGTTGTGCTGCTTATTATTTTTGTGGAAATGTCTAATTTGTTTTTAATATTTTAATATATTAATATTTAGGATAGTTTTTTAGGATTTCTCGGTTTTTATGATTTTGTAATGTACTTTTGTCATTGTTGTTAGTTTTGGAAAATACTTTAATTTATCATTTCTATTTCAGTACTGAAAATTATTATCAACTTATTTGTTTATATGTTTTTCATGTTATATTTATATTTTATTTTAATTCAGGTTTATTTTGATTAAAAATCAAATGTTTTATTTAACAGCAACCGCATTGCAAGTATTAACAACTGTAGTCTCATGTAGTATAATAATTCTAGGTTTTTTGTATTATTATTTTGAAAGGAAACCATACTAATCTCCTAATAAAGAGTCTAAATACTTCACCACACCTAGATTATGTCTTGAAAATCTGCTGCTATTATTTTTAACAAGCATTTAATAATGCAGATGTTCCCACATGAATCACGACAGCACGTGTGTGAAGAGTCGGGCTGGTTCTGGGTGTGTTTGAAAGGTGGTGTGGATATTTGGGTGGAGTATGAACTGAAGGCTACACACAGGCTTTGGGGAAACGTGCCTCTGAATCCATCCCATGGGAAATGGGTGTGAATGGAAGAATGGGTATTTATGGAGGCAAAGGGCCTTAGGCACCTGTTCACCACTTGTCCCGATGGATTTGCACAGGCTTGAGAGGAAAAGGAATCTGAAATGTATACACACTTTCAAAAATTTGGGGTCAATAATATTTTAAAATATTTTTCACCAAGGCTGCAACTGTGTGATCAAAAATGCAGTAAAAACAGCACTATTGTAAAGTATTAATACAATTTAAAATAATATTTTTATATATTCTAATATGTTTTTAAATTTACATTTATCTAATTGCAAAGCTGAATTTTCAGTAGCTTTAACTCAATTTTTCAGTGTCACATGATCCAATATGCTGATTTGGTCCAGCGATTTTTGTTTGTTTGTTTGGGGGTTTTTTAGATTTATTTTAGTTTTTTAGTTTTTTGTTTCTTTGTTTTTGCCTTCATTAGGACAGGACAGAAATTTTAGACAGGATGCAAAGTGGGAGAGAGAGGGGGTACGGGATCGGTAAAAGGTCCACGAGCCGGGACTCGAACTCGGGACACCCGAAGCGCAACGGCACATGAAGAAACATTTCTGATTACTATCAATGTTGAAAACAGTTGTGCTGCAAATTATTTTTGTGGAAACGTGACATTTATTTCAGGCTTATTTGACAAAATAGAATGTTTAACATTTACTTGAATAAAAATGTATTTGCATTCATTTGAAAAAGAAATTACAAACAGTGTGTAGGAGGAGGCCGGGGCTAGTTGTCACATTATTTACATTAGGGAATAATGTACAATAAGTAAAAAATTATGAAACAAATAAAAATCATGACAACAAAAATGTAAAGCAAACAAAAATATTAAACCATTATCTGGCCAACTAGTAATGAAATTCTTACATTTAAAATACATAAATAAAAATGTGACAAACGCTTTGACAACTAACCCCATTCTCATTTATATCATCAGGTCAATATTTGGACAATTATTCATTTTTAATATTTTAGCTGCTGACCAAAACATATTCAAGTTACAAGTGAATATGGGCTTAAAGTGCACTCTTTAATTTGCTTTCAGCTTTAATTTGAGGGTATTCACATCGAAATTGGAGGAAAGGTTAAGGAATACAAGCTCTTTAATTTGTGTAAGTAATTGGACAATTTAAAATAAGTAATTGGACAACTGACTCAAAAGCTGTTTCATGGACAGGCGTGGACTTTTCCTTCATTATTTCTACATCAATTAAGCAGGTAAAAGTTCTGGAGATGATTCTAAGTGTGCCTTTTGCATTTAGAAGCTGTTGTTATGAACCCACATCATGCATTTGTCACAAAGACAAAACAAATCCATCAGAGAGATAGCAGGAACATTAGGAGTGGCCAGATCAACAGTTTGGTACATTCTGAGAAAAACTCAGCAACATAAAAAGGCCTGGACGTCCACAGAGGACAACAGTGGTGGATGATTGGAGGATCCTCTTCATTTTAAAGAAAAACCCTTTCACAACATCCAGCCAAGAGATGAACACTCTCCAGGAGACGTGTCACTGTCAAAGTCTACAATCAAGAGAAGACTTCACCAGAGCAAATACAGAGGATTCACCACAAGGTGCAAACAAGGCCAGATTAGACTTTGCCAAAAAACATCTAAAAAAGCCAGACCACTTCTGGAAAAGCATTGTTTGGACGGCTGAAATTAAGTTCAACCTGTAACAGAATGACGAGAAGAAAAAATGGAGCAAAGTTAATTGGACGGCGTTTCATAGTACAAGTGGACAATGACCCAATACATAAAGTAAAAAACGACCCAGGAGTTTTTGAAGGTAATTAGTGGAATATTCTGATCTCAACCCGATTGAGCAAGCATTTCACTTGCTGAAGACAAAACTAAAGGCAGAAAGACCCACAAACAAACAACAACTGAAGTCAGCTGCAGCAAAGGCCTAGCAAAGCATCACCAAAGGAGCAAACCCAGTCTCTGGCGATGTCCATGAGGTCCAGACTTAAGACAGTCATTGCCTGCAAAGGATTCTTTGAGAGGTTTTGAGCAAAATTGCTCAAAAAATATCAAAAATTAATACTTTACATGAGTATACGAGTTTTAAAATGCTATAATTGTTGTAATTTCCCACCTTTTAGTAATTTAAAAACATTAAATAACAACAAGCATTAAGGTTTCGTCCTGCCAAGCCAACACAGCAAATCCCTGCGCTGCAGCTGTGCGAATGTGCTAATACAGCAAACTTACTGACGCTGTAACACTGACACACAAATGAACCTGAATAAACTTGATGCTGCAATATTCACATTCCTCTCACTAAAATCAACTATAGACAGAGCGAGAGTCAATATTCACTTAGGTATCAAGAGGCACTTTTTTACAACAGTACTAGTCAGGGTTCTGTGTGACTAGTCGACTAAGCAATTTGGAGATTTATGGGAGACAGCAGGACTTGGTTACGTGTAACTGTCAAAGGAGTGTAAAGTCAGGAAAAGGTGGACATTTGCTCTGCTGACTTATCAGTTTAAGAGAGAGAAATGACGTGGACACATGGTCAAGGCAAAAGCCTGTAAGAGCTGGCAAAGACCTGAGTCTAAAAAAAAGACATGGGTGACAGACATTTTTGGGTGTGTGGAACAGTGATGTAAGGGACAAACTAGTCAAAAACGTAACACTCCCATACAGTGACCTCAACCCCAAACAAAAAGAGAAGTGTTGTGAGCATGACTGGGACTTGCCAACATCTTTCTCCCTCTGATTTCCACTAGTAACGGTCTGGCAAGTGCTGAAGAATCCCTATTCATGAGAAGAGAAAGGAACCTTTGTTGGAAGCCTTTCACATTCCCGCTGGAGGATGGAAAAGGAAGAGCCAGTGGCAGACAGAAGCCCCTGCCCACTTGATGACTGACCGTTAGCCTGACCAATGAGAGAAGCGAAAAGCGCAGCGCTCAAACAGACCTGCGAGAGAGGGCGGGGCTATGCAAATGCAGAGCGGCGCTTTCAGTGGACGCGCTCCCGCTCTCAAGCCATTGGTCCACTTGCGCGCGTGGAAGACAAACCTGACGCTGAGTGAGAGGATCCAGTTTGAGAGACGATGGCTTCAAAGTGCCCTAAATGCGAAAAGACTGTTTATTTTGGTAAGTTTGTGTTTACTTCTCGGTTTAATTCTGAACCTCTATTAAAAATACATTCACCGTTATATTTTGATATGATACATGACTTCCATGATGTATAATCGTGGAAAGGGATGGTTTGTTTACACAGGTGTTTATAAAACGGATTTAAACATCTGAGAGTTTGCGATAGATTTTAAAATAAATTTATCTGCGGATACTCACTCATTTCACCGCTTTCAGAAATTCTCTTTTTTATTTATTTTCTAGTGCACTCACCTCTTTCAAAACTCCCAAAAAATATTTCTTTAACTTGCTCACGAAAAGATGGGGTGCATTCCCGGAACACGGGATTTTTTTTTTTTTTTTTACTTTATTAGACATGTTTATAAATGATTGTGTCACAAATTTAACTCTGTATGAAAAGTAACTAGTTGTAAACGAATCAAATGTTTATATTCCCCCCAAACTGGTCATTTTTGGCCCGTTCCTCTTAGGTCTTGATCTTCTGACTGTATCCAACAATTAAAATCATAAGTCTGATATCAGTCCGTTGTCTCAAAGCTATTTTTAATTATCATCTTATATTTTATTTGTTTTTATTTATTAATATTATAAATGCTGTTTTATATATTAAACTATTTTAAATATATTATCGATTAAATTTATTTATAAATTCTTTAATATATAAGTTCTGTAGATTTAATTTTGACATCTGTGTTTGATGTCAATTAAATTTTTTTGTGTGTAAAATGTGGCAAAATCTCACAAATCATGGTTAAACTATTTTTAGATGTATGTGATGATGCATATAAAATGTAGTCCATGACCATTTAAGAAAGAGAGGGGAAAGCCTTTTTTTGCCCTATTTTGTACTGTATTTATTTCCATATTTCCATAAACTTTGAATGCATACTTTTTACTTTCAGACTGCTGAGTGCAAAGACAGTCAGTTTATATTCAGACAATTTTATTGCCCACTTCTGTAACATAAATAATGAACAGTTGTATCTAAGTCCTGTCTACATCTTAAAATCACCTTTCTCTTCTTTTTTAACATGACCAGATGAGGGGCTATTTTTATAAACACTGAAACGAAAGCTTGAAAGTTGCTCTACTTTGCTTTTAGATGTTTTCTTAAATAATACAGCATGTGGCTATTGGTGTGGATGTTTTGGGAGCTGAAAGATCTTAGTGAATGAAGGACCTCTTCTTTTCATTTATATCCATTTTCAGGCCAACAGCATTGATGTCTGCTCAATATATACCTCTCAATCCATTAAACAGTTGAATAGCCTCTCTGCCACTTGACCTTATCATCCCTGCTCTCATATTTATAAGGTTATTCATCAGTGCATCAGAGCCTTTGTGGTGGAAACTGAGATGATTATTCAGCTCTTATTTATGTTGTATTAATCTGTGTGTCAACCCAACAGCCATAACACATGACCAATAAAGCTGTCAGGTGGTTTTAAATCGAAGTAGTGAGAGAGGTGCTGTTATATAAAGCAAGTGCAGCTCTTTTCATGGCTGTGTGTCTAGTGGGTGGGCAGAAAGTCCTCTAGCTTGACTGTTTTTCAGCTGATTATGCATCAGGATCCAGATTTCACATAGGACCACAAAATTTATTAATTTTTTCATTTAGTTCACAGGCTTAATAATATGCAAAATCATTCATATAACATTAAAAATAGCAATTTTGCTTTAAAACATACAGGTTTTGACGTCTAAATAAGACATGTTGGCTGGTTTTGATGGAGATCGACAAAATGGTTTGCTGCTTTCTTATTTTTTTTTTATTGGACGTTTCTGATTTCTGATGTCACAGACAGTCTTATGGTCCATGATGCCATAGGGCAGGAGAAAGGAAAATTCAAGGTTTCACCCAAGACCTCGGTTATGTCATGAGGGAGTCAGTTGAGATGGATGCGGGTGACTGTGCTTTTATTAGACTCACGTTGAAGCCAAGACGCATTCCATGCAGCTGTGGAAGAGCAGGGGTGCGGTTCTCCTCTTTTGGTCCTCAAAGTGTGTTTCCTCTGAATATGGAAATGTCACCAAGTGGAATATTTGAGGTTGACTGTGAATGCTGCATCTAGATCCACAGTCTAGACATGAAGGAGGAGAAACCAGCAATAAGGCTTTATTAAATAGTAAAATAAATATTCATTAATAATATTGATATTATTGTTTATTATTTCATTGTTATTTTTTTATTTATCTATTAATATTATTTTACATTCCTAGTTTATATTCACCATTAAATGTAACATATTCAATAAAAACAAACTGGTTTGGTTGTAAACCCAGCTGTTCCAGATGGTATTTCCAAATTGAGTTTGTGGGAGTTAGTGCATGTGTTCCTGTAAATTCCTTTCTGACTATATCCTGTTTCAAACCTAAGTGGTAAGCCACTGTATTGAGAGGAAACTTTTCAAACTTTCGGTTGAACCTTTTATTCATTTTATTGAACAGCTGTTAACAGATGCTGTTGCCTTCTTACACAAGAGCAAGTGTAAAAGCTTCATTTCACACATTCAGAGGTTACACATTGAATCAGTACTTTACCATTTTTCATACTTCAATTCAAAATGGGTGGGCTATCAAAATTTGAGAGTCTGTATACTCTGAGAAATATTATTGGCATTGTGTCCACTTTCACGTTTGAACACAACCTTTGGAAGCAATTCATGAATGCCTAAAAACAAAGGCAGCATTGTAAGTAAACAGATTTTAAAAATTGATGTGATAGAAAACCTGTCCCTATTAATGGCAGACAGAGCTCACATGCATCGTATCAAATCTCACTGACGAGAGAGAATCTGGCAAAACAAAGAATCTGCTTCTTTCACTTTCCTTCATCTTTTCTCTTTTTCACTGCTCTCCCTTCAAGGCCTATGCTACTTCTTGAATAGAAGTCAGGAATGCTTTCTTTCTTAGATGCCAGTCACATCGAAATGTGAGAGGGCATGTCTATTATGTCATCCTTTGGTTTCAGATACAGGCAGACAGACCATACCACCCCTCACTTATGCTTTTTTCTCTCTTTGTCCCCATCTCTCACTGTTTCAGATATACTTTTACTGCATATACCCATTAAAACCCTGTGTTTTCCACATGGCTGCCTCTCAAGCTGTTTTATTGTGCAGAATCGGTTATATAATGCCACTTCTTGTATTTTTGTCTACTGTTTAAGGATGTTGCGTAATCCTGGGAGTCAGAATTGGGGGTCGTTTGCCTTGTCTGTCAGGATTCCTGCCAGGCACAAACCTTGACCATAGTTACAGGATGTTTTTTTTTTTTTGAGCTTGTTGCAAGGTTAGCAAGAAAAAAGACCTGAGCCATCATGTAATTACTTGTGTTTTATGGGACTAGCCTTTAAACTGACATTATTCTAATTCGACCTACCCGAAGGCCTAGACATGCATAATTTGTCCTCATAAATTTGCTCTACCTGGAGACGCATCAAGGAAAATTTAATGCTGTGTGCATTTTTTTTCCTCTCTAGAGTGTATCAGAATCTATTTAAATAAAAATTCTGAATTTTAACTGGTTGAATTACACAAAATGTATAGTTTAAAAGTAAACTTACATAAATTATAGATTTATTATATATTTGACACAAATACTAGTTTTATGTTACAGTAATTAACATTTTAAGGCATTACTATAATTAGAATTGGAAAAGAAAATGTGCTTAAATGTCAGGAAATTGTTACAATGCAAAACATCTTACATTACAGCAGCAATTTCTTACTTTTGATTTTGTAATGCAATGTGATCCAGCCTGTTCATAATAGATTTCATGATATTCACCCAACCACTGAAATGTGAGGACCAGTACAGTTTCATATTGGCTGCAAGGAAGCTGATTGAGGCCGAGCTCCACGAGGCAGCATTGATTTGTACTGACAGCCATGGGCACTGCAGTAGCACACAGGCACATGCAGCTCTCATTCAAGCCAGACAACTGAAAATCACGAGGTTGCCTAATTTATATCAAGAGGAAACTGCGAAGAGACAGACATCTTGCCATGCCTTGCATCAGCAGGGCCACATCTGTGCAAGCGAGGGCCCAAACCATACCCAGCCTTTCTGCACTACTGTAAGGAAATTCACAAGCCGCTGCAAATTGGAAAACCAAGCTCGCAATCAGCTGCCTATTTGAGATTTGTTTGGAGAAGGAGCTGCCACTCAGGAGTTGATGGCTATGGGCAGGGTCTGAAAGAAAGGCACTGTTTGCCATCATAGAAGAGTAGGGTCCTTAAACAGAGCTACAGAACATGATTTGAGAACA
This sequence comes from Cyprinus carpio, assembly GCF_018340385.1. Lineage (NCBI taxonomy): Eukaryota > Metazoa > Chordata > Actinopteri > Cypriniformes > Cyprinidae > Cyprinus > Cyprinus carpio. The sequence goes on along the minus strand of NC_056613.1, from coordinate 19,021,524 downwards.
AAGCATGTGTGCTATTTATAGCTGAAAAAGCTGAGGATCATGGGAACCAACCACAGCAATCATCTCCCTGCTTACTGGAGCCAGGAAGGGCATGTAATGATTTTGTGTACATTTGAGCTACAGTTTACCTCGTTTTATCTCTGTGTGTGATCGTACATGTTTGGCTAAGGCCTGAAGGCCCTCAGGTGCAAGGCTAGCGGGTCAGGCTGTAATCAGTGACTCGAAGCGAAGCACCATGTTGGACCCAGATGGTGTGCATGTTGCTTTTGCAGTTCAAGGGGACACAGTCAGGATAGAGTACAGTATAATAGTAGTGCTCTGAACAGATGGGTCCACATTAATGGCTGCTGAAGTGGAAGCAAATCTGTCCCTGCCTTTCAAATTGATTTCCATGTGTGCAACCACATTGAGTGGACAGATATATAACACATGTCATTTTGCCCATCTTTTGAGTCCTGATCTGTTAGGGACTTGGATGGATGGTTCTTCAAACCATGTACAGAGTTAATCTCAAGCCAGCACAAGTACTTGTTTGTTTATACTTTTTTAGAGTTTTAAGTTTTATAAAAATCCATTATAACACACTTAAAGTCTCTGCTGAGGATGATGAAGTAGGTTTAGAGTGCATTACTGCTGTGGAGCCTGTAGGGTGTTCAGCTGTGTAAATGTTGTTAAGGCCTAGCGCTGTTTATTTGTGATTACATCTCAGGCAGGGTCAGCATATAACAGACCTTCCTTCTCAATTTCTTTTTCTCGTTAGTGCAGGAGTAAGCATCAGATATACCATTTCATGAAAAATGGCCATATTTACTTTCTAAATACACATTCCTGGTCTTATGTATTATGCAAACAAAGGTTGGTCTACACAGTCTTTCATCTTGCATTTCCTCTGAAATTAAACCAAAATTCAGGAAATAATGTTAATCAATAGCCAGACGGCCATTTAGGCGTTGTTTAGGCTACTAGGTGATTTAGCCTTGCCGACAGTTGAAGGGTTGCAAATGTAGTTTCATGTCAACTTTTAGGGCCCGTACATTTGTAGGGCCTCTTTATCCACCTTATTTTTCAACGCTGTTGTAAGGTATTTTCTGTGAATGTGTGAGCCTTCTGATTCATTAGCCATTTTAGGTAAATAACTAAAAATAATTCAATGTACCGTAAACTGTAAAACTATTTGCACTAGAAACCAAAGTTTTTATGATTAAAGTAATAAAATAATATGACCGTAATATCAAGAAGCATAGCAAACTGTTTTTTGTACAGCTAAAATAACTGTTTGGGGTTGACACCAGAAGCCTTGTATATTTAAGTTTAAAATGGCCATGCACACCCTGTTGAAAAATCCAGCATATGCTGCTTAGGTATGTTTTGAAGCATGGCTGCTGGTTTGAGCTGGTCATGAGCTGGTTTAAAATGGTCATGACCAACTAAGGACCAGCTTAAACCAGCTCAAACCAGCAGCCATGCTTTTGAACTTGGATTTCCATGTTGTGCTGTTTTTTTCAGCAAGGCACTCTTACATTAAAAATAAAGTGGATAAATCTTCCACTTTTGAATACAGCCTTTGTACTGACCTTGCTTAAACCCACCTTATTGACCCTTTGCTAAGTCCCATCTTTAAAAAAACGTTATTTACTGAAGCCATAGCCTTATGGGCAGTGCTCCAACATATCACACAATAGCAATTTGGCCACTCTTGTTCAAGTCCCTGCATTCTTTTCCTGTTTCCGTTCCCCTCTGCTCTCCTATCACTTCCTGTGAACTTCCATATCAATAACAAAGGGCAAACTATAACTGTGGCCTAAAACACACACACACACACACACACGAAGCTGTGGGGAGCCCGGGGAGCAGTTGGGGTTTATGTGCCTTACTTTAACTTTTTAACTTTTTTTGAGTTCATTCATTCCCCACCTACATTTCCTGCCAGTATTGAGAACCAAACCCAGGACCTTCAGTTTACAAGTCCGACTTTCTAACCATTATGCCACAACTGCCCCTATAATAGTGACATAATGTAGCCAGAGAGGATAATATTATTACAGTTCATCTTACAGCTTTCTTGCAACAGGGATGTTCCATAAAGCTTGTCTGAATTTGCAATAGAAACCAAGAGAGTGAAGCTTCCCCCTTGGTTACAAGGAAGGGAAGGGTCAATTATACAATGGTATCAAAAATAAAAATCCTCGCTGTCTAAAGAAAAACACTTGAACAAATAGAAATACAGTATCCCCATGTTGCAGAGAGATAGATGCATCTGTTGTGCCTAGACAAACTTAATAAGAATGATTAAACGGAGATTGATGTTGTTGCATCTCTCTCACGGCTTGATTTTTTTTTTTTTTTTTTTTGGCAGAGTAACACTCTTTGAGAGCCTCTTCTATTCTGGAACAACCCCAGGATATTGAGCATGACATGTTTACAGAGATACTAATTTACATGATATCAGGTTGATAAATCTTGCTTGGTAATGTTGACTTCATTAAATCTCATACAACTCTTGTTTGGTTGAGAGAGTTGTTGTGACAGACTTGCTTTCGAAATGAGAGCTGACTGCACAGTGCAGCTCCATTAGCCCACATCCAAACCTGCATCTGTTCTGCTGAGATGGCATAAGCTCATTCGTGTGAAGGCGCTGAGGGTTTCGTTTACTCTCCCTTTGCACGCCAGCCAAAACACATTAAACAAACCACTGTGTTGTTCATGGATCAGTTGACCTGGTGTTTGAGGTGCTATCATCTGATTTAATTGTGGGGTAAACTGAGGGAAAACACAAGATCTAATGGCTGACGGGAGATGTTACCTCTACAGACAGTACCAGCAGGACTAAAGCGATTACCTCTGCAGCTCAAAACAAAGCACTAAGAAGCTTATCAGCGATCAGGTGTACATATTGCACTGTGTGTGCTCTTTAGAGCCGGACATTGGGAGGTGCTGCAACCTCTCGTATAGTCTTACACAGGCGTCCATTACGGCTGTCATGCATCTACGCCTCGCATCCAAGGTAACCTGACTCTTTAATGAAGCCCTCTCTGGTCTCCCGTGTCTTCCCTCGCCAGTCAAATGGATTCCCTTAGGGACAAACAAGATGACAGTGCTGTTAGGATATCGCTATAGTCGCACCGTTTCTATTGGAAAGCAGAAACAAGGCTTGCTTGTTTTGTCTGCGGACAAAGCTTCTTGTAAATATACCACCCAAGACACTGATTTCCTTTGGCCGTAGTAAAAGATTGTGTGTTAGAGTGTGACTGGAGGTCGTCCAGGGGTCTATTCAGCTTGATGAGCGATTAGCGATTTCCCCCGCCCACGCAAAACTACACCAATAACTGAAACGGCTCCCCAGCAACCTCTTGTACAACAACAGAAGCCCTTTTAATGACAACTCTGTTCATCTGCATTTCGTCAACCACCATGTACACACACTTACCGTTGTATAGAAGTCATTGGCATTGGCTTCTTCCCTGCAGTGATACTCTCTCTCTTTATACCCAGTTGGGCCATTGACTGTGAAATCTCACTTATCTTGGATTAGCCTCCTGCTGGAAAACCAGTGATTTATACTGTCTGGATCTCTCCGTCTCTCCAGTGTGAGCCTAGAATTCATTTGGATATGATGCCTTTGTTAGTAATTGGGTTACATTTATAGTACTGTACATAACTATTTCTCTTTTTTTATCTTTAAAGGGCAGGTCTTAAGCTATTTCATGCATTCTGACTTATTTAAACTGCTAAAGATTTGGATTCTCATGCTAAACATGACCAATGTTTAAAAAAAATTAGTTGTTTGTTGGAGTATTTCTGTGCCAAATACACTTCTTCAGGGTTCGTATAAAAGTTTTGGAAAGTTTTTTTTTTTCGAGTATGGTCCTTCATGACGTCATAAAGGTAGGAATTCCTTGTATGGATAATTCCTGATATAAGACGGAGTAAGAGCACGCCCATCAATGTACTTCATTTGGGTTATGACAGTTGTCTACAGTGCTGCACAGGACTTGCTCAAGAAGGATTTGTCATTTTGTTTTTAGACCACAAAATCAACAGTCACCAAAGAAGTGTGTTAACAAATTAAATCAAATTTAGTTCAATAAAGTTTTTGTTCCTGTTTATTTGTCGATGTCACAGCTTGCAGACGATCACTACGCAAATCTCTGCATGCTTGTGTTTCTTTAGCTTTGCCCACGACACACCTCCAAGAGCTTGTTTTCTAAGAGAAGCCTAAAGCTGTGTCTGTCTTTTATAAATCTGCTAAAACTAAAGACTCTTCAGTGATATGAAGAATGCAATACTACTCTATAGGTACTCAAGATTAACATAAGATTGGCAGAAACTGTGTGTATTATGTCCCCTTATCGTTTAATTGGTGTACTTCCATATGAAACTGTGATGCGGGTATTATCAATGTGCTATGCATAAATGATTCCTTAAATCCTGCATCTGGGCTGGGTTCAAGTTCGAGTCCTGGCTCGTGGACCTTTGCCAAATAAAATGCAATAACTTAATAATAAAAAAAATGTATCTGTTTAAGGAGAGTTGTGCACTTTTCTAGGCAAATTAAAGCTGTTTATCTGATGTTAAATAAGTTGTGAAAAAATCCCTCAGATTCAAGGAGGGACCTAAAATTTAGAGACCAGAACCTCAGAGTGGACTCTTTTGACTTGAGCCAGTAAACAACCATTTAGAACACCCCAGTAACCACTTTGCAATGCACTTAAAACTACACCGCCCTGCAATGCCTGGCAACCACTAAAAGCACCCTTGCAGTGTGGCGGCAAGTATTGCACAGACAAGTTTAATTCTCATTTTCTTTAGAAAATGTTAAGATACCAACTGTTTCAACATCTGTCCCAGAGATTATCATACTTTTTAAACATTCATGCCCACACATTTTAAATTGCTGCTACGCCTCCGTGTTTGAGTATACCTGTGTATCTCAGTGGAATAAGAGTCTTTGCTTCACTTTAGCAGTATAAAATCTCCTTCTCTGATGGGTGAAACTGATCTCTTCTGTACTGACCTAGACCCCTTGAGAGATGGACTAAGAGGGCTGCAAAACTGACAGAATGAAAACAATACTGTACTTCTCCAGGGGGGAAAGCTAGGAAGTCGGGGAGAGCAGGAGGAAACGGATCGTTCTCTCTAGCTGATTGTGCCCTGTTTTGATAAGCGAAGGTGTTTCCCCTGAAGTGAGAGAGCTGTCCCAGCAGTCCTGTCTTATGTATTGTCTTAAGAGTGAGATATATAAATGGAAAGAGTAATATTAGGTCTGGGGAAGTCTCCCAGGACCCTCTTGAAGAAACGGGACAGGAGGGGAAATGGAGCAGTGGATCTCTGTACTGTGAATATCGTCACTTAGCTGTTCAGTCCTAATTAGCCCCATCACTGCATTTCCTTGTGTTTCATGTCAACACATCTCAGCTATGGAATGAACCGCTGTGACCCCTCACAATGAGGCCAGTGCTTTTCATTGTTTTTATTTAATATGATGTCACATTGATTATCAGAATGAAAATGCCATGCCCAGACCAGCACACATCCTCAAAACATGAAGCTTGCTAGATCTGAAAATTATGCAAATCCACCATTATTAATAATGCTGTGTGGAGACTCTCCATATCTGTGGTTATGGGCAGGTCCACTATGGGAAGCAACACATTATTATCACAATATGACATTGAATTTGTCTAAAGTAGACCATTGAAAAAACGAGTCCTACTGTGTATAATATGAATGTGTGTAGTATGAATGCAGATATTTGTCATATGCTGTCATTGTTTTGTGACCTACCAGCGACTTTTTTTCACTGTCAATTCTCTTCTTTGCCCTCATGAGATAGTAAATTGTCCATTGGATTCTAACTTCAGAATGTCATCGAAAGTAGTAGGTCACTTGGGACCTTTTTCCTGCTGTTTTATGAATACTGGGAATACTGCTCTTTTCACATACTGTTTTTGCCTATTGTTATTGTTACTCAGAGATTTGAACAAGCATTCAACCCTAATTTTTAACCATTTGTGCTAAGGACATGAATTAAACCTCAAATTGTGAGGTGAAATATCCAGTAGTAATGCCTCAATACCCTAGTGGCCACCCATCAATGCTCTACAATTCTCAAGGACTTGGCAATCACTGACAATACCTTAGTATTGGGGCAGAAGGATTTTTCATGTAAAGACTTACATATTTGTAATGAAAAAGTGTAAAAATCAATCTTTCTCTCTCTCTTTCTCATCTCCCAGCTGAGAAAGTGTCATCACTGGGGAAGGATTGGCACAAGTTCTGTTTGAAGTGTGAGCGCTGCAGTAAGACCCTCACCGCGGGTGGCCACGCTGAGGTGAGTAAGTCAGAGATCACACACTACCTCTCTGCAGTCTAGCTGGGGAAACTCAAACTCCCACAGCTGAGTATTGACTTTGTGACACTGTGCGTTTCCATCAGATGACCAGTGGTCTATTTGAAGAGTCCAGAACCAGGACGGAAGCCTGTCACATGGCATTATGTGTGTGGGGAGCTAGCGTGACATAAACACAATTTAATAGGGTAAAAATTATGCAATCGTGAAAATTCCAAAGCAAAACTGAATGTCTCAAAACCTTCAGGATGTTGCAACAAGCATTTTCCCTCCTTATCTCTTTTGGATAGCTGTGTGTAATCATATCTCATGATGCTCCTCTTCAGTGATTTGTTGAAAGCTAGCTGGCCAGATTTGTACATCCCAAATGTTCCTGTGTGCATGACTGCAAGCCAAATGAAATTCTCCACGACCTTTCCAGCATCCTGTTACATCACACAGTGATGACTGCGTCTAGATCGGAATAGCAGTAGAGGGCAAAGGACAGGGCAGTATTGTTTTAGAGCCAAAGGAATCGTCATCATGTTGCCTTGGGCCTGTATTCCACAAGGGTAAAAGTAGGAAACACATGAGTGTTGCATTTACTCCGTGAAGAGAGTCACACATAGAAGGAATTCTCTCTGTAATCTCTTTGTAAGCATATTAACATCTTCACTGCTCACATCAGCCTAAATCTGGATGTAGGTCAGGTTGCTATGGGGGGATTTCTGTTGGGTCTTACATGGTACAGGAACGAGGATGGGGTAAAATGAAGATGGGTAATACATGTGTGTAAGTTTTTCTTCAAGACCATTGATTGAACAAGAACTCACCTTGTGGATAAGATGATAATCCCTTAGTGTGCTCCTTGGATTCTGGCAGGGTAAGGCGAGAGGGTTTATGGGAATAGCCATGTTAAGTAGAGGCAGAAAGGAGGGAGTTTGGATACAGTTACCAGAATAAGTGAGAGGCTCTGGGAAAAGTGTGGGCTGGTGTGCTGCTCTATATGACCAGTGAGACCTGTAATGGGAGCTGATGGACTGAGCTTTGTATCTGGCTTAGACATCACACCCACAGACTTTTCACCGTCTGTCTGATGCATATCACACAATATGTCAAGAGATTTATCAAAAAACAAGATCTGATTTTGATTGGCAATTTCCAGAAGTCAAGGGTATGCAACTGACAGCGATTTGCCACAAAAAAGTACACAGAAGTAGGTGAGCTGAAGTGACATGAACCTCCGAGACCACTGAAAACTACATGCCAATGCAGAGTGACTGGATGTGGTCACTGAGTGCAGAGAGTTAAGCTTGCGTGATCTGTTGCCCAATACAGTTGGATATTGCAGCTCATTTTGTTTTGGATGCACTGCTTATTCAGTCATCAAATCATGTCTCATAGCATCGCATCTTGTCACTGCATCCTGTTTTCAGTTCGTTTAGAAATATTTGGTCCATGTTGTGTTCATATTTTGGTTTGGAAGTGGACCAAGACCCATCTTTTTAGTGGTCTCGGTCCGTTTGTTTGGCGCTGAGTTCGTTTTAATCAAACCAAACATGACAAGTGAGAACACACCCTTAATCTTTGAGAAACTTTATAGCATAGTAATTAAATTTCCTTGACCACACATTTCAGATTCCTCTTTAGGATCTTGACTACCCTTACCAAAAAGTTGTATACTTCAAGTTCATTTTATTAAGTATACTCAAGTAAAGTTCAAGTATATTATTAAGTATACGATAAGAAATAACATTTTGAACAAAAAGCTGAAAAAAGACTTGGATTCAGAATGATAATCCAAAACATAGATGGAGTCGATCAACACCCCAAAGCTTGACTGTTATTATTACCTCTTCATCGGTCGACATTTTATTCCATAACGTTACAGTTTTGATGCTATTTCATGTCAGATGATCATGTTACATGTGTTAGTATCTGTTGTTTCTTTTTCTTCTTTACTTGTGTTTTTTTTTTTTTTGGAAATTCTGTACAGAAGATGTGTTCTAGTGCCCTCTACAGTATAACAATGAAAACACGGATTCTAGGAGCACAAGTATAGTTCAAATATATTTAGTCTTTTTGTAAGTAAAAGTCAAGTATACTTAAATGTCATTTTAAGTATATTTCTGAAGAGTACATAAAGCCCATTTCTGAGAAGTACATAAAAAGTAAACTAAAAGCATACTTTCAAATTTTTAGTTTAAAAGAAGTATACTAATAGCTCACTTGTATAAACTTCTTTTTCGTAAGAGTATAAAAAGCGGTAAAGTTGACCAGACTTCATGTCAACATCTTGATCTGTGAGACTTTATTTACATTTATACATCTGGCAGACGCTTTTATACAAAGCAACTTGCATTGCATTCAAGATACACATTTACATCTTATCAACTCCTTTTTCCTAAGAATCGAATCCATGACTTTGATGTTGCTAGCACCGTGCTCCACTGTTTGAACTACAGGAAACCTAAGGAGTGTTGATGAAGTCCTCTAATTCCCTGCCTAGTGGTCTAGTTGGGCTAACACTTAAGGATCCTGATTGAATTACACCAGAACCACTACACCTCTGTAGTCAACGAGTGTAGATTTTTTGCCTTTTTTAGAAGTATTGACATCTTACAACATCAAGTTTTCCGGTCATTACAATTGAGGCGGGAAGGTGTCTGCTAGCCTTTGTTGGAATTGTGGGGCTCATTACACAGTTTTTCCCCTCGCATACTTTTGTACTGGCATGAGGCCACTGTTCTCTGCCCCTTCCGTTCCTTTATCCTGTCCCGCGCAGCTGTAACGGTCACACAGCTGCCGCCTGACGGTTCCCATGGCAACCTTTTCCCGCCATGGCCCTGACCAAAGGGCTCTGGGAGCAACTGCCATTGAAATATGTTCCGTCTTCCATGGAGACACATTTAAGGCACACTTTGGGTGTCCTTTTCCATCAACATAGACTGTGTCCTGGAAACTGCTGCGAGTGTTATTAGGGTGTGGACGCCAAGATAACCACCATCTGTGGTATTTAGACATTTAGGATGGTCTACAAGCAGCAGATTAAATTGCAAACTTACACCAGCAAATGCACACTCATTCACTTGTAGAGACTTAATTGATGAAAAATAAGCCTGGAATGACCATGTTTTTTTCTTCTGTTTTACATCCTCACAGCATGATGGGAAACCATACTGCCACAAGCCATGCTATGCTGCCCTCTTTGGGCCAAAAGGTGAGATGAGATGAAACACTTATCATTTCAGATTGAAGTCATGTGACATGGAACGCTTCTAATCTCTGCCCATTTACCATATATACAACACACTGGGTTATGGAATGATTGATATGACTTAAGATATTTTGCACTCTTCTACATATAGCAATAGTAAATAGTTAAGTCACTGTTGTCATGAAATTAAATAGTGCCCTCTGCTGGGCATTAGTAATATTCTTGTTTGAGAAAGAGATCACTGACAAGGTTCAATGTTATTAATGTAGGCATTTTATTAATGTACATGGTTAAAATGTATTGGTATCTGCAGAGATTAACATGAAGTTTGATAGATAAATGTGGTGAAATTATTGCTAGTTCATGAAAGCAAATGCATTAACTAATTTTAATGAATGAACAAATCTAAATAGTCATATCCAACATTTCTTAATATGAATGTTGTATGATAGAGAGATTTTTTCATGAAACCTTTTTTATTATGTAGGTGTGAACATTGGGGGTGCAGGCTCATATGTGTATGAGGCTCCAGCCAACCCCTCCCCACCTGCATCCACCGTGGACTCTGCACCTAGTCCTCAGGAGAAATGGGTCCCGGCATCTTCAAGGCCACCATCTAAAGGTACAAACAGCAGCAACTGACTTCTTCTGATCTGAACAGGCTGAGTGTGCAATTAAGGCCACAATACAAAAGTTGTAGGTTGTGTGCATCTTCCTTTAGGTACAAATCATTGTATTCTAAATGTTTTGCAATAAGACATATGACAAATTGCACAGTGTTTATGTGGATCATGGAGTGCATGCATCTCTCATTTCAGCTGGAAGCATCACCACCTTCTCTGGGGAAGCCAACTTGTGTCCCAGATGCAACAAGAAGGTCTATTTTGGTATGCTTCTCCCTGTCCTAACAACATTTCATGATTGTGGCTTGGATTTTAATGGTAGTGGTAGCATAATGACATGTCCTGTTACTTACTTATGGCAGCTGAGAAGGTGACGTCACTAGGGAAGGACTGGCATCGTCCATGCCTGCGTTGTGAGAGATGTAGTAAGACCCTGGCAGCTGGCAGCCACGCAGAGGTGAGAGGAAAATGAAGTTGCTAATAGTAGAAGCACAAAGATGGCTACTATGATTCTTTCATTAATTCTGTCCATGTAAAAGAAGTTAATCAAGAATAACTGTTACATTAGAAATCCTGAATAAACCGCAGGGCATCTATGGGTCATTAAAAATTTTTAATAGGTAATAAATCAATTTGAAGGAAATTAAGTCTTAAATTATGATTCATGGGTTCCTTTGGGAGTAAGTACAGTTAATCAAAATAAAACTGAAATCTCAGTATGACTTAATGTGAGAATTAATTTGCAAAAAAAGAACATTACCACCATAGAAGCCAAAGAAATAACCTTTTACCATGGCACACTGTATATGTATGAATGCAGTATTTTTTTAGTTGATGTGCAGGTCTTAAAACATGAAAATGTATTAGAAAAATATTCATATGTTTTCAGTTGAAAGTGCTGATACATAAACATTTCTATTTCTAAATGCATGAATTTATCCTAAAATGTGTTTTTGTGTGTTGCAGCACGATGGTCAGCCCTACTGCCATAAACCATGTTATGCTGTCCTCTTCGGCCCAAAAGGTACTGTGAGAGTTTTTAACTCTAGATGGAGCCATTACTTAATTTTCAGAAAATAATCTAACATAATTAGCAGTTCTTCGTTTGCAGTGAAGACACTGAACTTTTCTAGCAATTTTAGATCTTTTATATATTCTTCTGCTTCCTTTAAATCATAATGAATACTGAAAACCTGATATGTCCAAGTTAAATCTGTTATTACCCCAGTCTGATCCACTCTCCTGGATTTCTAGGTGTAAACACTGGTGGCGTCGGCAGCTACATCTATGACAAGGAGCCCAACACGGAGGCCCAGCTTTGATTTTCAATCCTTGGGAAGCCCAACTTCACTATAATAACAGCCACTACCAGTACCTCACACACTTTCACATATGCCCCACCTTTTGCCTTATCACGGATAACCTGTGCCAGCTTGGACCTTTCTGCAGAAAAGTGACGCCACATACTACAATCATGCCTTGAGCTCCAGCTGCACCACTGACAGTCCCTTGGCCTCTTTATTTTGGTCTACCCCAATTCCAACTATCCCCAATAAGAGGAAAATTTAAACTGGTTAGTCATTTCTGATTAGTCCTATGATTCATTTAAAGGTATTTTATTTAATTGTATACAGTATCTTTGTTTGTATTATCATTAAAATGCTGTATTGTAGCTCCTCTACAAAGGAAAAACTAAGATCCCTACTTCCACAATACTGCATGTACAGTAGGATGTTTGTGTAATGTGTGTTCTAGTAGCAGATAAAACAACAGAAGTTCACTGAGGGAGTTTTGTTTTATGAAGAGGAGCCGGGCTGTTTGAAATGCCTGCTCACCTTAGAGGCTCCATGCAGGTGCGTTCGGGAGCACATCATCATAAATCTGAAAAAATATTCCCAACACAGAATTACTTTTTGGCCATATGGCAACATTCTTAAGTTTAAACATTTTTTTAGAGAAGATCTGCAGGATGTATGCAGACAGTAAAGTGAAACGGCCAAGCTCTTATTTTTAAGGGAAGGACAGATCCTGCTCCCAGAGGGCTACTGTCCTGGAGAGTTAAGCTCCAGTTCTAATTAAGTACACCTGAACCAGCTAATCAAGGTCTTCCAGATCACTAGAAACTTCCAGGCTGGTGTGTTGGGACAGGATGGAGCTCAAATCTGCAGGCCCTCCAGGAGCAGGTCTGGATACCCCTTGATTTATGGGGTAGCTAGTTGAAGTCCAAAGGGACAGATGGGAACAGGGGTGTATGTGATTGGTGCTTGGTGACCACGTAGCTGCAGCTAATATTTTTGATGCCAATCTAGTACCGTTACATGATGCATGAAAACGTATTAAGGAAAAGATATGGATAAGCTTTTGTATTGTTTGTGATCCGAATATTTTAAACCAACCCCAGTTTCTAAAAGTGTTGAAACTGAAGTATTATGTTTCCCATTAGTTCTTTAGTTTGTAGTGAATTCGACTACAGTCTTTCTGAATGTGCATTCGTGCACTATGACTGTTGTTGTTGTTCTAATATTTTTTTGCTGTATCAGGCCTTTGTTCTTTGGAGAACTTTCTTATGCTGAGTCTGCACGTCATGTCCTGCTGCTTCTGTATGTTTAATCCCATATTAAAGTTTACATAAAGCTTTTCCCTTGTCTTGGATTTTTATTTAATTGCAGCTGAATATGACTCCTGTACTGAAACATGCTATAACAAGATGGGAACAATAAGGGAGTTAAGGTAAATAGATACAGATTGCCTTGAATGCACTGCCATTGTTACTATTTTCCAGTAATAATTTGATTATGTCATGATCTTCATGTTATGCACTTATCCACAGCAACAGTCCTGAACATTCACTGGAATCATTTTTCTGACAGAGTCTATTTGTGTGCTTTGATCTCAAAACGCTTTTATGTAATAATTTGGTTTTCTCCGTTTTACAATTAAAGGTTGTCTTGGGAATATACTCCTGTGATGTGAGTTCGCAAAGCATTGGAGAAAACATCTCTTGATCTCCAGTTAAGGTTACATTCAGTCAGATTAGGTCTGCTTAGATTTGTCTGTGCTTTGAGCTCTTCACAAGATCAATAGAACAAGTTATTCATTGTTAATAATTCCTTTTTTAATCATACTTTTACCACTCAGTACAAAACAGAATAAAATATGACTAGACTATAGGTGCTAGAGTTCAAACAGCTTGCAAATGGTAGAACATAGCGCTGAGCAAAGATTAATCGTGATTAATCGCATCCAAAATAAAAGTTTTTGTTTACATAATATATGTGTGTGTACTGTGTATATTTATATACATGTATATATTTAAGAAAAATATGTTTATAGATTAAATATATATATATCTGCAATATAAATTATATGAATAAAAATATATACTGTATGTGTGAGTATATATACATTATAAATATACACACGCACATATATTATGCAAAAAAAAAATATATATATATATATATATATATATATATATATATATATATATGCCCAGCACTTACTTGCACACTTGAAATTTATTTTCAAAAACTGTTTGGTTGATTTTTTTTTTTTTGCTATTATTAGAGCTTCATTCATTTTATGTATCAATTTTTTGCTTTGTAAATATTTAAAATAAGTCAAAGTTTGTTCTTTGTGTTTACGGTGCAGTCAAATTAGCAAGATTTTGCAGGTCTATTGTCAATTGTGTAGCAATGTACGTATTCACTTTCTGTTAATAACTGTGTGTCCATTCAAAGTTGCGAATTTAACTTTGCATAATTCATCACATAAAACATTTGCAAATGATGCACCGTTTCCATCCAGCAAGACAAAGAGAACAAAATTGTCACTTCCTGATAAACTGGCGCCAAATATCACTTAAAGGTAATTTGCAGTAGGAGAAGCCACTGTGGGTTTTTTATTGTATATAATAAATTACTTGCACCTCAGAGCATGCAAATGAAACGCAATAAATGTAGCAATGTTTTATTTCGCTTTCAGAGACAGATCCTGGTGTTTGGGAGTGCAGTCGTGTTCAGTTCTGAGAGGTAATCATACTGAACCACTCTGACGACTGACTTTGGCTCAGGTATTTCAGAATGACCAAAACAACATTTCAGATTCTGTGCAGCGAGTTTGTTCCACTGGTTGGTCCAGTTACACTGTCCCTTCGCACAAAATCACACTTTTTTGATGCACATTGAGGAATTTATTCTGTAAATGAGTTTCCATCATACTTTATGGTTTTATGGCATGTTTTCTTATTGGCACAGTTTTAGAATTTATGCACATTTGTCACTTTTTTTATGCAATATCCCAAACTGCACATAAAAATGGGTGGATGGAAGCATAGCTAATGTGGTGAATTTGTGACAAAGTTGTGTGAACCTGTTGTTAAATCGGTCAGATCGAGAGGATTCCTACTGACACCTGAATGGTGATTGGTCAAGATGGCGTTCCAGTGGTTTTGAAATATATATCGGGGTGTCCAAACTTACTCCTGGAGGGGAGTTGTCCTGCAGAGTTTAGATCCATCCCTATTTAAATACACCTGAACTAGCTAATCTAGGTCGTCTAGGCCAAGGCTAGTTCAGTATGTATATGTATATATATATACATACATACATACATATATATATATATATATATATATATATATATATATTTATGTATATTTTTATATGATATTATATTAATATTAAAGAAAAATATACAAAGATTATATATATATATATATATATATATATATATATATATCAACAGCTCTAATGTGAAACACCTGCTGTGTATATAACTGCAGCAGTACATATGTTGCAGTGTTTCAGTATTGGCAGGTATTACCTGTATGAATTGTAGCATATGGTGTATTAAAACATCTTCAGAGAAGCCAGTTTTTCTAAAGTGTCCCCAAACACCCCAAACTATGACCTCACTCTCATACCATAGATCCAAACATTTCCCATCTGACGGGAAGAAGAGCTTTACTGGATTTTTCGTCAGATGCTTACAATAGAGCTAGCTCAAAACAGCTGGAAATGTATCCTGTGATGTGTTTGCAGTGGGACAGGGTGGGCTGTCTGCATTAGTTCAGCCTGACCAATGTGTGATAGGCACGACAGCAAAACTAAGGAGTGTATTTTAATGTTTTAAAATGACTCTCTTTGTAAATACAATTTAGTGCACATTTTCTTTTAAGCATTTTCGGAGACAAAAAGAGTGTGACTGTGCGAGCCCAATGCAAACAGACGAGCCTCTGCAAACAAATCAAAGATGTAGAATAGAAGATTTATGATCCCGTGATAACTCAACATTCGTATTCAACATGTTTATAGCTGTGACTGTCAAACTCGCACTCTTTTAAATCTTCTCACTGAACCCATGGCATGTTTATCTTACACCACCTTCATCATTCAACGCCATAGAATCACCTTTAAAGCTAATGACTTACCCTTCAAAGTGCAACATAATTCACGTAAACGCCTTTTATACAATATCACTGAATGCTGTCATCTAGTTGAAATATTGTAGGCGTGTTAAAATTTTGTTATGAAATACATATTCAAATATCAGGCAGTGACAAAAACGAATAAAAAGAAATTAAATATAATAATGAAAGTTCTGGTAACATTCTCTCAAACATGCATCTAGCCTACTAACAATATGACCATTTAAGTAATGGTTCAGAAAATTTAGTACTAAAAAAAAAAGGTTTAACAATTTGTTTGCAGATGCCACTTAATATTCTACCACTTTGCCAATTTTGTTATCAAATGCAATACAATTCATACATTTTAAGTGTGTCCAGATACTTTTTGGGGCCACTGTATAGAAAAACAGGAAGTGTAATAATTGCACACACATGGTCTCTGAATGAGAGTCAGTTGCTGTGAAGTTTCACCCTGACATCATTGTGAAACATAAATGGAGTAAAGCAGCCAATAGAGTTTTCTGCCTCCACCCTGAGAACAGGTAATGCCGCATTGCATCCATCATGTAAAGGTGGTAAAAACCACCCTAAGGCTGAGGTCCATCACCCACTGTGCTAATCAAAACACTGTTGTGAATTCCTTTAAAAAAAAAATGTACCATCGAAACTTCATTTGTACAATGCAAACGGTTGTCTCTTTCTACTGATTATGTAATACTGTTTAGCACATTCCTGTTTATTTCCTTCATCTTCCAAATTTGGTAATATCCTACTGCTAACTTCTAACTTGACTGGACAGTGGCTCCTGCCCTACACAAGGGAGCAATTTGGTTACTTGGATACACTTCCGGTCCATTCCCAAACGCTTTAAACTCACTCAACTCTATGGCTGGAAACAAACTCAAAAAACAGCCTCTGTGAAGTAAAAAATAAAAACAGCCAATGTGCCAACACAGTCTGGTTAGATAGAGCATGATTTAAACATATCTTTTAAAAGTACTACTCAGTAGAGTTAGAACTAAGTACTTTTAACTGTAGAAAATATAGTGCTGTCTTCAATTAACATTTAAATGAACTTTTGCTTAACTTTAAACCAAGAATGCTGCAGTTTCCTCCTAGTTTTGTGGAAAAAGTATAATTCATCCACCAGATGGCTAATGTCTGCTGCGCTTTTTATTTCTCCAATTGGAAAAATTTGGCTGTTGTCAGGTAGGTTTACATAGTTTATCATCACATTGCCCTGCAATAAATGCCAGACGCATGCATGGGCAGCACTGGGCATAAATGGGTGGAAACAAATTTATTGTATTTTTTTAAAAAGTGGAAAAAATTGCACACAATTCTCCTAATCTTAATATTGTCTTTCATCAAGCTCTGAAGGAGTGTTTGCTTAGTCCTATTTCTGTAACTGGGATTTTTCTATACAGAGAAAAGGCCATAGATTTATCCCCCAGATGACTTTTACCTAAATAAAGGGACAGTGGTATGTGGAGTCTGATTAGGTCACTAAATTACATCTAGGACCAAAATCGGTATCAAAAGTAGCCTACATTACATCATCTCAGGGTTGAGTGAGGTCGTCTCCATTGAATTGAATTATTTAACAGATTCCTGCTAAAGCATTTAGTGGAGTCACAGACTGAGTAGAATGATAAGATATGATTCCTACTATACAAGTTTTTTACTGTAATGCTCTGAAAGGCTTCATTCAGGTTCTTCTCAGAAAGATTTATTAACAATTTAGCTATTTGTAGCAGTAATATACAGAATAAACCTTCCAAGATGTAAAAACTGTCTTCTTGCCAAATTAGAGAAAAACTACAATACTCATAATCCTAAAGAGAAATGGACCAATCAGACAAGGTGCTTTTACCACAGAAACACGAATTGCTGTCAACCTTTGATCACCCACTCCCACAAAGCATTGCACATCAGAGCTGAATTTTATATTTTTATTTTTATTGTATATTTTCAAAGAAAATTTTTTTTATTTATACAGTACTTATAAATGATTAAAGTGAGTAGTTTTAGGCTTAATTATACTTTTATAGAAGTTTTATCATTTTTATACTTAAATGCAAACTAATAAAAATTTATGTAGAAACAATCTTCACTCAGAAATAGTGAAACAAATAACTAAAAATAACACACTGAATTAAACAAAAAGTTTACATAAGTAGAAAGAACATTTTAATAGAAATGTATATTTTTTATTACATTAATAAATATCATTAGTGTTTTTTGGAGGGTTGCACCACATGACATTTACAACTTGAACTGACCTTGACACAAAGTCATGAAGATCTGCACCACATTATTAGGATATTCTTCTTTTAATGGTTTTTATTTTATTTTATTTTTTTCTTCATTATGGTCTCACAAAAGTTTTATCACCTTGACATTTTTAATATCCTCCCAAAAAAATATCAAAATGAGTTTTAGCCTTTATGACAGTCCTGGAGTTTTTAAACCACATACAGCCAAACGGATGTTCCCTATCCTGAATGAAATCATCGTTTGGCTCCTGTAAATCTGCACATTAACTAACTGCATGTGTTTACCCCAGAAAATTAAATTGTTAAATGTCAAGACTAGCGTAGGTTGGATGCAATGCCTGCTTTTAATAAAACATGGCCGGCTCCCTATGAAGTAGCTGAGTTTCATTTAACACTTTACATGACAGAAAAACTCTCCAGCATCTGAACAAACTACTGAAATTCAATAAATATATCATTCACCGACTTTGACTGCAAAATCAATGCAGTGTCAATATCTCTATCCATCACTGTCAAACACTGCAAAGCCTTCAGCACTGACCTGCCTAAACAATCTTTTATTATATCCTACTAAAGAGTCCAAAGTCTCTTTCACTGCTCGATATTTTTCCTTTTCTTTCCTCCTGTAATGATACACAGATGTGCATCCACATAGGCCTGAAAACACTTCATCTTTATAAGTCCAATTTCTTTCTTAATCTGCAAGCGCAGCCTAGATGCCGCATGTGTTACTAGGATTTGAAAGCTTGGCGCATCATGGGAAATTCCCTTCTTTTTGTATTCGTCATTTCAGCCTGTAAGGAAAAACACATTACTGATGTTTAGCGCTGCAAGCCCTGATTTTCATAATGTCAGCTTGATGAAAGAAAACTGAATGCAAGTCAAACAGCCCTGATACCTTAAGAGCCTAGACAGCATTACCTAAACACTGAACCCCTATCTCACGTTTCCGCCGTCACCGTCTCACAATTGTGATCGAGCCGCACAGGTGAGCTGGCAGATGTTTCAGACTGGTGCATATAAAGGGGAGATCTGAGAAGGTAGGGCTCTGCCACAAGAAGGGCTAAAGGCCAGAGGGTTTGCGTGTTTGTGAGTTTGACGCATTGTTCTCTTTGTTCAGGGCTGTGTAAGAGTAACTGAATCACCACTTTGATCCACATCAGCGTCCTGATCATCTTTTCAGGGTTTCAGGATGGCAAAAATGACTAGCTAACTTATCCTTCCAACTGGGGGAGGGTGATATGACCAAAATCTTATATCACGATATGATTCATTCACATGTTGGCATCGATCGCCTCGTGGTTAGTGCGTTGAAATATGGCACAACTGCGCTCACACAGTGACCCGAGTTAGATTCCCGCCTTGATGTTCTTTGCTGATCCTGCTCCCCTCTCTACACCCAATACTTTTCTGTCATCTCTTCACTGTCCTCTCAAAATAAAAAGGCACAAAAGCCCATAAATATAGCTTAAAAAATATATATATCACAAATAGTTCTTTTTGCTTTAATTAAGGTCTTTATGATATAAAGGTTTATGGATACCATAGAAATTTCATAATTCTTGTCAACAGTGTCAGTATCACAAAAAAACAATAGGCCTATTACCCTAAATAAAAAAAACTCAAGCTCATTGAAGACAAGTAAACCGTCAGCGATTAAATCAGAATAAGAAACCAATTATAGGCAATAAGACAAAAAATAAAAACTACAGTAAAACAAATAAGAAATGCTACATTGTATAAAGTAATCAAATGAATAAAAACACTGCATGTTCTTCATTGTGTAAATTAAATATATATTTCTTCTTATTAAAGTTACAAAAGTGATTTAGTCAAGAGCAGTGGGCATTTCGCTCTTTTGTTGTTTTTTGATTATCATGAATGACAGCAGGAATATAAGACTGCTGTCACTTTAAGAGCTGCCCGGATTCAATATACTGTTGTACATGTGTGCTTTCTTTCTCAGCTGTTTGGTTTCACTTAAGTCACTTAATTACTGTGTTTACGAGGATACTTTCAAAGATGGACATTTTGACACATACAGTACAAGTGTGTGAAAGTCTCTCAGACAGCATGTGCATATAGGCCTAATGTAATTAGTACTCTTTTGCTGCTGACTGTGTTTCAATGGCTTAAAATTACTTTTTTTAACGCATGCAAAAGACCATTTTACAAAAAATACCTAAGCAAACAAGCAAATAAATAAACCACGAGTGAGCATGACCTAGGACTCTACTAAAACAGTTCACACTTCACCCGCCCATGTTGAAACCAAAACTACACCCTTGTGCACCGGGGACCTGATTATAGCACTTAAAACCCGTAAAAGGCTCTCTCTACCTCAGTTCACTCATACAAACCCCTTTTCACCAGCTACACTCAGTGAACAAGCAATGTCTTCTTGTAACTTCACAATGAGGCAAAACGTCATTGTCTAATACCTTTGCCTTCTCTGCTCCTCACTGGTGAAATGCCAACATCCGCCCAAACTGATGAGAACATCATATCTTTTAAGAAGCAGCTAACAGACACACCTCTTCCACAAGCACTTAACCAGCCCACACCTTTAAACCAATGCACTTACACATACACACAAAAAAAAGATTTATTCTCTGCATTTCTCCACTTCTTTAGCTTGGTTTGTAAGCTAGTTGTCTAATACACCTGTGATTCTTTGAAGAATTGCTTTTGTTTCCGTTTGTAAGTTGCTTTGGATGAAACTGTCTGCTAAATGTATAAATATAAATGAAATGTACATGTAAAATATTCCCAAGTAGGCTACTCCCTGAGGTACAAATATCCCTAGCTGGGAATTAATGATCTAATTGTATCGGTCTCACACTGAGACGGCCACACTCAGAGATCTGACAGTAATGCTGAACTGTTCTTTGCAGTAAAGCCAAACATAAGACTCCTCCATATGCTGATCTCTTTGTCTTTTCATTACTCAAGCTGGAACTGTTTGAGTATTGTCAAACTTAGGAAGTCAGATTTAAAAAAAACAATGGAAAAACTACATCCACAGAGGATAACAGGTGGAAAAAAGGAAACATGGGAACACACAATAATAATTTTTTGGTTTTGCTTTGTGTGGCATCAAGGCCATCTTCTTCTTCTTCTTCTTTTTTAAGAAATGAAAGGATGTGCTCAGACAATGTTGAAATGCAGGAGAAGGAATTTCCTTGCAATAAACATTAAATAAACATAATTAACTGTATAAAATAAAAAATAAAATAAAAAACTCCAACAAAAGGGTCAAATCGATGTTATTTCCTCACAATTTTAAGGAATGTTACTGCATCCTTTGGGAGGGCAGGAAATCTGTAAATTGGTTGCATGCAAAATATGGGACACCGCTAAATATTACAATTTTTGATGATTTAAATGAATTAATAATTAAAAATAACTTTGCTACAATTAATTTAATGTAAAAAATGTGTCAAAATAATGACGTGGTTGTAAGCTACCCAGACATGTATTGGAAATATCTAAGTTTCTGTAAAACTCAAAAAACGTATTTGTATGAAATAATGCAGTTTCCAGTTGAAATGAACACTAGAGTAGTAAAACTCAGACAATTTATTAATTTTCAAAATAAGTTTTGATAAAACATAGGTAGAGGCACATATTTCCATTGAGCCTGGGTAGTGTAATAAAGTATGAAATAAAGCATGTCACCCCAAGCACACATTTTCAGTGGGCCTGTGTAAGTTTTGATTGTTGGATATAATCAAGGTCGAGAAAGTCAAGACCTCTGGAGCTGGAGTGTTTTTATCACTATATATATATATATATATATATATATATATATATATATGTTTTTATATTAATATCTCTAATGCTTTAAAAGAAGCAATGGGACATCAAAGTGTATCATATTCATGGCATGTGTTGTGCAGAATCAATTATATTTCCTGCATTATGAAATAAAATGTTTTGAAGGAACACAAAGATGCTGACACTTTGATTGGCCTTCACGGCCCAATGAAACTTACTCAACAAAGCCTACATCAACTGAACTTTCTGACACCATCACATAACTTTGCAAGACTAGTAGTAGATGGTTGGACAAGCTAAAGACAAACAACACTGGGTGACATTCTGAAGTGTTGAAAAAAGCACACCAAAGACTATGAAGGCAACTTCATCCTTGTAAAAATAGACAGCTCTATCAGGATTTTTAATTAAAACAATCCAGGTGAAGACAACCAGCATATCGTAACATCCTCCTTTCACTGAAGAAACGAGGAAAAGCTGTTAAACTGATTGTGTGACAGTTCTGGCCCTTTCTCAGGTCTCCCTCAATCTTTCCTTTCTTTTGTCACTGAACTTCCTGTTATTTGTTTGCTTCCACATCCCAACATCTAAACTGGGCTGCATTCCCACCATTAATCCAACCCAGACTCTTTTCCATTCCTGCAGTCTTATAGTTTGATGTTCTTCATCTGTTCCTTTCAGTTACGCAATGAAATGGTCAACACACTGATTTAGACACACTAATAAAGTGACAAACGGGAGTTCATGGACATTTTTCTTTTAAGACATCTATATATTTTTTGTAGAATAACCTCAAAATCATGGGAAGACAATCTATGCCAAACCAGCACTCTTCATCAAGGCCAAAACCAGTAGGTGTACAGCAGCCAAAAAGGCAACACCCAGTTAGTACAACAACATACACCGCTTACCCTACAGTCCCACAGACCGCATCGCAGCACCCAAAAACACCCAAACACTCTTTGTATTCATGTTTATGTCATATGATTTTGATTTTGTGTAAATATATTGCATATGGCTAAATATCAAAAGGTTTTACATTTAAGCAAGTTTAATGACATTATATTTAAGCCGCACTCACAATCGGCAGAATTAAACACTCAGAGCAACACACAGTAGAGTTTTCTTTCTGAATGAATCAGTGTATCATTTGAGTAAATGATTCTATAACTCACTCATATACATGTTTTGTTCCTCAATGAATCGGTTGAATGATTCAAAAAGTCATTCATAACTTACATGTTTGTTCTCTGAATGAATCTGCGTTTTTTTAATGAATACATTTTTAAAAGTCACTTGTCGCCACCTACCGACACAACTATGGAATCAAACACTCTTTGTCATGTTTGTTTCATATGATTTTGATTTTGTGTAAAAAAAATAAATAAATAATAATGATTATAATAATTTGAAATAGCTAGAAAAAGTATTTAATATAAGTATCATTAAGTTTTGGGTGAGTCATACCATTTTACAACCTAAACTGACCTTGTCTTGCCATGGGTAATGTTAAGTAATATTAACTAATATCAGTCTTTAATTCATTTTTTTCTCTCTGTCCAGTTCAGTAGAAGCAATAAATAGGCTGAGGCTACACAAATTTCTTTCTTTTTTTTTTTTTTTTAATTAGTTGATGGCCAGACTGGAATGTCCTGCGATAGATAAAGCAGCTGCTCTGCTATTCTTTGACTTGGCTTAATTTTTCAGTGGTCTGAAAGAGTTCCCACATTAACCCACCAGAGGAACCCTTTAGTCCAACTCTTTCCTTTGGGAAAACATTTCTTTTCTTTTCAGGTCTGGAGAGCGAATCACCATTTGTTTGTGTTGAGCAACGGTTTCCATAGAGACCAAAGGTTCTCAGACATTCAACATTCCAGAATATTTCTTCAAAAAAAAAAATTTTCTTTGATGAAACAGGCATGTTAACTAAAATCCCCCTTAATTCATTTTGGAGAAAGATCAGGCTAATAATAACTAGGGGCCACTAAGAAAAGTGAGGTGTCTTTTAACATAGACTTTAATTTTAAAAGACAAATGGGACCTCAAAATGTTGACCTCAGAAAAGCTCTCCTGATCCGTTAGTACGCTAACATGTGATTAGCGCTTGATTAGCAACAAAAAACAGCAGCCAACAAAGAACCAGATCAGAAGATGCCCAAACATGTGGACCATAAATTGAGCCACACTTGATTGACTCAAGCCAAGCAGCGGGAACGGTGCCCAATCAGGGCTCAGTCAGTCCATTCAGCTCTACAATGAGTCAGAGATGCTGGTTGTAGAAAGTAATCCGCCCTGTGGTAACAGTGTTTTTCACCATGTCAAATGCCAGCTATATTTCAAAAAGTGCCTTTATCACATTTACAATGCTACATGCACAAACCATATTCATGACAAAACATTCGGAAACATCAAGATGTAGTTCAAAGCATTTCATCTACCATTGAAAAGTGCAACTGCATAAATATTTTGCAACTAGCTAAATACCAAAAGAGATACTATCAATACTTTTACTGTAAGCCAGGCACTTTGTTGTTTTATTTGGATATTACATTTTTGCATCCACACTTGCATGCTGATATTCAGATCAACAGCTAAAAGGCAAGTGTTACTGCTTCAATAAACTAAAAGTTAATACTTAGTAACTTACATTTGATTTTTTTACAGTTGCTCCTCCTGGGAAAATAGCTACAAAGCCACAGCAGAATTACGTTTTCTGTCTCAGAGTAACACAGTGGTGTTTCCTTCTTGAATTAATCAGTGTATTTAAGCCAATCGGTTGAGTAAACGATTCTATGACTCACTCATATATGGTTGATTCGAATGATTGAGTGAATGATTCAATAGGTCATTATAAGAAACGTGTTACTTCTCCGAATGAATCCACATTTCTGAATGAATCAATTCATTAAGACAGTCACTTGTCGCCACCTACTGGTATAACTATGTAACGTGTAGAAAAAGTCACTGAAAATGGCAAAAAACGCCAGTTTGTTTTAATAATCATAGACACTTCAGAGGACTTTAACAAAGCATAAGGACAGGGAAATGAGAGATTCACCGAGATTTTAAGAGTCCGAAATCTAATGTGTTTCTCATTCCTGTTCCCTCAGTCCTTTATTTCACGACGTAGATTTACAAGCCGTTTCCACAGTAATGCCATATTTAATGGGCCAGTTTTATAAGAGCAACAGTATTCACAAACAAGCGACCACAGGATCCCCAGCCTAATAATTTAATGATTACTTAACTACTATAATATTACGATCTGTGATACACATGCCACAATCTTTTAGCAGCCTTATCAGCATAAACATTTCCACTAGGCCCTCCAAATACAGACCATTCCATTTTATTTTACAGATGATTTGAACACAAAGAGGCTTTTAGAGAAGAAGAACATCAAACCTTCTCTAACATAATGACTTAAACATTTCCCTTCGCTTGCAGTGGATGCATCACAATGATGGAGCAGCGCCAGATACAGTAGAAGAGCATGATCGCTTCTCCAGGATTCCATCCACAGGACATTTTCCTGCTGTCCGACAGTCTGTGATTCCTAAATTGCACATTTTCCATATAAAACCACTCTCATTCATTCTAGTTTATACTGAGGCTGGCCAGAGTACTGGCTTGAAATAAAAGTTTCACTGTCCTTAACTCAACTGAAATCTGTATTTCTTTAGCTCTCTGACAATTTTCTCACTCTATTACTTACGGGTTTATTGTACAGGTAGGTGTTAAATCCTTAAAAGTTATGGTTTTGGGAATGGATACCGTATAACAGTGGCAGGTTACCCTGGTTACCGTACAGTCGTTTCCTGTCTGTCCTGCTTTCCTCAGCCTGCTACTCCATTATGACATAACCCGTCGTTTCCCAGCCAAACGCTCTCCATTGCAACCACAGTCATTTCCGTGCAGATAAACTGGTTTAATGAAGACTCCAGAGTACACAAATGGAAACTGCCTCCCTGAAATGTTGGAGATCTATTGCAAGTGCATGGTGAAGAAAATCCCCAAGTTCAAAGCTTCACCAAGACACCAATAAACCTGTATTCTTGGTAATTTGTGTTACTGATCCATGCCATGTGTGGCTTGGTGGCCTCATAATTGAAACCGTGTGGATATGTGGTCTGTCCAAATATTATGTCTGATTTTGTACCAATGGATTTATGGTAGTATATATGGCTAAGGAATAAATGTTAAGGCGGTGTCACAGTAGAGTGGATGGTTGTGGTCCTTTTGTGCCTGTAAACCAGCAGTAAATGCACTCTGAGGCTTATCAAACAGCCACTGAAATCCTGTAACGTAACATTTCTGTCTTTAGTAGACAGGGCTTTTCAACCAGTTGCTTGATACTTTAGTGCTCTCTGGCATATGAGAGTAATTTTCTCTGCTGTAGAGTACTACAGCCAAAGTAAAGTCGGTCAGATTACTTTTGATTTACCTAGACTATCAAGTGAGTAAAAACAGAAACTGGAAAAGTGTGCATGGAAACTTGGCACTTTAAGGAGCTGACGGTTTGTCTGATGATTGCACATCGCATTGAAATCTCGACTTTTATCAGCTATCTGACTATTTTCCACTTTCTGCTTGTTTGCAATAGTTGAAATACACAAATAGATGTTTCAAATGATTAATATAATTTTGTAGTCTTATCAAGTTTATTCAGAGTTCAAATTTCAGTCATAGCAAAACATAATAAAGTGATTTCAAAGGAGATTTTAAAGCGATAGTTCACCAAAACATGAAAATTATGTCATTCATTTCTTTCCCTCATGTTGTTCCAAACCCATAAGACCTTAGTTCATCTTCAGAACACAAAATAAGAGATTTTTGATTAAATCTGAGAGCTTTCTGACCCTGCATAGACAGCAAGGGAACTACCGAGTTTAAGGCCCAGAAACATATTAAGGACATTGTTAAAATAGCCCATGTGACATCAGTGGTTCAATCCTAACGTTATAAAGCTACGAGAATACTTTTTGTGTGCAAAGAAAACAAAAATAACGACTTGATTCAACAGTTTCTTCTCTTCTGTGTCAGCTGACAAGTGTTCTTGACAGTACCACAACGCCTGTGACAATATAGTCTAACACAGTACATGTATAGCATAGTGTATAGTCAAGTGTAGATGTGTTTTTTAGCCATTTATTGAAGATAGCTAAAGATTTAATTGAGTTGGGCAGGTCACCCACCACCAGGATGCACTTTTCAATTATATCATAGTAACAGGGTTGACATTTTTAAAACAGCCCCTAGTAACAAATGTACCAAAACAAAACATAACATTACAAAAAAAGAGAAGAATTTGTCTGTGAAGTTCTTTAATGAAATTATCTACTTCCTTAAAAAAGAAAAGACAGGGATGACATCACAATTGCAATTCATAACTGTTTTACATTTTATAGTGAATTGGTAAGAATTGGCTCGGCCTCAACTATGACTTTTTAATAGATTACCAAAGCTAAAATCTAAAAACAAATCATATAAAAAGAAAAACCTTTATTTCCATCTATTTTGTTAGTGCATATCTCTAACCACATCAAGGGGAAGTGAAAAAAATCAGAGTTAAAGACAGGCCAAAAACATCCTTATGATTAAAGATAAAAACATATCTAAATATAAAATAGAATTGTATTTTTGTGATTACTTTTAACAATGTTAACATTTGCATCAGCTATATACTGTTCATACTGTTCAAAGTCATTTTTCACACATAATATGTACATAAGGGACACAAAAGTCACCCGTTCTGTAGGAAGACCCAGTTACATTCACTCAAGCGCTGTGTGGAGCACTAATGCCTAATAACTCGCCTCTCGCCCAGCTGGTGTCTGTCTGCCAGTGATTATATCACACTTCTCAGCTTCATGTGACATGCTCTCTCAACATTTGCCCATTATACTGGAAAAATTCTAGCAACCTTCAGGGGAAAAAAAGCCAATTACACCACAGCGTGAAACACGGGCGTTTAATGCCAAACTGGTGCCAAATCATGAACAGCTCAGTGCCATAAACTTGTAGTGCTAGAAAATAGAAGGATAGGTGAAACTACTGCACAACTATGCACAGCAAAAGCATGCACTTACTCTGATAAGTTAGAGTATGTCTCACAATAACTACATAAGAAGTGAAAGGAAATGTGCAGTTCCTTCCTTTCTATTTTTTTCTATCAAAGGTGTCAGTTTTCTCTTGTTTCAGCATAAATATAATCATAATGGAGCATATGCTTGTCATTTAGTTAACGAATAACAGTCGGCTAAACAAATACACTGCACTGTCCAATTTGATACCAGGTATAAATATTTGTCTGGCAATAAAACAGAAGAGTTTAGCTTGTATTGTGGCTCAGCTGACATGGGATGATACAATTGCCTCGCCAGTGTGACGGTTTGCAACACTGTTAAAATCTTTCAAACACAAGCAAGCTCATCATATCCTGTTTTATTTCTTGTTACCATGGCACAGGAAGTAAACTATAACAAATAACAGCCGGTTGCTAAGGAAACCCCTTTTTTAAACTCTCCCTCTCCTTTTTGAGAAAATTGTTGCATTCTTTCCAGTATTGTGCCACACCAGAAATGAAGATTTCTGATGATCGTTTGAGATTATCGCACTTATGTCTGCATATTTGGAATATTTGTTTTATTCTAATTTAATCTTGCTTTATTTCCACAGTTTCTTAAATAAACACATACTTGAGGGTTGAAACACAAACATGTTACATTACAGAGGAATGCAATTTCACTTACAGTAAACGTGGGCTGACTGTGTGAACCATCTCTCAACTTTTGATACTTTTCCAAGATAAACATTTTTAACCGTATTGACATGTAGCTGATGAAAGTGTCGTACATGAGAAGGTGTTTTAGCTGGTACAGTAAGCCTGTAATGACTAGACAGGTGACGTAAAATGTAGTAACGTGTCCGTGATTCTATTTTTCAACATCAAGCTGCGGTAAACTTTTAAGGTGCGTTGAGTGACAGCATAATCATCATTCAGCTGTCGATCAGAAGGATACAAACTCGCCCACAACAGAGTAACCCTGGCAACATCTCCTCCCACCCAATGCTCAATGTCCTCCAGAGATGACTGACATCATCATTGTTATGTGTGCATGTGATGTAACTATAAGGGGCAATAAAAGGATCGCCCTCAAGGTCTGCAGACTCTGTGTGTGTGTGTGTGTGTGTGTGTGTTACTGTAACATTTTGTCTGTTCTCAGCTCACAAAAAGAAGACTTTGCTTCCCAGCCCTCCCTCTGTCTTCAGCAGTGATGAGTTCAGTCCAACAAACTGTTATTCCACAGACCCTGATTACCTAATCACAGACGTCTGTGTTTGTTTTCGCTACTCACTCCTTCTCCTTTTCACTTCTGTACACCCTGATCTATCACACTGACAATGGGCTCCCACAAATAGCCTACAAAACAATCTGTGATTACGACAAAATTATGATATGCTACTATACTTTTGTAAAGCATAACGACAGGAATCAAGTTATTTTTTAAGAGCGTCATTTTAAAGTAATGATCTGTTGAGCCACTCCAGTTTGCTAACGCCAAATATCTGTTACCAAACAAATTACAGTAGTGCTCCCGTGGAGAGGTATGAATGTTTTGTTCATAGACAGATGCAGTGTTGTGGAGCAACTGAATGAAAGAATAACTCAACAAACGTATCTACAGTTTTCAGTAGGCTGGCTGTAGCTCAGCGCTTTACAAAATAATGTAGCTCTGAGCAAACTGAGTCTATAATTAAGTGCATGTGAACTCAGTTCGTTCTCAAGCAGCTTTGGAAAGTCTGATTCATGTAAGTGAATCAGCTTGTTTGAACAGTTGTTATAGATGTCTATCAGCACACCACCAGGGAAAACTCAGTTATTAGTAAATAAAAAATAGTTAGTAAGTTATAAGAGATGGCAAAATAAATGGATGATTGCTCGCTTAATTTTTGTCCTTCGGATTTTGAACATTTTGATTAATTTCCAAACAAAGAATGGCACACACAACAGTATATGCATCTATTTGTCACGACTGTAATGCAAAGGTTCAAAAGAACATGGGGAGTCTTTTTTCTAAATATTCTCTCTGTTGTAGTGTGTCAGTCACGGTTGTCAGGAAAGCAAGTGAGTAAATGCATAAATATACAGTTTGGCCAATTTATATGTCATTAATATCAAATTTAGTACGGTTACGTTCACATCAGAAGCATACAGTACCGGAGTTCGCATGAACCGTACCCCTAGACAAAGCCTACAGTTCATGGATGCAAACCTGAGTTCAGAAAACAGAGTTCACATTTTCCAAATAACGAACTGAATTCCTATTTCAAATGAAGCCGGGTGTGCACCAAATTTGAGTGTTAGCATGAAATTTTCATGAAGTAGCCTGACTTTTTACCCAGTGTGCCTCACACTTCCTGAAAAGTGAAGCCAAATAATTTGATCGCCCCTTGGTGGCTGGTTGCAGTATAGGTCATAAACCCCACCCTCTCCATGTAAACAAGTGTGATGTAAACCAAAGTTTAAAAAAAATAACAAATAAAAAAATCTAATTACACTTCCCAAAGATGGGTCCCGTCATATTGGGAAGTTCTTAACATGCTTTCAACTGTTCGACTTTCTAGTAAGTTTGCTTTTAGTTATTTGATGCTATAAAATCGCAAGCATAATTGCTTACTTGTGATTGGGTCTGTGGAAGTTTGGGCGGGATTTTGATACTGCGGCTCCAGCTCATGATCACTATTACTGTGCAACATCAGGTTCTAAATGATGACATTGGCGCAAGATGACAGAAACATTTTGGCTTCACTTCTCTACATTAGAAGAAATTGGCGACAAGTCGTCAAACTTTTTTATAGTCTATGCTCTCTAACTGAATGAGTGGGGCCATGAATGCCACCATTGCCACTCAGAATCAAGTATTCCAGAGAGCCACATAAGAATAAATTATTTATAACCCATAGATGTTAAATACCTTTGTTTCGTTATTTGTGTTGGTTTTTACATTTGTATCCTGACAGCACACATAAATCGCGAAGACATCTATTTTATGTGCATGTTTTGATCTGGAGGCTCATCTGCCTCCAAGACTTTTCCTGTAAGATGTTAAAAAGACATTTACAAAATGTCTTTCAAATGTCTATGGTTATGTAAAACTGCTTTTTAAATATGTTTATCAGATGTTTGTACACAACAGATGTTTTCCAGATGAAGAACTCTTGGAGACATACAGTATGTCACTATCTCGGTAGCCCAGAAGAGTATTTTGACCATAGCTGAGCTATTTTAAAATATTAGTTTGTAGCTTGGCACGCTACAGGTTTAAAGCAGTTTCCCAACACTGAAACCAAGAATTATTAAGCCAGGCTTATGTTAGGCAATCTACAAACTTTAAAGGTTTATCCTTTCATGTTGTTTAAAAATAAACAGTTAGAGGAAGTGTGTACTGCGGGTGCTCAGATCAGATAATGTTTTTGGTGCTGGTAAGCAGGCAATGATAATAGAGCTGGAAGAGACGGGCAGGAAAAATTATCTCTCAGCGCGGATTGCTGGATCTACTGTCAACAGAGGGAGGAAATAAAGATCAGTGGAAAATCCTTGATGGTGAACCTCACAGTGTCTACATGGGGAAGAGCCCAGTGAACAGAACTGCAGTTACACTGCTCGAGATGAAACAGCGGGTGGGCTGTTTGCTGGCAGTTGGAGTCTGCTGAGATGAAACTGTGGCCTGGCATGACTGGGTAAACATGGGTGGCACGATAGCGTTAGGAGATTGCTGATGGATCAGCTGTGGGTAGAGCTGTCAAGATAAATCAAACACAGGACAGAGCGAAGGACGCAGCCATTTACAGAGCACATGTGGCACATTAATCCTTCATATTCATCATACATCAAATATATATTTATATTCAGTGTACAAACATATACACTGTACAGCAACACTCTGTGACACATTGTTTTTCATGTGCATGTTTGGAGTTCTATGTTAAATGTACACATCATGTTTTCATCACAATTATTATTTATTAAAAAAATGTATTCATTCATTTAATCATTAAAATGTTGATATACAACAGGGTTAAAGGTGCCTTTGATATAATTTTCCTCTAAACCACTAGATTTGTCCAAAACATCTGCTTTTCAAGATACATGTGCAAATTTGTCTGAACCTTGATGCGATCGCGGGTGCAAAAGTTGATTCTGTGCTTACTTGATCTAATATATATATTTTTTTTTTTAAAGTTGTAGATTGAAATAGCCAATAGATTGTTTTGAACAAGTATTAACTTAGACATTATTAAAAATAAAAACATTATTTTAGCTGAAGTATTTGTGTCAATGTTGTCTTTTGCCCCATGCTGGTGCCCCTTGCCACCTCATACTGTACATTTATAAGATTTTTAAACAAAATAAATGACTTTAATGATTTATTTTCACACAAATTCTGTTGCTCCATTAATGCTCAGTACAAATATTGTTTTGCATATAAGAAAAAATATTATAAAATATTATATTGCATCATATAAGAAAAAATAATCTAAATACAGAAACTGAGAACATATTGATAATAGAACAGGAGAGAAGTCATTTCATGTGTGTATGTGTGTGTCTGTGTGTGTGTGTGTGTGTGTGTGTGTGTGTGTGTGTGTGTGTGTGTGTAAATCAATGATTAAATCTGGACAAAGGTGTCATGTTATTGATTAAAAAATATAATGAATATAATTCATATATTTATTCTTAATTATAATTATTATTAGTTTTTTAGTATTATTAGGGTTTCATTTTCAGCTTGTACTTTATTTTATTAGTATTGATACATGTGTTTATCATTGCTTTCTGTTGCTATGTACACCCTTTTCTGTGTATAAAATTAATAATAAAAAAGTAAAAAAACATGGCACAAATCTCAGCAATAAAATAATAAAAAGTTGCAGCTAGAGAAAAAAAAAATTACCTGGCCATAAAATAACATCAATATCTGTGTGTGTGTACCTAGTATTCTCTATGTTATGATGACCAATTGTCCCCACAAGGATAGTAATACCAGTAAATTTTGACGTTGTGGGGACATTTTTTGGTCCCCATGAGGAAACAAGCTTAGAAATCATACAGAATGAAGTGTTTTGAAAATCTAAAATAGCAGAAAGTTTTCTGGGGATAAGGGTAAGGGGATAAAAAATACAATTTGGACAGTATAAAAACCATTACGTCTATGAATGTCCCCATAAAACAGTGTGTGTGCGTGCGCGTGGATCCACACACATCATTGATGCATTTCACTACACTTGAAAACATGTTGAGCAGTTGCCATGGTACATTTATCAATCCAAGGGTTGGGCTGAGACACACCTATACTCTCTGGAAATGTTTGATCTGTCAGATACTGATGCTGTTTACTAAACGTAAATACACAGAGACATTTACAACATCCGCCCACAAATAGTCACTCAAAGACCTACACAAAGTTCTCTAGGTGTGTGCAATGCGCCAGATTCATATTCATAATTGTGAAAGAGTGAATAGTAAGCCAGCTGGGTTCAGGTACACTGCTCTATGTCTGAAAACAAACTCTCATTTTAAAAACACAAAGCAGTGATGACCAGCGTGTTTGGCATATTACTGTTTGATGATGACATCAGATTCCACCTACATTCCACGTCATGTGGCTCTTTGATCTGTGAATGAGTTTGTACCGAGTACAGGATCATATTTCTATTCCTTTCAAACAAGCAGAACTCAACCTGCGTCCAGTGCAAAAGGTTATTTCCACAAACAATGAGCCTCCAGTGTTTGTAAACCTGTCTGCAAACTAATTAAAAAGCCAGAATACAAAGCGGAAAAACCGCAGAAAATCAGCTTACGTATGATGAAATAAGGCGCGTTCTCGTGTACGCGCTCACCCGCTCTCTCTCTCTTTCTCTCTCTCTCTCTCTCTTCCCATCACCGTGTGCAAACTATTTCCACAGTACTATAAATAAGGCTGCAGAGTGGATGAGCGCAAACCAAAGGCGTGGCTGTGTGCAGGTGGACCGTTGCTGCTCTCCATCTCAACTTTCTTCAAGCAGGACTTTCTCCTCCGAGGAACTAAATCACCGCAAACATGCCTAAATGCCCCAAGTGCGAGAAGGAAGTTTACTTTGGTAAGACTCGTGTGAAATATTTATATTTACATACATGCTACTTTTAATAAATAGCAAAAGAACGAAAAGAAAGTTAAAGTGCACTATTATGCTGTTATACAATTTAATAATATTCGATGTAAATAATGTAAACTGGTTTGAAAAAGCAACAGCACGAGGGAATAACCAGGAAGGTTGCTGTCAACTAATGCATGTGACCGTGTTTCCTGTTAGTACTTGTGCAAAACAGCTTTTACACATAACTTGTGCAGGCAAGCATTTGCAACAAGATAACAAAAAATATGATTAAAAAAAAGCGTTTGCATTAAGTTTTTTTAGACTTAATGGAGAATTGCATTGTTGGGCTTAGAGCAAAGCTTATGTTTGCTTAGAAAAAAACTAAAAAACATATCATACTATAAATGTGTACTTTATTAATAATATTTATAATAATACAGAAACAATAAGAACAGAAATAGCAGATAGTACAGCAGTGACTAATAATGCAAATGATAACGTCAGTGCTTTACATTGTAAAGTAACCTGTTTGCATTGTGTATTCAGCCAAACTATTTAAATATTTTCAGTACCATGAAGGCAACACGACAAGACGTGACTTAAAAGAACTTTACTGTTTGGCTCATATTCAAACAGAGAAACTGGTAAAATATATGTATGGAAAATAAAAACTAATGTGTACATTTCTTAAGTTTCTGAGCAGAGCCTTAATTCATTCATAAGCATCTCCTTTGAGACTTTCTCTTTACTGCAAATCTGGGCTTGGGTTTTGTCCTTTCAGTTAACTGACCATTCGTTCCACCGCTCTTTTTTTTTCTTCGCCGCTAATTTACTGTACTTTCTTTGCCAATATAAACATGCCGGGCAGTTTTTGGCAGGTTTCTATCATCAAGCAGTGGAGTTAGACTCTTTCAGACACTTTGAAACACAAAGTCTGTATAGCACATCATACCTTCTCAGTATGTAAAATTAATAATCAGCAGTTCACTGAAAGTTTATCTATTATTTACAGAACCTATAAGCACATATCCTCTGAATCAACAATAAAGATTCCATCATATGGTCCTCATTCGGCATCTCACATCATGACACATTCTGCTTTTGCAATTATAGTGCTTCTCTAAACCTGTATCTTTTCCATTATGCAAAATTGCCTCACGTGCCTGGTGCTTGTCTTATTTAATGTTCGAATGGAAGTAATCTAACAACCGCAGCCCCTCAGACATGGAAAGAGACAAAAAAAATCCACAATCAAGATATAAGATATAGATTAGATAATCAAAGGCATAATCAAAAGAACAATTTTATGGCTTTGCCATAACCACAAATAGAGAGTGGGTGTACTTATTTGTAATTCCTTTTAAGTTTAAACAGATGTAAAAGTACATTGTGTAATTTCTATCATCATTGGAATGATCTGCAAAAATAATAACCATTTCAAACATGTTTCCAAAGAACTTCTCCTATTGGTCAGTCAAACAGATAGTCCCGCCCCCAAACTTTCACCATTGGTTCAGTATTCAGTGTTGCTCTGTTGAGAGGCTCAAACCAACAAAGCAATGTTTTAAAATAAAATTTTACATAGTAATAATATTAATGTTAACATTTTATATATATATATATATATATATATATATATATATATATATATATATATATATTACTTACTCTTCACAATATTATGGGGAAAAACATGCTATGCAGAATAAATTAGCTTCAGATTACAAATCTATGTTGTATATGTTGTAGACACCCAGTCAAGGACACTTTATATTGATAAAGGCCATTAAGAGAGAGATTAGTGTGTCCTCTGTGTATTTGGCTGAGGGAAACTAAGTAATTACTGTCTTAGGTGTGGCTCAGATGACCAAACTCTTTCTTGGCAGTATTGCATGAGCCCAAACCCATTCTAGTGAATTCCTTTCTGCCTTGTTTGTCCTTTTAAAATGTTCTTTCTCACATGGACCATTGATTCTGCAATCCAACTCTCCCAGCATGTCTGGATCATATGTTCACAGTCTAGTACTAAACAAAAGAGCTTCATGTATCATCCACCGTAGTGTGACATGACTAACTGCCTGAGCTGGGATGAGTATGACTCTTTTTACAGCTGTTGTAAGCAATTATAGCAGCTCACAGTAGTCCATAACAATGGGAATAATGTAGTGTATGTGCTATCCTTCAACACTCTGCTTACTAGATAAAAGATGAAGCATTATTTGGTGTCTGGGGTCTTTGCTAACACCTCATCACATTTTTCAGATTTACGTCACAGATGGGAACTGTTAATCTGCCCTTTGTCCATCCTTTGGTTTCTGCATGCCAAAAAGCTCAAACGAATCTTCTCTCGGAGCCATAAATCTGACATCTTTTAGAGTGGTCATGCTTTCAGAAAATCTTTGGCGTCCATGAGATGTAGACGCTTGCCCAAAACTTCCCTCGTAAAAAGCACCTCCCCTACTGGAGACACCCGAGCACGCATGACTTTGTCTTCCCTTCCCACTTCTTTTACGATGTTCATCGTGAGGGTTGTTTGGAGAAATCTTTCTGCTGAGGGCTGTAGATAAAGACTTCTTTATGGCCATTTTATAAGGGAAGGGAGGGATGAATTCCTTTGGGAGTGTCCTGCATGTAGTGTCCACACCCACCCATGTTCTCGCTGTTATGACTTTATCTGCGTTGAGTGGAGAACACAATGATCTGACAAGATTTGCAGCATGCTGGACTGTGGAGGCAATCTGCCAGACTTAAGATTTCAGCTTAAGCTTTGTTGACATGAAAAGTTCATCATGGCTTTAATTAACTACATAATGGCTGCAAATAAGCTAATTTTCCCATGCATGATTGACTTTGTATTGCTCTGACTCCTTTATAAAAACAACTTAAAGGCTAATGAGTGATCCTGTAGGTTCCAAGTTGTCTATGAGGTTATAAACAGGCCCAGATGGAACTAAACGTTTCTTTTCCGCACTGATTTTTTTCCGCACTGATTCTGATCAGCTAAATGAATTTAAGCATAGTAAAATGCGTTAAATTAGGCTCCTTTTCTCACTACACAAGTTCTTAACCAAATATGTATTATTTGAGAACATTTATTTAAAACGTAAAGAGATTTGAATTTTAAGCTGGTCATTATTGAATCACCCTCATGTTATTCCAAACCTGCATGACTTTCTTTCTTCCTTCAAAATGCAAGAGAAGATATTTTGAAGAACTATTTTTGTCCATACAATGAAAGACAGTGGGGTCCAAAACAGCACTGCACTTTATTTTCTTTTTTATTAAATATAGTGAGGGGAAAAACAGAAAGCACTTTTTTGTGTTCAACTGAAAAAAGTTAGGTTCTGAACAACATGAGGGTAAGTAATTAAAATTAAAAATAATCATTTCAGGTGAACTGTCCCTTTAAATTTTTAATTTATATAGAAAATTGTGGCTAAGAATTGACAAAAATGCATAAAAAATTAATAAATAAATAGGGAATTTTGTGAATAGTGTGTCCTGCAATTCTGCATTAATCAATCCATGTTGGACTATTTATATGTGGTTTTCATATTTATTTGAATTAATGATAATTATCGTTAATGTTTCAGCTGAGAGAGTGTCGTCACTTGGCAAAGACTGGCATAGACCCTGTCTGAAGTGTGAGAAATGCAACAAGACCCTGTCGGCTGGCTCACATGCAGAGGTAAGTCACAGAAATACACACGACCTGCCAACCTCTTACTGGGACAGAGCATAGATTAATTCACCAGGCAGACTTAATGGAGTCCAGTTAACTTTGGCATATTTTTACCATACATAAACACTTCAGGGGGTTAGTCTGTCAGAGTAATATGTCTTGAGGAAGGTCTTGCATAACAGCCCTGTTCAAGTCCATTAATGTACTGCATACTGACTAATGTGTTTCACCCCACAGCATGAAGGGAAGCCCTATTGTAACAACCCATGCTACTCAGCACTCTTCGGACCCAAAGGTAAAGTTTCTCCAATGTGCCAACAGCTCTGTTTTACTGTGCTGTAGGGTTACTGTTCAACTATACCAACACATGGCATAGATTAGTGCTTCACCTCATAAACACATGGACTGACTGCTGTGGGACAGTACTTGACCACAATAAAATGGTTTCTCACTCATCCAGGGAATTTATTAAAATTTCTTAATTATCCAGTGGCACTTAATCTAAATATCTTACTGTCAGTTGTTAAATGATTGAATTTTGCATCAATGCTACATATATTCTGACAGCATCAAGATTTTTGTGTTTTCAGTCAGCATGCTAATCAGTTAGCCTGCTAAGCTAACAGATCCAGCTCAAATAATTATGTCAAAATATTAAATTTCATGCCATATGGTCAAATCGACATGGTAAAACTGTATTTTCTATTTAAAACCAACAATGACTGTCATATATAATTATAAGTAGGCCTAATTATCTTTCTTTTTTCCTCAGGTTTTGGACGTGGCGGCACTGAGAGCCACACATTCAAATAGGTCATTGCACAAGTGAGTTCAACATATAAAAATGATCAGTTTTACCTATACTTACAGTGGATGACATGTAACATGCACTAACTATATTTTTCTTTTCTATTTACAGGTTTACACACTCTATAAGCTTGTTTTAGTGGAGCTTATGTTTTGTTTATTTGCCACTATTTTTAGCCACATATTGTTAAACCAAAGACAAAATGACCAAACCATGCAATGTTTTAGAAAGTACTAATTTGTATAATCTGTTTTTAAAATGTTGTCTGCTATAGCAGCACACAATGATGTTTCATTAGGGGCACTAGTCAAAGACCCTTTTAAAATTAAATTGAACATTTCTTACATTAAATGTATGATTTAAACCTTCCTCTGCTTGTCCTTCACACTTCTTTCTCATATATGTACTAGCTATAAACAGATGTAAACTAAA
Source organism: Cyprinus carpio (assembly GCF_018340385.1). Lineage (NCBI taxonomy): Eukaryota > Metazoa > Chordata > Actinopteri > Cypriniformes > Cyprinidae > Cyprinus > Cyprinus carpio. Next base: position 18,982,830 of record NC_056613.1, on the reverse strand, counting down.
TTTTGTCTTATTTTTTAAATTCTTTTATCCCTTTTACAACATTTTATCCATTTTATCCCTATCAATGCATCTCTCATAGCATCATATTTTTGCATCATGATTTTGTAACCCTTGTTTTCATTTTAAAGTCTTAAGACCCATCCACACATTTATAGCGGATGCTGTTGCTCTAATGTTACTAGTGGACTAAAAATCTGGAAATATCTTTAGAAAATGCAATCACAAATGATATATATAGATGCTAAATCTAAGAAATCATTCTAATTTGACTAGGGATTTGTTTTCTTGTTGCTAAAGGAGAACCATTCTGTTGTTGGGGAGTGTTTTTATATAAACTACAGCAGTGCTAGTGCAATAAATCATTAACCAGATGAACAGTCTATTATGATACAATTTAAACTCACTTGTACTGCCAAAAAATTTCAAAATGTCAAACGAATCTGACAGCTTATTTCTTTTCTTGTGTGTAATAATGAACACTATACAGAGGATATTGCTTTAATATAAACTATAACAGTGCTTAACTGCTTACTGCATCATGTAATCAACAAGAACTATCAATGATTCAAACTCACTGTGACTGCCACCAGTTTAAATTCCATTTGGCATTTTGTATACAAATCATGCAGAATATTAAAATCTCTCCATAAATTCTCTGTCCTATTTTGCCTGCAATCAGGCAGAGGTAACACTTTGTTTTGATAGTCCAGTTTAACAAAGTAGGCTGTCTGCTTAATATCAAATACCTAATTAGAGTTAGTAAACATGCAGTTGCAAGTTATTGGTAGTTTGTTGACATGTAGGTGAAATGTTACTTACAGTTTGTCTAAAGTGGACTGTCGAAATAAAGTGTAACCGAGACGGATGACATGAGCTCCACTGATACAGTCTTTACTCCTATTGGTTGTCACTTCCAAAAGTCACTCTGCATTTGATTAAAGTTAAGCATTTTTCAACTCTGTTGTGTCGCTGGACACGTCCACATCCTGGCTGCATTCAAAATCACATACTTCCCTACTACACAGTGGGCGAAACCAGTATGTGACAAATAAAGTATATCCGAATTCACAGTATTCATAAAAGAGTAGGTAAAAAGTACACAGATGATTTACTACTTCCAGCAAGATTCGGAAGTGTGCATACGATGGACACTTTACTATCTCATAACGGCATGGGAGAGGATTTGTGAATGGCAGTAAAGTGATGCAACTTTTGCTGGCAGGTCACATGACATTGACAACATGGTGAATGTAGTATGTCCACATTACATTCATACTATACAGAACATACTTTTCAGCGGTCACAAAGTAATTACTTATTCAAAATAAGTACCTACTCAAGAGAGTATGTGATTTCGGACACACACCCCGTCTCCAATAAAATGTCACTTGTGTTGCTATTGCTATTGCTATTGGAAACTATTGATTCAAGCTAGTTTATTAAGAATACCCTTATATGGTAACATACCAGAATGAACACATGCTAAATCCCACATACATTTTGAGGTGACTGATATAAAAGGGAGTGTAACTTCCACTCTGTGTCTATTTGACATGAGTGCCTGCCTACACCCCTTTAACTCCTTCTCACCACCCAACACAGAATGGTTGCCGGCGGGTCAGAGGACAGCGGTTACTATCGTAACAGACATAAACAAGACCCAACAGTGACTTGGCCAACGCTCAGCCCAGCTCTGTCTCTAGCATTTGCCCCTGAACAAAGATCCTTTATCATGGTGCGATCTGGAATGAGAGAATGAGACAGACAGAAAGGGTTGTTCCCCGGTTTGCTATTTAAAATATTTTTCAAAGAAAGAAGCATTGAGCACACACATGATGAAATGCGACTATTTTTATAGCAATAAAATTGAGATCACGCAGCTGTACGGCTTCCATCCCCTCACACTTGCAACTTTCTCACACAGAAAGGATTTTTCTGACTGAATCAAGGCTGTTTGTCATTTTCAGATGCCATAATAACAGAACTGAAACTTCTGTGGATCTTGCACGAGGGATGAACCTGAGCAAACATACTCAAATACAGAAACTGCCAAGCAATCTATATTTGCATGGCCTCGTCCTCTTTTGTTAAAGTGGTAAAGGATATCAATTTCTCACTTTCTTTACTCGGCAGAGTTGCATCGCAGTACACTTTCCTTCAATGGTCTTATGACAGGATATTTGTCAAGCTACTACTGACATTAAATGGGCAAGTCATACAATGCTACGGACCAAAGGGGATTATTACATTTGCCCAAGAATAACACAGTAGTTTTATGTGTTTTAAAGAGAGTCAGAGTTACAGAATTCATATAAAGATTGTAGCCAACTACATGGTACAAGTAATGGTACATACCATTTCCAGCACATTCCAGTTTAAAATGACATTTTTACCACTGCACTATTTTCATTTAAGCTTCTCAAATGGACCTTTTCACAAAGTTTTTCTTCCTACAAATGTCTTTTCAGTTACAGTATTTTCCATGTAAGAAAATGAAACCTGCTTAGACAGTATAAAAAGATTTGTAGCACAACTTGAAGCATAAAACTTGCTGCAGAACATAGGCTATTTGTAATAAAGTGAGTTGGTCTGCTCTACACAGATTAATCTAATGGTTTGAGGCACCATGGTTGTGGTATAAAATGAAAATAACAAATAAAAAAGTGGATTTTGGATGGCTCTTATCACATGAAAACATGAAAAATATGTATTTAAGCAACTTAAACTAAACTACTGTAGTATTGCAGTGGTTTTCTTTATTTAATGGCATATACACAAACAGTTTCCCGGGGAATCCGTCCCTACAGCTATAAAATTTAAATCTAAACAGTCGAGATGAATACAGTTTAGAAGACAGATTTTGAAGTACATGAACATTAATTCAGTTTTTTTTTTCCCTTTAGTGTAGCTATAACACTTCCAACGCCATTTAATCTGTTGTCAAAGTTTATTATTTATAGCAATGATGTTAGCACAACTAATTAAAAAGTATAAGATATATGAAGAAAGTAAAAAAAAAAAAAAATATATATATATATATATATATATATATATATATGTAGGGATCATGAGAATGAGGTTATGCAGTTAAATCTGAATCACTGATAGTAATGATTCAAGGCCTGAATTATTACTGTGATTATTTTCATTGTGCAGAACTCCAAGAAGCTGTAACAAATACAACAGCACTTCATTAAACATAGAATGAATTTTCCAAAAAGTTCTCCCAATAAATCTTTCAAGTGCATAAATTTGTCCAGGAAAAGTGCAACAGAGTTCTATTCATAGTAAACAGCCCTGCCAGAATGTGACATGAGGGAGATGCTGTGGTTTGCCATTGAATCTGGTCCTCATCTCTTTTGGCAGTACATAATATTTGTCGAATTAAATTTTCTGTCCCGTTGGTCCCATCTCATTCTGTCCACCCTCACTCACTCACTGGTCTGTCCTCACAAATGGCAAAGTAATGCTGGAAGCAATCTGCTGTGATGAGCTGCACATTTCTCATCATGTTTAATGAGAAAGTCAGTGTGTGCTAATAAGAGTGGAGTGAGAGACAGGAAGAAGGCCGATCGGAGCTCTGCACCTGTGAGGTGTGAGCAGCTGCACATCTGTCTCTGTTATACTGTTGATTAGCGAACAGGGCAGCTTCCTGCTAAATCCCAGAGGCCGGATGTGATAATATCCATGCAGTGCTTGGCTATGTTTGAAATAGGATACCTCTAGAATACAGCACAGTATACACCATACACTGCTTTTTTAAACAAAATCGTAGCCGTGAAACAACTGTGTCATTTATTCAGAGTGCATTTTTACATTGGTCTAAATGAAAATCATGGTTTTCAGTTTAAACTTGTTTTGTTCAGTTTGAACAAAAATACGGTGGCTTTTTTTAGTACATAACAGGTTAGCTACTACATAACACAATTTTAAAGTGGTCTTTATTTATAGTTTGTAAACTAAATTAAACATTGACTAGCAAAATATTTTAGATAGCAGAGAAAGTCAGAACTGCTCCACCGCAGGCCGCCCATTGTTTTTTACACAGGCCGTCTATTAAGAAGGTGATAAAACAAGATGGTATCCGGTGCAAATTACTCTATAATTATGGGTCTACTTGTAAATATATATGGGATTTAACTGTAAGGCTTTGCCTCTGGTTCACTACCTTCTGAGATTTCCCTCCCAAGATGCAATGTGCCTGTTAAGGTAATACTGAGAGGTTACTCTGCGACCACAAAATGTGCACACACACACACACACACACGCACACACACACACACAACTGATTATCACTGTTTTTTTTTTGTTGTTTTGTGTGTGTGTGTGTGTGTGTGTGTGTGTGTGTGTGTGTGTGTGTGTGTGTGTGTGTGTGTGTGTGTGTGTGTGTGTGTGTGTGTGTGTGTCATTGCATACCTTCATTTTAATAACAATAGTGAACATGATATTTTCTGGTCATAGGTGGAAGAATCTCATAAACCTGTCAAAAATAAGACAATTTATTTTATTGACAGTAAACAAAGTTTATTTTTATGTAGGGACACTGAGTTCTTTCGTTTGTTTGTTCTTATATTGTGACATTATAAATCAAAGCATTTCTCCCCCAGTTTGCATTACAGCCATGCAAGAAAAAAGTATTTTTTTTTATACATATTATTATTATTTGAATTATTTATTTATTTTTATCACAGGCATCTTGATACATGTGAAAATGAAGAGTCTTATTATGTCCTTTATATAGAGTTTTTACTTTTGATTGATTTGGAAAGAGAACATTGTTATTATACTGTATTATTTATGCATTGTATTTATGCATTTTAAAGCATTGTGTATTCTTTAATATAGTCTGATTTCTATAATATATATATATATATATATATATATATATATATATATATATATATATATATATATATATTTCAAAAATCAAATAAAAACTTGTAAATCGATCAATCAGTCAATCAATCATAATGGTTTTAAAACAATTTGAATGTTTTTTCTTCTTGATTTTAGCCTGAAATGTGACCTGAACACATTTTTGTGAGGTTCATCCAGTCAAACATCTGTTAAGTGAATCTGTATCAGGTTCTTTATATAACGCTTACATTTCAAATGTGATTCCACAACTTTACAGTAAATCGCAGGGACACTAAATCTTAAACCTGTAGACATCTCTCCTGTATTGCTGCTCCCATCGCCCAGAGGAACATCAGGTCCAGCCGACGGGGCTCATGATTAGCTGGCTTTTCATTGATGAATGAACAAACCTATCACATCTGTTACAAACGGCCTGCTGGAATTTCCTCCGAACACACTTTACTGGAGTTTGCATTGCAGATTGTGCAAACTTAGTCCTTTGTGAGTCCTTCTAGAAGACAAAACAGATCCCCTCTGATCTCTGATTGGTTCCATATGTTGTCTAAGACTGTAAAAAAATACAATCTTCTCTCAACAGATTGTGTTGGCCATTTTATCTCAGCATCTCTTCCAAGTGGGAGGAAAAGGGAGTGAGAATGTGCACAAAACCACCTCGTCTGTTCTTGTCTGACTCTCACAAAATCCCCTGCTGCTTACTTTGAAATACAACAGTGAGTTCTGTACCTACAGCTCTGAATCCACAGCAACAGTCAACACACTTGATCAACAGACCACAGTATGTGGTAGATGTGTGACTGGTGGCTCTGGTCAGTAAATGAGTGGTGTGTAGGTGGCCTTTACATGCTCTCGACAATTCTTCGTCAAGACAAATCGTTTAGTTTTGGAGTCAAAGTTTGTTCTGACATTTGTAGTTTGCATATGCGTGCATAGCTAAATACAACTCTGAAACGCAGGCCTAGCCTTTCATTTGAATGCTTAAAATGACATATTGTTTGTGTTACTCTGAATTGTTTGCCCATATTTAGCTAGATGAATCTTTATTTGTTTATCTGAAAGACTGGACAAAATAACATAATTAGTTTCCATCTGCATGGACGCTAAAAACAGAAACATAACTGCATTGCAAGAGCTCATCATGGCGGATTATTTGGCAGATGTTAGCGCCTCCCCATGGCAGGCAAAAAATAAAAAATAAATGTGGACCGCTGTTTCGTTTTATTTGATTAAATGTATTAGAATATTGATCAAATATTGATTGTATACTTAAATGTAGTCCCCTCCTCTGCTTGTTATATTCATAAATTAGTTAAGCCTTTACAAAAATGAAGTCAAAAAGCAAGAAAATTGTTTCATTTTGTTGTATTATGCAATTTGTAACATCCTCCTTGTGTTTGTTTTATTTTTCTTTTATTAGTTTGTCCGCTTAATTTTATTAAATGTTTTTGTACTTATACATTTTTGATGCGTTGACCCTTGAATGTGAGTTTCTAGTTGTAAATTTACATATGTGCTGTTTTACATATCTTTCATTTAATACAAAAAAATAAAAATAAAAATGTTTGTTTAGACTCAGTTTAGCGCATCATTAAAGTCTGGTTATCATTTGATTTGTAAAACTAGTAAAAATAAAATCACTCTTGCTTAGTTCTGTTCAGAAATTAATTTAATGACCCAACGATTTATATTTTAATATATTTGTAAGATTTCTAACCTGCAGATTTTCATATTATCACTAGCTTTTCTAGTGTAAAAAAATACTTTAGACAACGATGCCACCGTGTGGACATTCCGTGTGCGCCATACAACTACAAGAAAAAAAATCTGATTAAAAATATTAGATTTTATTATTATTATTTTTATTGTTCCTCTAGCCATCATTTGACCAATTAAAACACTCATCCTCCCCAAATACTGTTACAAATATGGTCATGTTTATTGTGTTTTTTCTTATTTATTATTCTAAAACACATGATAAAAACACAACTGAAACACAATAAGTTAAACTGTAGTAAAAAGCACTTCAGAGTTCTTTCCACAGCCATCATTAGTGTACAAGCCCCTATGAAAATAGCATAGAAAGTGTGCATACAGTTTTAGAAGCCTTTTTCATATTTTATATTCCTCTACAGAAGAATTTCCCTTGGCTGAATGACAGAGATGAGAGGTGCACCCTTACGACATTCCCCAAATTAATTTCAATATTCATCTCAACAACGACAACAACAACAACAATGACGAGAATAACAAAAAGCTTGGCTAAATCATTGACAAATGCCCACATCTTCATATTAGAGCAAATAAGTCTTTTCACATATATGAACAAAAAGACATTAAATAGTCTAGGAAGCTTCTTTTTCTCACTTGGCTTTGAGTTTGAAACTGTTCTGAATATTGGTGCATCAACTACACACAACCACGCATGCACACCCATGCAAATAAACCCAAACACACATGCATTCGCACACACTCACTCACTCACACACACACGCTGCATAGAAGACTTCTGTGTTATTAGCAATAATTGGAGCCGTTACTGTTGGCTGTGAATCCCCTGTGTGCCTATCCTATAAAAGAAGACTCCTTGTTGCCATGGAGACAAAGCCAAGTGCTTAAGTGTTTGGCCAGTAGAGAGAAAGAAACCCAAGCTGCTCGCAACTGCCCTTAAACTCACCAACCATTACATCTCACATTTGTTCTTACACTAAACTCTAAGTTGATTATCTAATACTTTTGTTCAAAGATGCTAAAAAATGTGGAGTGGGAGGGAACTCCAAAGTCCTACTATTGCACTTACAGTGTGATATTATAATCATGCTTTCAGCAAATATATGCAATCTTCACTTAAACACAGGTAGCAAATGTCTAAAACTAAAAGTCAAACGAGAAAAAGAACTGCACCCCTTCCCTCCCCCCGAAAAAACATAATAGTATAATAAAACAACAGTACAAAGCTAATAGTAACAGTAATGATAATAACAATAAATGATATATCAAGCACAACCATTATAATCTGCAGAGTATAAAAAAAGAACCTTTGTAAAAGTGATTGTCATGTAAAGATAGAAAGTGTCAAAAACATTGAAGGCATCAGCGAGGTCACCGTTTTAATGAAAGCAAGAGTTCATTCAAAATAAAAAAAAAGCTGGCATCATTTACTCACACTCGTGTCTTTCCAAACCTGTATGACTTTCTATACGATGAACACCAAAAGGAGATGTTAAGTAGAATGTCCAAGCTGATCATTTTCACGAAATGAAAGTGTATAGTAGCAATAGGGCAGCTGTCAAGCTCAAAAGCACCATAAAATGTCCATACAACTCATGCACTGTATAGTCTTTTCATGTCATACGATAAATTTTTGTTTAAAAATTATTCACTAAAACTACCGCCATAGCTCTTATATCCCATGTGTGCATAACCATGTTTAAAGTTGGGACTCTGCAGTGTTATTTAAGCATAATTTATATACTTTTGTATATATTATAATACTATAGAAGTATTGTATTTATGAATGTTTTGAATTACTTCGATTAAAGTGCAATACTTTTGTTACATCGTTTTTGTAATTATTAGTTATATAATGATAAATATATAAATATAAATATATAGCTTAAATGTTTAATTTCTGGTTTAATTTTAGTAATTTTTGTACTTCATCTTAATTTCTTTTCAGTTTTTTTTCCAATTTATGCAATTGTAATGTTTTTTATCCTAATATGTATTTTATTTTAGCTTTTTATTAGGGCTTTCAAATCAATTAATCGCAATTAATCGCATCTAAAAAATACTTGTATGTGTGTGTATTTATATATGCATATAAATATACACCGTACACACACACCCATATATTATGTAAACACAAACTTTTATTACACTTGTGATTAATCGATTTGACAGCCCTACTTTATATCACTTAAAGAAAATAAACTTTTTTTAGTTTTTGTTTTAAATAACAACACTATGTCATGATGAGTCAAGCTTTCATTCTGTTTCTTTGACAAACCTATTGAAAGCCCTTAGACAAGATTTGTGAAAGAACAGCATGAACATTCTGCTAAACGTCTCATTTTGTGTTCTGAAGAAAAAAGAAAAAAAAAGGGCAGTTTGGAATGACATGAGGGTGAGAAAATGATAGAATTTTCCATTCCGGATGAACTTCACCTTTGAGATACTCAAAACAGAAAGCCCAAAATTACAGCACTGGAGATCAAGACCAGGCGTACAAGCACAGCTGTGCAAGCGTTGGCAGTCATGTGGAAGAGAAAGATACCATCGTTCTCATTTCGAAAAAAGGAGGAAAAGACTAAACACACATGCACACTTGTTTCTGTGTCCTTCTACTTCCACAGCACTGAATCCATAATGGTTCGTTTCACGGCTGAACAGTGAGTGAGTTCTTTGCACAGACACTGGATACATGTGCTGCGGTCAGATCAGTGTGTGTAGGATGAGTCCGAAAGTGCATATTATAGACACACACACACACACATTCACACTGAGATGGCATGGCTTACACTCCAAATAGCCCTATATCTGAACATTTAGCCCCTGAATGCTTCTACAGCATCGGTCTCCGTCTTTGTCCGTCTCATGTACACATAACACACATACGCACTCGCACGAACACTCTACGGGAGTAAACCAGTCCCTGAAACTGTTCTTTTGGGATGGGTCTTGTTGGCTGGTAAAATAAAAATAAATAGGTTTTTTCTCGGCCATACGAAAGAGATTGTTAGCTAGTGCCAGTCTTCATCATCTGCATCCTCCTCTTCCTCTGAGGAGTCGTCGCTGCTGGCTCTCCTCGTTCTGCTCTGATCCCCCATCGCTCCGTTCTGCTGGGCGGCCAACAAGGCGGCTGCCGCCCGCTCCTCGGCCTCCCTCTGCCGGAGCGCAGCTGCTTTTTTCTCCGCCTCGGCGTGACTCTTCATGTGGGCACTGCGGCTCTTCACTTTAAAAAAGATCCTAGAGAAAACACAGTGTTCAGATCTTTAGGTCAGTGATTTGAACTCAAGAATCAGATCAGATTTCGTGAACTAGATTAACTGAACCAGACCAGACCAGTGATTCTACCAATTTATTGCAAAGACCCAACTCAAAAGAACGAAGTGTCAGACATGAAGATCATTGAGTCAGTTGAACTCGAGAACCAGATCAGCTGGATTCATGAACAAATCATTTAATCTGAATCAACAGATTCAATGCAAAGATCCAATTTAAAAGAAAGATTCATTCAAGAATCAGACATGCAGATCACTGTTTCCATCCAATGATTCGAATTTAACCGAAATATCGCATAAGTCACATGAGTTTTTTAATGCACAGCACGGTGGAATTTATTCGGTTAATGTGTTTACATCATAGTTTATGCAAATTTTTTCTTACGGATATACAGTTTATCCTACTCAACTGTGCACATGAGTATTTTTATGCGCATTTTTAGAATTTATGCACATCTTGGAGTCAAAGGAATGAGTCTTTCCTGAATCAGACATGCTGATCATCATCAGAGTCAGTAAGCTATACCAAAGAACCGGTTTGTGAATGCATTATACAGACCGGTTTTGGAAAAACTGATTCATTGCAAAAATCCAAGTAAAAGGAATGATTTGTTCACAAATCAGACTTGCAGATCCGGATCCAAGAACCGGATCAGCCTTTTTTGTGAATGATTCACTCAAACTGGTTTTGTAAACTAGATCAACTGATTCATTGCAAAGATCTGACTAAAAAGAATTGCTTTGTTCATAAAATCAGCAAAGCAGATTATACATGAGAACCAAATCAGCCGGATCTGTGCACTGGATCAACCAAAAGAATCATTTGTACATGAATCAAACATGCTACTTTTCTCTTGAGACTGCCAAGGATAGTCATGGGCCGGTCAAAATTTTCAGTGAATAATGACCTAAATTTGGCTTGTCTCTTATGGAAAGCTATAATATGACTTCAATCAGATAACTTGTAATACAGTCACTTTTTTTTTTTTTTTTTGAGGTATAATACATTTGTCTTTGTGTTTAAGAAAAGAAAGTCATACAGGTTTGGAATGATATAAGTCATTTTTGGTGAACTTACACAACTACAAACAAAACATTTGTACATTAAATCTCCATAAACACTGGCTCCATGCAAATACATTGGTATCCTCATATAACATAGTACCATGTAAGTACTATTGAATATGAATATGGTGATAATCCAGATACTGCCACAGTACTTCTTAGTAAAAAATAAAAGAGCATGCGTGTGTATTCAAATCACACAGACGCTGATGTGTACGGATCAGGGAACGTGGCATTCAGCATCTCCATGGACTTGGTTGCCAAGAGACAGTTGATTTTAACAAGCCGACTGTTGCCATGGAAAAAATCTCCAATCAAAATCAGATGTTGCCTTTTTACTGCTTACTACTAGACTGATCCCTGACGCATGTAACACCTCAGAGCTGACAAGTTTTACTGACTCCTCGTAAGACCTCTGGTCTTTTTATGAGCAGCTATATATCAGCTGCGTGAAACGACCACACCGCATGTCGTCTAACTCACCAGTGTTGAGGAAGCTAGTTTATGAAACAGCACCATATATAACAATATATACAATTTATTTTATTTTAAAAAACAGTATGTTTGCACAAAGTGAAAATATCCTAATTTAAATCACTAAAAACTGACTGACAGCAGCATTTAGCCTAAGCACAAGGACTGAATCTCTGAATCAACAGGTTCATTTACTGGAACCACTGAAATGAATCTTTCCAATGCTACATAAAAGTGAAAAATGCCTTTGTAACTGATTATTACCTGAGTCTGCTTGACTGTGAAGCTGAATACACAATACAATGCAACACAGAAACTAAAATATTTTTTCAAGTTACATGCTACCAGTTGGAGAAACTAGCTTGTCACTGCTACACTGTTGTGAAAACACCTGAACTACTGTCACACTATTGAAAAATGTGGTGAAGTTAATAGTGTCGCAACTTTTAGTTGATTACTCCCCAACACTGTAGTTCACACATTGTGAGGTTTAGAGAACTAAACGTAATAGAATACATAAATAAACAAAATAATGATGGTATAAAAATAAGGTAAATTTATAATATAAATGAATACATAAATGTTCATTTAAATACAGAAACAAATACAAGGTAAATGTGAAATAAATAAATAAAATAATGGACAATTTTAAATAAAATAAGGTAACTTTAAATAAATGGTACATTTGAATAAATTAATGAATTAATAAATAAACATGCATTTTAAATTAAGGTAAATCGAAAATAAATAAAAGGTAAACTTAAGTAAATAAAATAAGGTAATTTTACACTATTGTCATTAGTAAATTGCATAAAGTGTGCATCCCAATAAACTGACCTGCCACACTTCTTGCAGGGGAATTCACCCTCTTGGTTCGTTTGTCCCTTTCCTGTATTGCCAGTGCTTTTCCGGCCTGTGGTGTCAGAGCGGGGTTTAGATGTTGGTTGTGGTGGTGGTGGAGGAGGAGGAGGATGATGACCGGCCCCCAACGTGGATGGATCTCTAGTGCTGTCCTCCTGACTTCTTAAGACCAAGATGGCAGCAGCCTAACAGGAAACGGATGATTATTAAAGCAACCACAGCTGAACTGCATGTTACTCAAGCAAGGATGGTCTCTAATATGTGGACAATATTAAGTGCACTATGCATTGGATAAAACATTTAAGCTTGTAATGAGGTATACCACTAGATGGCGCTATAAATACCCTACTGTGCTGAACTACACATGACTAAAGTCTATTGCAGACCTGGTTACTTTATTATTTCACGTAGACCAGAGCGGAGCATGAACATTGGAGAACTGCAGATATCATTTTCTGCAGGCACCATGCGTTTTTGCAACCTCATGCAAATCAAATTTCCCCAAACTCACATTTTCAGTGGCTTGTAGCGATTGTGTCACCCTGCCCGGGCTGTTTTCTTGTTTCCTGTCACATGACCGTTCCCACTTCCTGCTCTCCTCGTCTTCTTTCCGCGATTCGAATTTCTGTGAACTCTAAAGGAGAAGAAATATTCTGATGCTTCACTGGTTTGTAGGCCATTAAACCACCCAGGTACAAGTAGATACAAAGCCACAGGAACTCACTTTATTGTCCACTTCCTCCTCTGTCATGGGTTTAGTCTCTGGTGGCTCTGCTTCTCCGTATATGAGTGTTCCGTTCCTGCCGATCTTCACCTGCTTCTTATACGTGTAGTAGAACTCCACACACTGAGCCACGGTCTTGGAGCTCACTTCAAGTCAAACATCAACACAATTCATCATTACCAGAATTCACTAGAACAGGAACCCATAAGTGGTGGTTGCTAGGGTGATGCTATGCAGTTGCTAAGGTGTTCTGAGCGATTTTCTTTTTGTTTGAAAATTTTCTCACTGGTTGCTAGTGTTCTATTTGTTTGCTAGGATGAAAGGATGATTTATTTTGTAAGCATTTTTGTAAGATGCGTTTATTTTGATTGTTATTTTAAAAATGTTTCACATTTCATGATTTAATCAATTATTAACTTTGATTAAACTTCCCTGCAGTGATTTCCCTGCAGTTGCTTCACAGACCCCAGCTTGGGAAACCTTGATGTACTGTAATAATGCATTACAAGTTGTTTATAACAAAAACTGGAATTTATTTTCTTTCTCTTTGTATTTTTATAGCAATATGGTACAAAATTACCATTATTAAATCATTGAGATAAACTAGTTAGATCAAAAGTATTCCAAAAGTAATCAGAAAGTATGCAAATTATATTACCTAAAATGTGTAATCTAATGGATCATGTCACTAACTGCAATTTTTGTCAGGTAATTTGGAATCAGTAATAGATTTCAATTTGTAAGTAATCCACCCAGCATTTCAGGCTATTGCTAGAATGTTTTAGTGCATTGCTATGAGGCTTCTAGAGTGTTCTATTTTGTGCTCTTGCCAAGACATTTCTAACATATTTTAGTGCATACCATGCATCTGCCAGGGTTTTTCAGTTGGAAGTGTTAAGATGTTGCTAGGATGTTACAGGTGGATGTTAGGCTGATTCTACAATGTTTTAAGTGTTTTAGTGCATTGCTATGTGATTGCTAGGGTGTTGTAGTTTGTTGTTAAAGTGTTGCTACAATGTTAAACTGGGCCAAACTCTTTAAATATGACTTTTTCTCCCATTTTCATGCCACATAATTTGATTTGTGTGGGGGATTTACACTCATTGTGAGGTTTTTGTTCAAACCTGTACGTACCAGTTTCTGGACCATGAAAAAGTCCTTCTTGTAGGTGGTAATGCCTTTGTTGAAGAAACGTCGTTCCCCTGGCGTCCAACTGTCAGAGCCTGTGCGGGACAGACAAGCAGTGCACAGAATCAGATAGAGGCTGCTGTACGTTTAGCCATTTAGCTCTCTTATAGAGCACCCCCACCCGCTAACACAAACATATCCGCACACAAAGAATAGAGAGGGAGCAAACAGCCAGCACACACATGTCCAGACAAACAATGATGCCGCTGTCTTCTCCTAGGATTTAACAACATGCCACAGACACACTCCCCCTCCTCTCCCGCTGTACTCTACCCAGCAACCCACTCGGTCACCCAGCAATCTCTCAGTCAAACCCCTCCCCTCCACTCCTCAGCTGCTTTTGTTTATAACTGAGACACGGAGCGTGGTTTGGAATGCCAGCACAGGGGGAGACAGGCTACCGCATGCTGTACAGATTAACTCACATCACCTCAGCCAATAAAAAAAAAAAAAGGAAAGGGTGCAATGTTGGTGAAGGGGACTTACCAGAGTAGTGGTAGCCAGCCAGAGGGTGCGCTTTGGGAAAGATGGGGTTTTTTAACAACAGAAGGGTGAGGGCTCCCTGAAAAATAATGAAAAAGAAAGTGAAATTAGCATGGCTGAGGAAACAAAACCGGCTGCGGTGTGTGATGTGTTTTGGCCGAAGAGATGTAGTCCCAAGTTAGAGAAACGCACGTCAGGGCATGTTATGCATTAGAGTGGATATGAAGAGATTAATGAGGGCAGGAGAGATGCAATTCTGCAAGACCATCGCTATATCCTGAACAACATGTGTAAAAGGCTTTTGCTGAAGGCGTTTAACCCAGCTGTGCAAGTCGCTGGATAATCCCTCTTGTTCTCTCCGCCTTTCTCCACCATACACTCTCTCAGGGTACGACAAATCGAGGACACCATAGTCTTTTCTGTGTCATCGAGCTTGAATGTGAGTTTTTTTCTTATATATGGCCCTTTTTCAATTTTTAATGATCTGGACAACCAAAGTTCAACATATATTCAACATGTTCGACACAGCATCTGCACTTTATATTGACACCCCAAAAAGTGCCTGGACACTTAAGCCATATTTAAAAAATATATTAATGTCATTGCACTGTATCACTAAATTAAAAAAAAAAAAATACAAAAATCAAATATCATAAAAATAATAAACTGTAGAAAAAAAAAGTATATATATAGATATATATATATATATATATATATATATTTTTTTTTTTTATTTTTTTTATTTTTTTTTTTTTTTTTTTTTTTTTTTTTTTGCCTGAAATAAAGAGTTTTTGGTTAAATGCCTGAAATAAGGTCTGTGGTTAGATATTTTCTCATTTACCTATATCATATGACATAAAATACAAGAAATTTTTTTAAGCTTGTACATGTCCTGGAAAAAAAGGCCATTAAATGATGTTCACTTTCACAATAAAGATTTCTTTACAAGTAAAAAAAAAAACAAAAAAATTGATGTACTTTTAACCACAAATAGTCATCTTGCACTAGTTGTGCGACACGCGTCCATCACTTCACGCATTACGTGATCACTCAGGAAAAGTTACGTGTCGTTAGTTCTTCGTCTGTGTACTCCAGTTCAAAATAGTTGGGTAGGACAAAAAACTCCATCTCATTTTTTCCTCCAACTCCAAAATCGGCCGAAATAATTGTTTTAATTTTTTTTGTAAAGGGCAGTTGTCTTTCTTTGCACGTTCACTTTATAAACATTGGGTCAGTACGTCCCCCACATCACGCGTGAACTTTCCAACGTGACGAAAAATCCTGGAATGTTTTCTTCAGAAACCTTAATTTCTTTTCAACTGAAGAAAGAAATACATGAACATCTTGGATGACATGAGGGTGAGTAAATTATCAGGAAATGTATATTCTGGAAGTGAACTTATCCTTTAATAACATTTGGACTATAGACGTTGCCGGAGACATCACATGTCACGACACTGAGCAGGAAATGCATCTAGTCGGCTTTTACAGACTCGATGCGTTTATACTCATGCTGTTATTTCTCAAAACTCATGAAAGTTATTTCTGGAAAAAAAATGAATCATTGTTATAACTCAAAACACATAACATAACAGATCTCATCCCAGGGCCAATCTGTTTGGGATTTCATTTTGCTGCTTAACCCGTCTGACATAACTATTAATGTGTTAAAATATCTACATCAGGACCATGTTAGCTAGTGGTTAACAATTTACTCATTTGCATAAAACACAAAGCAACAAACAACTTGCAATTACAAAACATAAGATGCAACAAGATAAAACTATTAAAAGCAACAAAGTGAAACCAATTGTCAGTGCATCTCTCTTATCACTGACACTCAATAAACACCACAAACCTCACACAGACTTCACAGAGAGTCGAGCTGACTTTCAGGTTCTGCAGAAGTGCTTCACATGTGATACGAACCACAAAGCAACAAATAGCTTTTTTATTTTGCAGTGTAATTGGCTCAGAAGCACAACGCACATGATTTAGTCATTCTGGACATAAGCCTGTGATTGACAGGTGGTTGCTATGGCGGCGGAGTGACAGCTCAGCAGTAAGCGGCTGGCTGTTGGGTTGTTGCAGCTGCTGGCTCAGCTGAGCGAACGTTAAAAAGAATCATATCAAAACACATGCACCATTTGTGTTTTCATAAAACAGGGGTCATCAATTAGCAGGCCACACTGGTTTCACCTGGATTGCAATCAACTATCATAAATAAATAAAATAGGTCTGCCAACTGATGAAAAAACAGATTCAATTACATGATTTGTGCTTTAGAAAAATGACAATTATCAAGTGAATCAAAATAAATAGTATTTATCTATATTATAGGAAAAAAACTGCATTTTGTTAAGTATTTTATAGGGCCTTAAAAATTTTAAACTTACAATAAATTGCTGTTTAATTGTGCAAGTTTCATGATTTCAATTAATTAGGCATGTTTTTTGATTAATAAAACTTAATTTAACCAAAGAAAATTCATAGGGCCCTAAGCTTTTCATATGACCATTTCATTTACATACACACTTCCCATGTGCGTGTAATGCATTTGCACGCATCAGTCACATCAACACTTTGTGTTTTCAGGCTCTGTAATACATAATTCCACATAATTTCATTTTAAGTCAGAAAGATTATCCCTAAACTGATATTTCCTGTCACAAATGTCACCAGAAATCCTTAAATGACTCAAACTGCTTATACAGATATAATCTACTCGTATGACAAACCCTCCATCTATCGCTCTCAGTGATCAGCAGTTTAAGAAAAGGAGCAGTCGGGCGTAAACAGGTTTGATTGGTACACAATACAGCAGGAAGTGCACTTAAAATATGTCCGTGTGCTACTGCATGACACTCACCATGACGTCACCCTTGCATTCATAAAGGCAGTGCATGGCCAGTTCCTGATTGGTCCCTCCTCCATGCAACGCACTCGAGCACGCCAGGTGCATGAGGTCATCCACTGCAGGGACACACAGAAGGTCCAGGAAAGACACAGATTTAAACATATGGTCATGCAGATTTCATTTAAATAAGGCAAAATTGCAGAACAAATTCCTGCAATTTCCTTTCATTCGATTTAATGAATTAAAAAAAGAGAAGCTAATGTAGTATTGTGTAAGTTGTAAACCTCTTTGCTTTTGCTCAGTGTTGGCCTCCAGGTCAGGCAGTGGTGCCCACACCAGTTCAGCCTTGTGTAGGTCGTGCTGCACTGCCGAGCGCTCTCTCAGCTCCGGGACCTCCGCCTGATACCGCAATCCAATGTTTATCCGACTGCAAGACAGAGTGAACATAAACAGGCTGCTGAAGCAATCCTAACTAAATGAATAGTCCAAAAGCATCAGACCACTAGCGTAAAAGATTTTTTATATTCGGCATTTTTATCATTTTAAATACTTTTTATTATTTAAATTTATTATTATCAGTTTAATTTACTATATTATTAGCTTAAAGTGATTATTCATTTTTTCTTTTGGACTTCCGAAAGTAGATATATTGAAGAATGCTGGTAATCAAACCATTGACTTCCGTAATAGGGAAAGAAATACAATGGAAGTCAATGGGTCCCATCAACTGTTTGATTACCAGCATTCTTCAATATATCTTATGTTAAACATAAGAAACTCATACAAGTTTGGAACGATATGAGGGTGACAAAATGTTAATTTTTTTTGGTGAACAAACCCATAAGACCTTCGGAAAACAAATGAAGATATTTTTGATGAAATCTGATAGTTTCTGACCCTGCATAGACAGCAATGTAACTGACATGTTCAAGGCCCAGAAAGGTGGTAAGGACATTGTTAAAATAGTCCATGTGGCATCAATGGTTCAACCTTAAAATTCATGAAACTATGAGAATACTTTATGTGCACAAAGAAATGTAAAAAAAAAAAACTATGTTTGTTGTGGTACTCTCGTGAATGTGTGTCAAAGACTGACACCAATGAGAATAAATTGTTGCATTAAGTTATATTTTCTTTTTTGCACAAAAAGTATTCTCGTAGCTTCATAAAATTACAGTTGAATCACTGATGTCACATGGACTATTTTAACATTGTACTTACTACCTTTCTGGGCCTTATAGAACATTATAGAACTGTTGCTGTCTATGGAGGGTCAGAAAGCTCTTGGATTTCCTCAAAAACACCTTAATTTGTGTTCTGAAGATGAACGAACGTCTTACGGGTTTGGAACAACATGAGGGTGAGTAATTAATGACAGAATTTTTATTTTTAGGTGAACTATCCCTTTAACAATTTGAGAAAAAGACTAACATGAAGTTTGTGCAAAACCAATAAGCATTATTTGAGAAACATCTCCAAAAGCCTTTGTGGACAGGGGTCACAAGAACTGCTGGCTAAAGAAGAATATTTGTGGTTCAAAGTGTATTGGAAGCTAAACATGAGGCACAACTTAGCACTGCTACTGATGCCTATGTAATGAGAAATTCCACTTCAGGTCAGTCCACAGGTAGTTTGTGTCAATTCTAAAAGGTGTCTGGTTCACTAATCGGAACCATTTAAGGACTATTAAAGTTGTTTCAGACTGCCGTTTCAATTAATTTATTGCTCATTTCATTGTCAGCTCCTTTTTTTGAGAACTCCGGCATTCACAAGAGTCGATTTTGACCATGGGTATTTGCATAGAATTAACACCCCATGTTTCTCAAAGCCAAATGTTCCAGTATCTGACTGCCAAGGTCTGAGGATAAGGCAAGACAGATTGTGTTTTATTATTTTGTTCCAGGATGTGCTTTCGTGGTGCATTGGCCAACTCCAAAATGAAGGGATCTGCAGCCATTTACTGTGTATGTAAGAGAGAAAGAATTTCAACCAAACACTGTTCTGACCATTAGATAAACCAGCTGGTACCAGTCAAAGAAGATATCCCATAATTCCCTCTGTTCAGCCACCATCCCCCACCTACTCTGTTCCTGAAAACATAGCTCTGAAATACCCCATGTATGAACCTAGAAACCCACTGAGATGTAATTTCCCTTAAACACACAACCAGCTCCACTTGTGCATGACATAACAGCTCCCCAACCAGCTCCACTGTTAACATACAAGCTAAAACCATGAATTTTGCATCTGCAGTCTACAGTTTACAACATACAATCAAGTATTAGCAACATAACAGCACTGTAAGGCCTGTTTACACCACATGCATTAGCAGTGTAAACGAAGCAGCAGCATCTTCAACACAGGCTCACATTGTGCTTTCACACTAGGGCTGCACGATATTGGGAAAAAATGACATTGCGATATTTTATTTTTCTGCGATATATATTGCGATATGAAATCTAATCTAATTTTTTTATCTTACAAACAAAAATGGTGTGAGCACACTTACATTCTCATTTTAAATGATTTAAACAGTATTATTTAAATTAGAGTAAATTATTTGTTTGTAACTTTAGGATATGGTTTGAATTGTTAACATATTAACTAACATGAACTTACCATGAACAATACTTTTGTTACTATATTTATTAATCTTTGTTTATCTTAGTGTATAAAAAACACAGCTGTTCATTGTTTGGTAATGTTACTTCACAGTGCATTAACTATGTTAACAAATACTGTACAACTTTTGATTTCAACAATGAAGCCTATAGTTGAAATTATAATTATAACAGCAGTATAACGTTGAAATTAACAATGTTGTAGAAGTGCAGTTTAGTAATAGTGAATGTTAAATAATGTAGTTAAATAGTTTAATAAATAGAACATTATTGTAAAGTGTTGCAGAGTTTTTTTATACACCAATTCAGACGTCTCATGAGTTCAGTGTTGGACAGGTCGGTTGTTTAAACCATTCATTAAATTGAATCGGTTCAAAGGAATCATTAGTTCGCGAATCAGACTTGTACGGCACGCGTTGTGTAATTATCTCGGCAGTTTAGGATATCGCACAAGATTTGACAACACAGAAAACATTTCATCACTGGATAGTTTTTTTTGTTCGACACCATCGTGTCAATTGATTTTGATTAATATGCGCGAGGGAGAGAGAGCAAGACAGCGCTCGTGTTGTTTGAAGACGATGAAGGTGAGCACGCGCGCGCGGCCGGGGCTCTCTCGCTCTCTCTCTCTGCTCGTTCTTATATGCGCCCTGTTAAACTGACAGGACTTAAAAACACATGCAAATGATAAACTTTCACTCTATGATGGTTAAAACTGTGCAATTAATCCGCGAATCACATTCGTCAAGGGCCGGGGAGCAGCTGGCCCGTACAGTTAATGAATAACGGATCAACTACGACAGCCTACATCGCACATCCTGCGATGTGACTATCGTGGATTCGTACATCGCGATATCGATGCTTAAACGACACATCGTGCAGCCCTATTTCACACTGTCAACGTTTATGCGGTGTAAAGCTGCAGCTCTGTACAGAAAATAAAGTGATTTCTGGGCTGCTCCGTTGAGTGTTGTCTAATAAATGTGAGGAAACCGCTATTCTGACAACTGACTTTCAGCCAGCTTAATGAAATCTAGTAAGCTAGTAGCAAAATAAAAAAGGCAAGGTTAACCAAGTAAAGAAAGTGATTGTTTGGCCACAAGCGTAAGCTAATTAAAGAATCTTGTGAAGCGTAATATGTGGGGGTGTCATTTGAATAGTGTATGTACTTACGGCTCAATGCTGACAGGTGTAGCCTCACTCATAGCAGAGAGAACTGGAGGGGTTATATCACTGCTGTCTGGACATATACAAACAAAAAGACTGTACTTAGACGCAAAGTAAACAGGGTTTCTTATTATATGTCCTCCTATTCATGATATGCACATCAATTATGTCTAATTACATGTATCCTGGCTTGTAAGGACATATTTCTTAGGTATACTAAGTCTGTTCCAGACCATAATGAGGCACCTACTTTCAGCACTCTAAGCTGTTACAAACAGTAGGCAGCTCATTCTACTTAATTTTCCTCAATATTTTGGGTAGCAAATTCTAAGGCAGCATAGCATGTCTCCTTTGCTAATCAGGCAGCCCTAGCACGCATTAGGAGGAGCTTAGGAGACAAAACGAACTTAAGACAGTGTACAGATTTTCAGAGAATTTGTCCTTGAAAACTCAATCAAGTTGTTAGCTTAGCAACTTATGCTAACATCAAACTTCATTGGAATCAACTGTTCAACAAGTTAGATGTGGAGCGCTACTTGTGTGATGCACATGAGTTCCTTAAAGTTAGGACACTGTTTTATAAGGTAGCTGGCTAGGCAGCCTACCAGGATTTGGAACATTAGGCTACTTAAATTTAGGTTTTTGCTTGTCATTTTAAGTCACTCTATTCTAAACAATGAATCTAAACCAGAATTCTATTTAAGGTTGTATTTAACTCATTTTATTAATGCACTTTGTAGAGACAGTAAAAGGAACTCACTGGAGCGCAGGAGGCTACGGGTGGCAGATTTTGGAGTGGCAGGTGGGGGCAGCCCCTGATTATTCGCTGCGGCTGCAGCGGTGGCCGACAGGAAGGTGGAAAAGTAAAGACCCGAACCCTCTCGAACTGGGCTGAGGATGGGCGGGGGAGTGTAAGGCGGCATGTTGAGGGGGTTGTCGATCAATCGGACAGGTGAACGTAAGTGGCTCTGGTAAGGTGTGATACTGGAGTAGACTGGTGGGGCAATGAAAGTTCCAAGTTTGGGTGGGGGTATAAAGAGCGGTTCTGGACGAGGCCGTCGTTTGGCTTTGGCCGATTTACCGTCAGCTTCACTTCCGCTCTCTGCTCCACCGTTCTGTAAAAAAAAACTAGATGTTGGCAAGCCAGGTAGTGCAAAAAACCCTCTAAAATACATACACCATATGCAATCTGGACGATCTTGGCGAGTCTTGTCAGATCTCATAAATATGGTAGTGAAATGGGGTGGGGGAAGGTTGGATTAGGGTGCAGAGAATGGCCGGGGGGGGGGGGGGGATGGGGGATCATCAGAAATTTGTGGATTATTGGGAAATTTTAATCTAGGTTTTAACAGAGGGGGATGAAATAGATAAGTAGTCAAAGAGAGAGAGAGAGAGATCATGGGCATACAAAAGTATATTTAAAGGGGACATGAACTGAGAAACCAAAATTCCCTTGATCTTTTGGCATATAAGAGATCACCCTACTATTAAAACATCCTGTATGTTTCAGAACTCAGAACTTTCTCGTTAGTCTAAAAACAGGACCCTATAAAATGTTTTTCTTCATTTTACTGGTAATCTAATGAAGGGATAAAATATCAATTGTATTTATCCTAATCAATTGAAAATTAAATACTTATTTTTTGGCAAACAAAGTGTTGCAGAACAGAGGTTAACTGTTAGAATTAAAAAGAAAACAAATGTGATTATTCCTTTAAAAATAAAGTTTTATTAATAAATATTAGCAGTAGTAGTATTGTTCCTACATGGAGTCTTAAGTCTGTGCAATAGTAATGTATTTCTGTCACAGTTTCTTCAAGTTAAACCAAACTTTTATTTTTATGGGCTGCCGTGAAGAACTTGCAGCTGCTGTGTATGTGATATGACGATAGTCAATTTAAACGTTAAAATGCTAATGAAGTGACTCTCAGAGCAGCTGGAGATCATATTTGTGTGTTCACATCAGCAGTGGCAGAGGCTGAAAACATGTCCCCATGCAGTGCGTCTCCGCCATCCACCATTCATTCATTGCAGAAATCATGGCACCATATAAGTAATGTCAAATGCTTCTGCAGATTTGTAGTATTACTATAGCATTTCACCAGAGCATTGCTAATCACGCATATTGCTTCGTTCTTGTCATCAGTATCTCCGCCATGATAAGCACTGAATGAATGTAACATCGCGTTGTAACATCGCGTTGTAACATCGCGCTAGGTAAATAAGACGGAGACATCTAGTGGAGAAGACTAATGATAAGATTCATGTTAATCAGATCTTGTGTTAAATGTTTGCTGAAATAAATACCAGAAAAGATATTCGTGATTTCTGAGAATCGATATCGATTTGACATCATTATGTACACAGCCCTAATATGTACCAAGTATTTATTTATGTGTTTTAACCTAAATCACAGCAGTGTTCATCTGTGAAGGATGTAGACTGTCAAACATACACAAATGTTAGCCAATCATAGCAGAGGGTGTTTACTTCGGAGTTTACAATCCGCCACGCCTATTCAAATTAGAGGGGTCAAAACAGGACAGATAATGACCTATTTCTTCTAAATGATGTTTTTTGATGTAAAAATCTTGATAACATTATATAATTGGACCTCAGAGAACTAATAAAAGGCAGTTCATGACCCCTTTAATGTTTTGATAAGATTGGCCAGTTTGTGAACTCACCTGGCCCGTGCTCTCAGACAGAGAGTTCCTCAGTGAACGTCGTCGAGTAACAATCACAGAAGTCTTGTAATCGGAGCAGCTCATGTCATGGGTGCTTAAAGGCCGTGAAGGCCAACTAGCTGAGAGGGAGGCTTGCTCGTGATCCGGGGACAAGGATTCAGTCTGCTTCACTGGCACAGAGACTGGAATGACCAATGGCATGAGGCCGTCATCTCTGGGCCGCTTGGCACTCACCTGATCCACATCAGCTGCCCCTCGACCTGGACCTGTTGGGGCAACAGGGGGGCTCCAGGGCCTGTGTGGCTCTTGCTGACAACACACATGATTAACACAGTCAAATGAATGGTTCAACAAAAGTCATAAATCTCAGCAGAGTGCACCCTTCCTCCACTCTGTAGACATAATTGATATGCATGAAAGAAACAAGAGAGTGCTTAAGAGCTGATAAGATATATTAGTACAGGAAATGAGGTTAGCTCAAGACTATTTTCAAAAACATCTCAATGAATCAACTGCGACCTCATTTTTGCTCCAGGAAGAAACATCTTGCCCTGCAGACCAGCAGCAGACTGCATGAGGATGTATAGATATTTGTCACAAGGGCATAACATAATGGCATGCCAGCACAGGACAATACCTCCATATAACCAGACTCTCCTGTGGTTATGTTAATGATTAGAGAACGGGTTCCTTCTATGTTAGGTTTACTGAACTGCATTCACACTTCTCCAGGAACTTAAAAAAAAATAACTATACAAAAGTGTCACTACTAGCAATTTCACAATGCTTACAAATTTCGAAACCTCATTTAACACAAAAAAAAAAAACACAATGATCTTTGAGTCAGAAAAAAAGCATGTTGGGAGGAGCACCAAACCCATGTTTCCCTTATTGTGAGAGCGATTCCTGTTTCTCCTCATTGCTAACTCTAAGCAAAGCATGATGAGAGCAAAGAAAATAAAACTACTGAAACTTCATTGGCATGTTGTGGAAAAAATGCAATTTAATATGCGTCACTACTACCATGTGTCTAACTGGAAGTTGCATGAAAATCTAGAAATCCCTGAGGATGTGTCTTGTCTTATCTGAACTCCAGCCTTGCTGGCACCGCTAAGGTATTCAGCTTAGTACATGAGGCCCTTGCAGCTCACCATTGAGCAAGAGCTTTTTTTCCGTGGAGGTTTAGAGGCATAAAAAGACACCCAAGAGCAAAAAAAAAAAAAACCTCACGGACTTATGTACCTACTCCTTTAGGGGAGCTGGAATCAGCTGACCTGAGATTTGCTTTTTACTGGACCGTTCTCTCTGTTCTGTATGTTATCTAGCCCACAGATCAACAGTATATATGTACACACACCCTTGCTTTGTTATCATCCATTGGACGTCTTAAGGGAGTGCTGCTGTCCTTTTCTAAGGAAGTTTATATAACAAGGAAAAGCAGAGTGAACTAAATAGCTTGGCCCAGAAACACTTAGATCCCCTCGTTAAATTTGACTGCTAATTGCGCTAATTCTCTGTGCGCAGTAATAGGATGAACAAACCAAGCAATTAACACTAGTCCATATAAGCAACATCTACTGCAAGAGGATGAAATCTCTTAACAATCTCCCATTCTAAAAAAAGAAGTGACTCAGTAACACTGCAAAATCAAAATTAGTTATACACAGAGCTGTGCTTTTGGGCTTCGACAAAAGAAAATGCAGCTCTTTATGTACATCAATGTTTAGGCATCCTCAAGAGAGCCAGTGGGCTGAGGGTGGGGTGCACATGCTGGTATTTCTTTGAGGAGTCCATCAGGGAATAGTGGTATGGAAAAGCCCTTTTTTGGCTCGAGAGATCATGTGACAATGGCGACACTTAGTGCCTGTACTAACTTTACCCTATAAACTGAGAAACCTGCAGAACCTGTATGCATTTGAAACAAGTAGTGCATCCTCACTGCACAGCTTTAAGCAGATAATGACGTCAACTACCCTTGGGTAATTTGTCATCCTTAAGTCACAGTCCAACTTTTCATCATAACAATGGATAGGCAAAACCACAACATATTTTAATTTCTCCAACATGTTTGACTGAAAAACTGTCAGTTATCTTACCTTGATACTACGTGAGGGAAGAGATTCCCTTTCCGAAGCCTTCTGAGCCAAGGTTTCCAGGTTGACCTCTTGCGACACCCTCCTCTTACGTCGTGTGCTCTGGATTACACCTGTTGGAGCGGCCCGGATGTCTTGCACCGCACTTGTCTCAGAAGCACCATTCTGAGAGCCTTGAGTGTGGAGATCAGTCGGTATGACAAATGGGTTATCCGAGGCAGGGCCCCCACCCTCTTTTGAAAGTCGACGTGATCTCCGGGGCCCAGGCTGTTGGGTCTCGATGGATTGCTGGGGAACAGTTGAGGGAGGCTGAGGAACAGAGTCTTGAGTCTGTGTTGATGAGGGATCAGTTGTCTCTTGGGACTGTCCTGGTAATGAGGGCTGATGCTGATCAAGTGACGAAGCATGTGGCTGCTGGCCATCGGAGTAATTTTCCAATACATGCTGGTTCTGAAGAGGCTGCTCAGATTTTTGTTGCTGCTGAACCAAGTCTTGTTGCGGTTGAATCTGTTGCATATGTTGTTGTGGCGGTTGCAGTTTCTGAGTATGTTTTAACTGCTGTGCTTGTTGCTGCAACTGTGATTGTGATATCTGTTGTGGCTGTTTTTGACGCTGAAGTACCTGCTGCTGCTGCTGCACCTGCTGCTGCTGCTGCACCTGTTGTCGTATCTGCTGTTCCAGATGATGCCGCTGTTGAAACATTATTTGCCGCTGCAGTTTTTGCTGTTGCTCCTGTTGTTGTAGTTGCTGCTGTAGTTGGGAATTCGTCTGTGTACTGTAATTCAAATTCGGCAAGGTCCGATTGCCCTGAACTACTTGATAGTATCCCGCTACCAAGTTCTGCTTGGGCTGTCCGAAAGCTAACTGAAAGGGTTGCAGCACAGAATTCCCAGGGTTGGACTGTCCGTGCTGCTGCGGATTTAACATTCCAGGCTTTTGTGTTTGCTGAAAGGCCTGCTGCTGTTCCCAGTCCATGCCCCGGCCAGGTTTGGTTGTATCCCTAAAGGTCTCTCCACTTATGTTAGCCACTTGTTTTTCAGTTGCCCTAACAGTCGATGGCTCAGGTTGCTGCTGCTGTTGCTGTACTGACATGCCCTCATGCATCTGCTTTGCAAAAGCAGCCTGAGCCCCCACGTAAGGGCCAAAGTTCTGGGACCAAGCAGTCATACCCTGTGACCAATTGTTTGGTCGCTGTTGGGGCTGCAAAGGTGGGTCTTGGTGGGACCACTTCATGGGCATCATCTGTTGGTAGTGCCCACGGCTTTGATCACTCTTCTCTGGGCTGAAAATGACAGAATTGAGGTACGTATGTGGTGCTTCTGCATTCAAGCTTTCCACACCTCCACTGTCATTATGGCCTGGCCCTGAGGGAGGGACCCCAATGCCATAGTAGGGCTCTGTATGCTGAGAGGCCTCTTTCATCGCTACACCCTGGTCGCTAAAGAAAGTGATGCGCTTGCCCGTTCTTTTTGCGTTTGGTTTCTGTTGAGGTGGCAAACTCATGACTTTCATGAATTCTGGGGAGTGGTGGAGTGGGAGGTTAAGGAGACCAAGAGTTCAAATTCCCAAACCACACAAAGTTTTTATGAAGCGTCTTAAGAGT
Organism: Cyprinus carpio; assembly: GCF_018340385.1. NCBI lineage: Eukaryota > Metazoa > Chordata > Actinopteri > Cypriniformes > Cyprinidae > Cyprinus > Cyprinus carpio. The sequence continues at coordinate 18,955,132 of NC_056613.1, read as the reverse complement.
ATCACACTTGACAAAGAACCCTTGATTAGTTTAATGACAGTTAATGGTCATCCAAACCTACTCAGCATGGTAGGAATGCAGGCAAGCTTTAAAAGAAAAAACTGCAGCATCTCCTGTTCAGAAATAGAAGTTTCAGTACGATGTAGCTCAAACATGTCCATTTGCTTTTTTCTTCACGGCCAACTATTCCGCTCCCGGGATGTCAAGCTGGGTTGAGAAGTCTTTAGGTTAACTTGTTGCTCATTCATTGAAGACAACCTAAGAAGAAATTGGTGACAAATATTATGGTTAGCCTTCAGAGTCAGTTGAAGTGGGGCTTAGTGGGGGTTCATTGAACCCATTGCCGTTTCAGCAATTTCATGAATAGAACCCTAGAGAAAAGAATTTGAAAGGGAAAGGTGGATTGTTAAGGGTTGGGGAAGCTGTGACATTAGCAGTTTAGTGCACATAATAAAACAATGTTGAACAATCTGCAGGTAATTTGTTCGGTATGCACAGAAAGTAAAAGACTAATCTTAGCAACCAACAAACCAAGATGACACACATGTGAGAATGCTACGTGTGAGTAGGGGGAAAATGTTCACGCTACCGCAAATAATGTTTATAAATTGTTAGCAGAGAGGGCAACAGGGAAAGTGAGTAAGATGAGGAGAGATGTACAGTTGCACACACAATCCCACAGAGAGTGTGAAAATGTACAAGCCTAGTTTCACAATGAGATTGTTTGAAGGTAATTCCCCTCATAGCTCGCATCAGCATCCAAATATTACCATCAAAATCAAAAGTCTTTCACTTATCAGCTATACCCTCCTCTCATAAATCATGGAGGGCTTGTATTTTGTTATGAGCATGTGCATATATAGCAATTAAATTAATAATGAATAATCTTAGATGTCTGCATTTCTCAAAACGGTTAACTCATGAGAGCACATTTATTAAAAGAAATATAAATCTTCCTGCAAGCAAATCATAAACTACACAAATAAGGTCAAAGCACTCTACCTGATGATTTAACATATTTCTTTTGTGATCTATATTCAATAATGGTTTATCGTCCTTTAATTATTTAACATACATTAGTGTTTCTGCTTTTACTAACACTGATTACCTGTGCTAAAATCACAGTACTGCACATCTCACATGGCTTTTTGCTTTATTACACCGACCAATACAAATGTTCTCTACGCTTAGTATAAAATAGCACTTAAATCTAAACTTTGTGCACCTGAATCCTTCAAATGAAGGTGTTTCTTATTACTTATAGCATATATAGCATATATGGAAATATATAGAACTTTAAGTTGGTTAATGTATATATATATATATATATATATATATATATATATATATATATAGATAGATAGATAGATAGATAGATAGATAGATAGAACTTTACGTTGGTTAATATATATTTCCATATATAATCATGCTTTACATATACACACACACACACACATATATATATATATATATATATATATGTGTGTGTGTGTGTGTGTGTGTGTGTGTGTGTGTGTGTGTGTGTGTGTGTGTGTATATATATATATATATATATATATATATATATATATATATATATATATATATATATACATATATATATACACACATATATCCATACACACATATACAAATTATATATATATATATATATATAAACTAAATAACTGAGCATTCTACATGTTTCAAAATTAACATTCATTCAATTTCATTACATTTGGCCAACTCACATCAACATACGGTAAAGTGTATACATGCCGCGTACTCAAAGCAGCCATTAAAGCTGCAGTATATTCAGGGTTGTCGCAACCCCTAACTGCTCGGAGATGTAAACAACAATTGCATCAACCAAACCAGCGTCCACTAAAAGTGTGAGGACCATACTGCAGGTCAAGTTTACCTAAGACATTTCGATGCATTAATTTTTTATTCGAGTATTCCAGCGCATGGCGTTCTGCTGAAACACAAATGTCATTACATTGGCAAAACAACATAAGACACAGCGACGCACGGTTATACAAGCCAAGGTTTTAACAGTTGACAAGAAAACGGGTTTAATAAGCTTTTAACGTCAAGTACGGTTACCTAATCGTACCTAGGTCTTAATTTAAACCACAAACGAATGCAGAAGAGACTCGAGTGCTGAGGCAAGAGCGAGAATTCCCCTCAGAGCGAGAGCTCGTGGCTCAAGACCTAGTCAGCTGCCTCACTAGACAGCCTTTTAGGGGGCGTAGACACGGAACAGGGTCTCTAGTTTATCTACTTTTAAAGGCATAGCTCACCCAGGAATTAAAATGCATTAATCGTTTACTCACTCTTATGCTGTTCCAAGCCTGTATGACTATTATTGTTCCGTGGAAAAGGAGATGTTATGCACAATGCCATTCACTTTCGTTTTGTGGAAAAAGACGCACGATAACTGAATAGTGACTGAGATTGACTAACATCTTGTTTTGTGTGCCATTAAAAAAAAAAAAAAGACTGTACGGGTTTGTAACAACATGCGTGTGAATAAATGACAGAGCTCTCATTTTGTGCTACTATCCCTTTAACTTCAACGCGCTGTTTTATTGACGCGACGCAGGTCGGCCGCGTTGCGTTCGAGCGATCGAAAAGCGCATTCAAGCCCCTCAAAAAGCTGTCTGGGAAAACAGCTCAATATATTTTGAAACACAGACAGAGTGTTTGAATACTGGGTGCCCTCCCTGGACCCCCCTTCCTAGAGAAGCCAGCTCAGCGCTATTTACCAGAAGTCCTTTGTTGCAGAAAAGGGATTATCCAGTCACTAATTCCGTGTCACACTGCAGTCTGCAACACAGTGAGACAACAATACACCCTATGAAGCATGCTTGAGCAGCAAAATAATAAACGTGCTTTATGACAAGCCACCCCCCCTCTTCCTAGTTGTCAACTCTGGTGAATGTAATTTGTGCGCAAGTTAGTTCATGCTTTCAGTATGGAGTAAGAGCCACACGTTGCGCACGCTCGAATTCGACTAATATTCTGCTGTAACTTAATAATGATATCCGCTACATGATTTCGATTTGCCAAACAGTCCTAAACATTTAATATCAGGCGTTTAAAAAGCATCCTTACCGTGCTTGTTGTTTTCTACGTTTGTTTTCAGGTCGACCTAAGAACAACTGCAGTGTCCAATGCAACAGTAGAGAAATGACTGCATGCTTATCCACGATTGAGTCATGCAATGCTGACCTCACTCCAGTAATATTCAAGTCAAGAGGTAGATCCTTGTGCAAACGAAACCACTGTGAAATGGAAATGGAGGGCTTCTCTGACAAAATGGCGTGGCGTTTTTCAAAACAATTGCACGCGATTTCGTTATTATTGCACGCGCATGCGAATCAAAGCGCCCAAAACAGTGTAGTTCACTCGTACATGAAGTATGGAACAACACATTCTCTTTCAGCTGAAGTCTTGTGATCCCCTACTGTCCCTCTGGCCACACCCACTTCCGCTACCATATAAGGCCTTTCCCCTTCCATGCGGGGCGCTGTAAATTACTGCAAATGCACAGGCCATGCGGGAAATTCCGTCACTGGGACACGTTCTTAAAAGCATGGCCTGTACCAAACATCCCCACCCATACCTGGATCGAGTGAATGAATTACAATATGTGTGGTCAGTGAACAAAAAGACGAGGCATGTGGCTCAAACTAGTAGAAAACTAGCAAATCAGAGATAGTTTTTATATGATGTTAATCATAACAACAACAACAACAACAAAGCTCAACTGTGTTGTTGTTTGGATTGGGAACCAGGGAGTGTTGTAACACTAACAGCTGAACCAATAAGAAATGAGCTACAGAGGTGAAATCACTATGACCACCACCCTCCTGATTTGACAATATAAATAATGTTAAAATACACAGGATATAGGACAAGTCATGTTCATTTTAATGAGTGATCATTATCGTCTGAATCAGCGGCTGAATTTGACATACAACATCTGCATAAGCTTTTCATCTACATGTTTAAGAACTAGAAATATTATGTCTGAGCAAGTGGGAGGGGTTGTAACACTATCCGGATTGTCCCATTTTGCACAATGTATAGGCCTACATTTGAGAGTGACTAACACAAACTTGCTGCAAGCAAGTTCAGACATAGTTTTTTAGATTTTTTAATAATGTAATGGTTCTAACATTATTAACGCTGCTGCGTGAGTGTTTCTACTACAAAGAGTGCAAAGGCAAATCTGACATCTTTGTCTCTCAGGCTCAGCTCCAGAATCAAATTACTGAGGGTGCTTCTTAAATTAGTGAGGGTGCCAATATTATAAATATATATATATGATTCATGTTGCTCTGGTGATTTGAGCGGTGAGTGGATTCAAACTTAAACACCTTTGATTGGCTGCTGTGTTCAAGAAATACCATTATTACATCTTTAACTGAGGGTGCTATTAACACCCTGTAGAACCGGGCATGTTTTCTGATCTGACCATCATCATCAATCTCCTGATATTTTTTCCTCTTTTGCAAAGTCATAGAAATGCAATCATGGATTTTTCTTTTCTGCTATTGAAACAAATGTGAATGAAAAATTATTTGTTCTAGTTTCTATTTACCACTACAAATGTTTACCCAACTACGGTAACTTCCACTTCTTAAAAAAAATGTGTAAAGGCTTCACTGGTTTGTTTCCAGTTTTACCAGTGGTTTTGAAATCGAATTTGAAATAAAATATTTAAAATGAACAGAAATTGAAGTGATTATGGTGTACAGCTCGATTACCTCAAAATTAAAAACATGCATAACACTTAAAAAGTCCTGGCCACTATAGGCTCACTAGTGAGGTGGGTTGTAGTTCAGAGACAAATTGTGCATAACTACTTTAACATGTAGCAGACAAATAAAAGAATATTATTTCACAATCTAAGAGACTTTGCTGAAAGAAAAAAAAAAGAGTGTTACAACAGTTAACACTACCCACTCGGAATGTAACGTTACACTAGAAAGTCTCTCTCACTCTCAGTCCATTCTCACTGATAGGATTGTTATCAATATTACAAGGGAACATTGTGAGCATGATTATGAAAAGGTGCGCAGTGTCTGTCTTAACTGCTGTAAGACAGACTCCCTTTTTAACAGTATTTGAGAAACTTCTGAACTCTGTGTAACACTAATCACGCCTAGAACTGGGAGCATTTGTGCATGCGTGCAGAGGCTCAGCAGCACGGACATGATCGAGCATGTGCTGTCGTGAATAAGAGACACCCATAGGCCTCATCGTGTCAGTGTTCCTGTACTCTCTGCTGTGTGTGCCTTAAAATAAAGTGCAAAGCCAACAGACATGCGGCCAGCCATTCACAGGGTATGGCATGTGCCGAGTGTACCAGCCTTCAGTAAACAACCTGATACCTCGACTGCTATTCGGGTGTGTAAAATATAATTCTCAGACATTACTGTGAGTAGGTGCATATTGCAGGCAGCCTTTTGGCATTCTTAATCACAGAATGCAGATGGGCGCGTAAATGCATGCCTGTTTAATAGTTACAATGCACGCATGATTCCCAACCAGAAATCAAACTGGAAGTACATAACCAATTTTGAGATGTAAAACCCCCTGCACTCGATGTGATGGCTTAGGGGAGATGCTGACACAAGTTTATATGACACAGTTGTTGCAACACCACCAAATGTTGCACAACAGTAACATGATCCATCATCATAATGCAGGTACAGAACTGACATAGGCGCTACTAACACGGTCACTGATTTAAAGGGAACGCTTGCATTTGATAACGAGAGAAGAAATCGTTAGACATTTGTTGCAACACAACTGTTCCTCTAATAAGCACTTTCTGTTGCTCACGTGTAGCTGCAGCGCTTGCTGCGTTCCTGCAAAAATGTGTTTACATGAAACAGTTCGCCACTGCAACACTGACAAAAGCGCATCTTATTGTTTCTGTCAAAAGTACGGAACCACCCAAACGAATTCATTCTCCAGAAGAACAAGGTCTTCTTTCGACGTCCTGCAGAAACTCATCATAAATGTATGTTTTACGAGTGGACTCATACTGGATCTAGTTGGAAAGGAGTTATTGCGCATTACATTACCTCTAAAACATCTGCGACGTAGCTCCAGCGATCCAGATCTTTTTCGCGTTGCTTTCAAGAAAAAAAGGGTGAAAAAAACTTTAAGCCCTTGCCTGTAGCGTCACTTCCTCGTTCGTGACAAGAGCGCCACCCGCTGCAAATTGCACAGAGATATCATTTTTCTCTCGCACCTTTAATACAGGAGACACCTTTAGTGAATTTTGTGGCAAATATATACAACTCCTCATCCTAATGTCATGTGTGCTAAAAGGCAGTTAACGTTACTATAAAAAGATATTTCTTAAACGATACGATATGAAATCACATGGTAAAGATTTGCACTAGTGTCCGAAGTAAACAGACACACTATGTCCGAATCATTCTTGTGAATCGTTTCTGAATCAGTCGAACCTTGTCACAGAACCTTCTGGATGATTCGTTTACGAATCGAACTGAATCAGTCCGAGAGGTTCTCGATCTCGAGTCAACAACTTCGACTCATTTCAATAAAACTAGCAAAAACGCTTCAATAAAACGATTAAAATGAATTCTACCATTGTTTAAACTAAATTCTAGTTATATTAAAGCAATAAGCCCCAAGAAGCCATGGTTTACAGTGACTTTATAACAGCTAACGGCGTTGTTAGGCACGACTCGAAGCGGAAACCCCTTAGCTGTTATAAATTCACTGTAAACCACGGCTTCACGGGGCTTACTGCTTTTATAAAACGGTTATTCCATATACGTAGTAAGGTTTCACAGAATAAAACAGAGCAAATAAAGTGTAATGATATAAATCAAAACAGTATTCTTCCACTAAACAATATAGTTCCTCAGAAACAGGTTGCGGTTCCAACAAAATGGTTGCCAAGCAACACACAAAAGTAAACAAAGGTGTATGTTTGTAGATTAATTTACAACAGTTTCGAACATGGCTCAACCAATCAGAATCAAGGACCAAAACAGCCCCTTTATTATTAGATTTTAAATGACTTTATAACTAATTTGGAACTAACGTGGAATTACAGTGAGTCTGCTTTTTATTGTTATGATGTTTTTAAATGTTAATGTGTATTTAGTACTAAAAAGATCCGGTTCTTCGAAATGAACTGTCCAAAGGAACCGATTCGCGAGTCGCAACACATGCGACCAGACATTTAAAGCTCATGCAGCCAATCAGACGAGCTCCTGCGAGTCATGTGATTATTTCAGGAAGAAATGCAGTCGCTGCAAGCAACATTTTGAGAGTTGCATTATAACTAACTTCAAGTTTTCTTTTATAAAAACATTAAGTAGTAAAAGAAGGGAAAATGTTAAATGTAAAAAGAGTTGTGTTGCGCTCTCGACCAGGTAAGCAATGTTGACATTTGCTAGTTTACAAATCATTAACATCTATACATGTATGTAGTCCAATAATCGTGTTTTTCCCCTATATATGATTAGGCAAAGATGGTCTTCCGGTTCCAGAGAATTTCCGTGTAGAAGAGATTATGAAATCACCCGAGCTGAAGGAAGGACAAGTGTTAGTCCGCACACTCTTCCTCTCAGTTGACCCTTACATGGTAAGATGACCTTACTTGTGATTGAGGTTTCATAAAGGAAATATAGTGTAGTTTCCTTCATGAAATCTCAACCTGTAATCAACTTATTCAGTCATGCATGAAACAATATTAACACCAAACTCAATGCAGCGCTGTCGCATGAACGATGATACTGGAGCTGACTACCTGTTGCCATGGAGATTAGGGGAGGTTGTGGATGGAGGTGGAGTTGGTGTAGTGGAGGCCAGCAAGAATCAGGCATTATCTGCGGGCATTACTGTCACCTCATTCAGCTGGCCTTGGCAGACCTACAATGTGATGGATGGCAGCCTTTTGCAAGAGGTATAGCGCTCATTTTGGGAAGGTTGATTCATATTCTTCAGGTTTATGGATGTGTGCTGTACTCGTTCTTGCAGGTTGACCCAGAGATGGTCGATGGTCACCTGTCACATGTTCTAGGGGCGGTGGGCATGCCTGGCCTCACTGCTCTTTTAGGTGTGAGAGAGAAGGGTCATGTGACTCCAGGAAGCCACCAGACGATGGTCATCAGTGGAGCAGCTGGAGCTTGTGGGTCGATTGCTGGACAGGTAATATGCAAGTGGAAATATGAAATCGGTCTATTCTCAATGGAATGATTTAGATTTGTCAACGTTTTACATGCATTTGTAAAGGGTTATTATAAATCAACTTTTAATATTCAGGCTTGCTATGGCAGATTTTTCATTTGATGCTCATTTTTTGTTTGGACTGTTAATTTATTGAAAAAAAAAAAGGTAAAAGTCATAGTTAATGGTTTGTTAATAGCATTTTTTGTTTATTATATTTGTGAAACAGTTGGCAGTTCAATTAAAGAAAAAAATTTTTTTTTTACATTAACTTGGATACACCTCTTCTATGATGAGGTTTTTTTTTTTTTTTTTTTTTTAATTTTGAGTGACATAAAGTCAGAATTATAATGGTAATAAAACTGATTCAATAATAAAGAACAGAGAGCTCATATAAATTCTTAAATATGAACTTAATTTAGTATAATCATTTATTATTTCTTAGAAAAAGCAATGACACAGTTTTGCAAACATATTTTGTATAGCAAATAAAAGTCATTTGGTGCTATCAACATGAAAAATAAAAAAAAAACTTAAAAAGGAAATTATATCATAGACAGGACTCCTGCATGACTGTATGTCAAGGTTAATAATCAATCAGATCATTTAAAATCAGACATCTTATGATAAGACCAATTAAAAAATGGTGTCTGGTGTGACTCCCAGAAACTTAATAAGATTTTTTTGTCTAAAATATATATAATATATACAATAAAAGATAAATAATAATACATATCATAATAAAAAAAAACAAATGTTTACATTGAAAAAAGAAACTTTAGTTATTTATTGCTTCATATTTTGAAATAATTAGGAATGACTAAAAGGATAAATGTGTCTAAAATAATCTGTACATAATTTGGTATTATACTGAGTACTTAAAGTAACATTATTTGCTTACTGTCTAAGGATGTACAGTATGCCATGCGTGATTTTAATTTTGTTTAAATCGGCAGACTGGATGGCTGTGAGAGAGTCGTGGGGATTTGCGGCTCTGAGCAGAAATGCCAGGCTTTGGTAACAGAGCTGGGTTTTACAGCAGGGATAAACTACAAAAAAGGAGATATCAGCTCAGCGCTGAGAGAGCACTGCCCCGCAGGCATTGATATATACTTTGACAACGTAGGGGGTCCCATCAGCGATGCTGTTATATCACAGGTACAGTATGTCCTGCCCTCAGTTTTTATGTCAGTTTCTGTGGGTCATCTGTGTTCACGTGCAACACTCTCCCTGTGCAGATGAATCCCGGTGGTCATGTGATCTTGTGCGGCCAAATATCACAGTACAATAAGGATGTGCCTTACCCACCTCCTCTTAGTGAGGATACCCAAAAAGCTCTGTGTCACAAAAACATCACAAGGTACATGAAAATAGCTAGTAAAACCTACTTTGTTGATGTATACACTGTATCATATTACCAACTTGGAGCAATACAATATGTTCACAGGGAGAGATTTGTTGTATTGAACTACATAGAGAAGCATGCAGAAGGTCTTGTGCAGCTCAGCCGCTGGGTAAAGACGGGCCAGATAAAGGTAAATCTACCACACCTGTTTCCTCACATGAAAGACGACATAAACCTTTTGTACATTTTATTTCTCTTCTTAATTTTACAGGTGTTGGAAACTGTTGTAAATGGTATAGAAAACATGGGAGGTGAGAGTTTATTATTTGTTATTATATTTTCATGTATTGAAGTGTACTTTGCATGCATATTGTATGAACTGTCTATGTTTATTTTAATGGATGTTATGCACTATGAATATTTCAGAGGCGTTCTGCTCCATGATGACTGGAGGCAATATCGGTAAACAAGTTGTCAAAATTACAGACTGAGTCAAACATCTGCATCTGGAGGCCTTGTGGAGGGGGTGCAGTCATTATAAATCTGGGCTGGTAACCGAAAGGTTTCTAAAAAGGACTCTCAGAAAGACATTTGAGGTTTCTCCAGTGGGACTGTCCCTTTAAGTGTGCTGTAAGTCATTTGAATAAAGGCATCAGCTAAGTTGACCTAATATGTTTAAAATAAAATTAAAGGGATTAGTTCACCCCCCCATTTTTTTTTTTTTTTTTTTTTTTTTGTGGTCATTGTTATGTCACCCTCATGTCGTTCCAAACCTGTATATGTTTCTTTCTTATGTTGAACATAAAAGAAAATATTTTGAAGAATGCTGGTAATCAAACAGTTGATGGTCCCCATTGACTTCCATAGTATTTCTTTCCCAACTCTGGAAGTCAATGGGGACCAACAGCTGTTTGGTTCTTCAACATTATTCAAAATATCTTCTTTTGTGTTCAACATATGAAAGAAACTGATACAGGTTTGGAACAACACAAGGGTAAATGATGACAAAATTGTTATTTTTGTGTGAACTAGTCCTACAGTTTAAATTAAAATAAATGTGATAATGTTTGCCTTGCTCTAAGTGTCAATTTTAAAATAAATTTAGTGTCAGTTTTTGGTAATATATAGATAGTTTCAAGCACTGTTTGAGGTTTAACACTGAAGATGCACATATATAGTTTGTTAACAAGTACTGGGGAAGTTCCTTATGTTCACCATGCAGCATTTATTTGATTTAAAAAAAAACATTTAAAATAACTGATCCCATTTTTATAAATATTTTAAAATGTATTTTTTTCCTGTGATGGCCAATCTTATTTTTCAGCAGTCATTACTCCAGTGTCAAAGGAAAAAAGGAAACAACAAAATATGTCACAATATGAAACCCCTTTACTTTGTTGTACATAAATACAGCCAGATAAATCAATTCCAATGCAATTTGATTCAGAGTTGCAGAAACATGACAGATATAAATTGAGGTAATTTCATGTGGGCAAACAACATTGTCAACATTGTAAAACAGAATAAAGAATCTATTTTTGGCCGTATTTTGTGGTGAAGCCAATTGTTAAAAGAGAATTCTGATTAAACTCCAAGTAAATATGTATTCATTGTTCACTGAAAAGAAACTATTTTGTGGCTTCCACAAAACAAATGTGAACGGCACTTTCCGACATGAGTGGAACTACAAAAGCCACGTGACCCAAAGAATGCCCATAAAACAGTGCAGAACAACTGGAAGGAATATACATTACAATATCAATGTGGATGAATACAATAACATAATTAAAAAAAGAAATACAGTACTTAAACCCAAATCACATATAAGCAGATATTTCATCATCAAACATTCAAAGTCCTATTGGTTCACCACAAATCTAGATTAACATACCGAGTAAATGTGGAATCTTCTAAAAAGGTTCGTTCTCACTATTATGCGCCTTAAAATGGCAACAAAACTCTTTTTTTAAAATAACATTCAGGGCAGTGAAAGACAAACTAGAGCAGCCTATTGTTCAAGTCTTTACTTTCCTGAGAGTCAACAGGAATGTCAGTGAATCCACCAGAAACTCTTGTCACAGCTCTTTCTGTCATCTGTCAAGTGGATTATGAGGGCAAAAAAGACAGACCTCAATGGCAACACAGAGTTGCTTTTCAAACTAACTGATGGGCATTGTGTTTGTGTGGCCTGCAACTGTGAAAAACCAACTATAAAAGAGCTGCTTCAAAACATTTCTCTAATAAACATGCAATAGAATGCACATTTGACTATTTCCATGTGTTCAGTGTCTTCTTTTATGTGTTACATTGGGATGTTCCCTTCAGCAGTCCAAAATGTCTGGCTTTAATCTTCAGCATGTGTTGAAGTGGCCATTATTAAGTGTATTAACTATGACTGTGCAACAAAAATGTTCTACATTCATTCCCATCTATACTAATATAGTGGTTTCATCCTTTGAAATATGTATTTGAATATGTATAATCAGTTAATTTTTGTTCAAAATTAAGTTTTTACACTGTAAGACAGTGGATAAAACTGTGTTCCACACCAAAACCTATTACACGGCTCTTCAAAATACTTAAAGGGTTAGTTCATCATCCTTATGTCATTCCAAAGCCATTCGTTCATCTTTGAAACACAAATAAAGATGTTTTAATTATTACTGAAAGATTTCTGTCCTTTCCTGCTTCGAAAAGTTTGGTTTGTTCTCATGCATCAAGAAAGTATGGTTGAGCTTCTCTTAAAGCATCTTCATTTGTGTTTTGATCAGTGATGAACGAAAGTCCTACAGATGTGGAATTGAGTAACTGATGTAATTTTTGGGTGAACTATCCCTTTAATTCCGACATATTCTTGTCAATGTTGGCCTTCTATGTCAACTATTTTTGTACAATGACTTCTAAACTATACAGTTGAATATTGTCCAATGCAATTTCTTGTCCTTTTATCATGATGCAGTTTGCAATAAAATAAAAAGATTGTTTTGTTAAGTAGCGGTGTAATAAGTGGGATAATGTACAGTCATCTAGTCATTATGGAGTCCTGATCGTCTAATCCAGGGGTGTCAAATTCAGTTCCTGGAGTGCCTCTGTCCTGCAGTGTTTAGGTCCAACCCTAATTTAACACACCTGAACCAAAGTAATGAGGGTCTTCAAACTCACTACAAACTTCCAGGCAAGTGTGTTGGAGCGAAATAGGGCTGTCACGATTCCTTGATTCAATTCGAGTACTCGGTTTTAAAAAAATCCTCTATTGTATTTTGCCCTTGTCGAGTAACCGGCAAAGTGACGCATTACACGGACCGTTATTAGACCATTTACCAAGGCTGCATGATATATAAAACCCATTTAAAAATCATAATAAAGCATAATGCTACTGTGCATTCACAAACGATATGATTCAATTAAATATATCCACTTTATTTACATGTGTGTAGGTTACATAAGTGCATGTCAGAGTGATTCAGTTTGCAGTAAATGCTGCTCCACACAAACTGTCATCATTTACATGCGTGGAGCATCTTAAACTGAGTTTGGGTTTATTATAACGTGTGCACCAGATTCAGATGGATCAGAATCAGATTTGTAAGGTAAATCATTTATAAACTTACGCAAACACTGGAGAATTCATCTTTCTCAATATGCTAACTGTCAATCACAATTTCAAAATAAAAGTTTAAACCCTTGCTCTGAGATTTGATGTACACATATTCAAAAAATTGTTGTAGCATTTCTGTCATAAAGAAATGGCCTAAAATTAAAGATTAAGTGGACTCTTGAATTAAATGTTGTGAGTGGTGCCCTCTGCAGGCATTTGTAACAATGCTTAATGTACGTTAGTTCGTTTGTAATACTTTATGCAATTTAACAGTTTTATTCAAGAAAACCATATGATTATTTGCTTTTGATACTTTGTTTGAACTAATTATTATTGCCTCATTGCTATTATACAGTAGTCAACATTTGAAGTGGATCAGAAAAGTTCAAAGTTGTCCTAAGACAAGAATGCATTTTGGTTTTAGGTTATAGGACAACTTTGATGAAAGGTTTTGATCCACTTCAAATGTTGACTAGTGTATATAAATTTGAAGTAATTTTAAAGGCTATTGTTCGCTTAGGTCTATTTTTTACTACAAAAAAATTAATTACATTAACCCGATTACTCGATTAATCGTCAAAATAATCGACCGATTACTTGATTACCAAAATAATCGTTAGTGACAGCCCTAGAGCGAAACTGATATTGGCCCTCCAAGAGATGGATTGGACACCCCCGATCTAATCTGATTGGCTGAGCAGCATTCCATACACAGTTTAACACACATCTGTGTGTTGCTTGGTGACATGCAAATCTTGATACTTTGGCTTCTTTTGGAACTACTTTCATTGATGGATAAAATAATTTATAGCCAATAATGACTGGCTTCATCCCTCAAATTATCCTTCACGTATTATACCTTGTCTACAGGTGTAATAAATGATATCATTCCCTCTTTACAGTGTAGTTTATATGCATTAAAACAATACGAGTATCCATATTGACTGATCGGTGGCAGTTTCATGCAGAAACAGAAAGAATATCAGGCAGTCTTATTCCTTTCTTGATTGCTCCTCACAAATAAAAACAAACATAATTGGACGAGTACTGTACATAATGCGCAGTTTATCAAATGAATAGGTATGCTTACCCACACACATCTGGACTTCAACACTGCTTAGGTTCACAAAAGCGGGAACTGGCTAGAAAAAACTACTAACGTGTCTTAGTGTCAAAGGAGGATCAGAACCAGGTTTGAAATAGCTCTGTCATCCATGTGTGATGCCATCATCGCTCCATATTAACTAAAGACTATTTTCTCTATCCTAATGTGTAATGGCAATGATTGGCAATCCGGTGACCGTGAAGACAGCGGTGAATGGAGGGAAGAGCTTGGCACAAAACATGATGCAGGTCAAGGCCTCTTTTCAACTGTCACCGTCATGATAGTCGGTTGGTCTTGCTGCCACCGGAGAAGTTAGGAGGTGTTCCCCACCATGCCCTGTACACCAACAGCAGACCCATGAGCAGGGCCCAGGTACGTACGGGAGAGAGGAAGAATGCCAGCAGCCCGTAGGTCTCCAGCAGGAAGTAGCAAGAATAGGCCTGCCAGATCATGAGGACCAGCATGCCTATGTGCATGGCCAGAGTCCTCCAGTGGCTGCCCGGCCGATAGAAATGCGAGCGGAAGCTGGTGCCGCGACACCTGTGGTGAAGACTCCAGCAGAGGTAATAAGTGAGAGGCATATTGAAGAAGAGCACCTGTGGATGACAGATGGCATAATACAACTCGGCTGTTACGATCAGTATGATCTGCACCTACTGTAGATCTTGAATTACCTGTATGACTCCCACGACATAGGTAAGACTGCCTTCAAGGAAATGGCCATCCACAAACACGCCAAAAGCAAAGCAGGCTCCAATGTGTCCATCAATGACTTCCCCAATAAACCATGGACCTGAAAAACCAGAAGATAAAATGCACTGTTCTTTCTTCACAGTAATTGCAAGGACATGTTGTGACTGAGTTCATCCTGACACATCTTCACTGCACGCTTGAGCAAACCAAGCAGGGCTACACAATGTGTTCAGAATTTCCCTTGATATTGTAATCATGATTATTCATTTCAGATTGTAACCTTGTGAGTATCACAACAAAAGTGACACCTTAAAAATTCTGTTTCTGTCAGTGTCAACATTTACAGACTTTAAATGACTTTCTTTATTTTGTGGAACACAAAGATTTTTGAAGAAAAACACCTTTATGTTTTTTTTTTGTCCATACAATGAAAGTCAATGGGACCCAATGAAAGTCTTTTTTTTTATTTTTTATTTAATCTATTTTTGTGTTCCACAGAACAATTAGTTATAATAAATATAAGTTTAGAATGTGACAACATGAGGATGAGTAAATTTTCAGCTAAATTTTCATTTGGGTGAACGATCTTTTGTGAATGACCCATACAGAGTTGAATGTAAATTCAGACTAGGCCTGGGCTGTCAGGATTCCTCGATTCAATTCAAGTAATCAATTTAAAAAAATTCCTTGACTGCATTTTGCTCCCGTCTTGACTAACCGGCAAAATACCGGAAGTGGTGCATTCCCCGGAGGTGAATCCATAAAATGAATTATTAGACCATTTTCCAAGACTTAAACCCATTTAAAAATCATAATAAAGCATAATGTTATTGTGAATTAACAAACACTGCGATTTAATTAAATATATGTGATGCAGGTTTAATATATGTGCTTTAATTATTTACACGTGTGTACTGTAGGTCACGCCCGTGCGTCTCGGAGCGGCTACGTTTGCAGTAAATGCTGCTCCACACAAACTGTTATCATTTACATGTGGGGAGCGTCTCAAACGCCATACTGCATATTGTTTTGAGTTTGGGTTTATTATAACGTTCATCTGGGAATGCAGTGTGTGCCATTTCCTCAGATTTATAAGGGAAATCATTTATAAACCTATGCAAACACAGGAGAATACATCACTATCTTTCTCAGTATCAATCTCTAAATGTCAATTGCGATTGCAAAATAAAGCATTTCTGCCTTAAAGAAATGGACAAATATTAAAGATTAAGTGGACACTTGAATGAAATATTGCTTAGTCAACATTAAACAAGGTTTAGATCACGCAGTAAAATGTAAAAACAATCGTCAGGCCGTTGGTGCCCTCTGTAGTCATTTTTTATATATTTTTTTAATCATAATCATTTAATCATAATCATTTAATCATAATAATTTAATCATTTTTTTTTAATATTATTAATTTTAATTATAAATTTATAATTTTTAGAATGCGTAATGTACGTTAGCTCTTTTGTTTATAATACATTATGTATTTTCACACTTTTGTTCAATAAAACCATATGATTACTAGCTTTTGATAATTTATTTGAACTAAATATTACGGTCTCATTGCTATTATATATGTATTTTAATTTTTTTTAAAAGCTTTTATTAACGTAGGTCTATTTTGATTACTACAAAAAAAAAATTACTCAATTAAACGTCAGAATAATTGACCGATTACTCAATTACCAAAATAATCATTATGTTCCATCAATTTGTGAAACTGCTCAAGTGGTGTCAGGGGGTGACTTACCTAATGCTGTACACAGGTTGAACAGCAGCAGAGAATAGAAGAACGTGTTGCTTTTACTGACAAGATGCAGAGATGTCCACGCCTGAGAAGACAATCCTGATGGATTATAAGAGTATATAGTGTTAAGTGTCAATTATGCTCATGAAGACCATTTATGTTCAGTTATAATGACAGGACAACAGAAATACCTCTTGTAGAAGATACAGGCATAAATCTGAAGAGCACAAGCCCAGCAAGGTTTAGGAAAACTATGCCCACAAAGGCAATCCGTGCCTGTGGGAAAACACACACAGTCATTGAGATGCATATAATATTCATTAACAGTAATCTATTAACTATAAACTTTTGATGTACTTTTATGATAAATGTGTTTTACAGTTGAATTCTTATCCCAGACACAGATTTCAATCTTATAAAAATCCACTATAATATATTAATAATGCTATGTTTAAAGATAAGATAATTTAAAGGGATAATTCACCCAAAAATTAAAATTTAGTCATTAATTAATCACAAAAATACCTTAATTTGTGTTCCGAAGATGAACAAAGGTATTACGGGTTTGGAACAACATGAGGGTTAGTAATTAATGACAGAATTTTCATTTTATCCCTTTATTTTACCCCCTATCTCTAGCAAAAGAGTGAAGTAAACAGCCATTTCAATATTTATTGTGAGATAAATTTTTCACCACCACACGATGACTTGGTTTCATTTTTGTACCAGTATGTAGTGGTCTGTGAGGAGGATGAAGGACTGCATGAAGCCGAAGCTGGGAGCGAGGCCTCCCTCCAGTGTGAATGGCTGCTCTCGCACTTTTGAGCGACCTGCAGAGTCCTGGGACCGGGAGCCAGAGAACAAGTGAGAAAAGCTGAACCATTTTCTTAAAGTAACAATACAACCATTTCTATATATTTAAATAAACAATTGCTATGCAGTTGCTAAGGTTTTCTGAGTGGTTGACATGGCATGTTGTTGTCCTGTGTTTTCTGGTTGGTTGCTGAAATCCATCTCTATAATATTCTGGTCTCCAGATATTACTCTTATAAAGTCTACAGGAGCAGGCAGAATTTGTTTGTCCAACGGTTTAGCAAAGCGACAGCACACCTCTTCTAAATAAGCTACATTTAAAGGGATAATCCACCCCAAAATGAAAATAATCATTTTTTACTTACCCCCCATGTCGTTCCAAACCCGTAAAAACATTCATTTTGGATGAAAACCGGGAGGCTTGAGACTGTCCCATAGACTGCCAAATAAATAACAGTGTCAAGGTCCATAAAAGGTATGAAAGTAGTCATCAGAATACTCCATCTGCCATCAGACGCGCAATCTGGGTTATATGAAGCGACGGGAACACTTTTTGTAAGTGAAGAACACAAAAATAACGACTTTATTCAACAATTCCTTTGTCAGCGGTCTCCTCTGTGTCTCTCCATATCACCGTATGCTGCGTATGCTCTTCTGTATTATCCACGGCACAAGGATGCGCTGTTTTATCTAATCAAAGCTAAATACACGTAGAAACAGCGCATCCTTGTGGCACGGATGACACAGAAGAGC
Source organism: Cyprinus carpio (assembly GCF_018340385.1). Taxonomy (NCBI): domain Eukaryota; kingdom Metazoa; phylum Chordata; class Actinopteri; order Cypriniformes; family Cyprinidae; genus Cyprinus; species Cyprinus carpio. The sequence goes on along the minus strand of NC_056613.1, from coordinate 18,936,867 downwards.
ATACACAGCATTCGGTGATATGGAGAGACACAGAGGAGACCGTTGACAAAGGAATTATTGAATAAAGCCGTTATTTTTGTTTTCTTCGCTTACAAAAAGTGTTCCCGTCTGATGGAAGATGGAGTATTCTGACGACGACTTTCACACCTTTTATGGACCTTGACACTGTTATTTACTTGGCAGTCTATGGGACAGTCAAAGGCCTCCTGGTTTTCATCCAAAATATGTTCTGAAGATGAACAGAGCTTTTACGGGTTTGGAACGACATGAGGGTAAGTGAATAATGACAATATTTCATTTTGGGGTGGAGTATCCCTTTAATACTAGAAATAGGGGTTTGTTCAAATCATTACCTACCTTCACTTTTACTCTGATCGTGTGCAGTCCAGTAGTGTATAGTGTTGGGTTCCATTGCAGCACGTATAAAGGACCCCCTGCCCTAAACGCTTTTCCCAGTGAAACTCCATCCACACTGACATGCACAGCTGTGATTGGAGATTCAGAGAAAGCCAGCAGCCTATAGAACCAAGACACGGCACACTGAGCAATTAGTGCAACCTCAAACTATGACATTCTTCGTAGGACAGAACAAGACAAGCATGCAGAGAGTAAACATAAACGTGAGGTTTGGATGAGAGACGATAATGTTACATAAGTCTGAGCGCTTGAAGTTTCAAGAGGACACACACAGAGACACCTGATGTGCGTGGAACTGCGGATACGACCCAGAGGCTCCACTCCTGGGTGCAGGTACTGGGCGTCTTTGGGATTGGTGATGAGCACAGCTGGCCAGTCCTCAAACGTCACGTCAGTGAAACTAAGCAGGTCATGGTCGAAAGCCAATATCCTGTACCTGAACCAAGGGAGAACTTTGTGTCACTTCATCTTTATAAGAGCTAAGGCACAACGCTATGTCTTCCTCATATATCAGCTGTTGTTCTTGTATTTGCTAACACAGTCAGCTATATTTACATCATGCAGCATTCCCTTGAGTGTGGGCCTCGTTCTTTGTGAACTTACCTGCGGTTGTCCATCCAGTCTCCTAGCTCTAACTCCAGCGTGCCTCCTTGATGTCGACTGTGCAGTACCGGCATGAAGCCTCCTAGTGTATGTAGGTGCCCACACAAATACGCCACGGCTGTACTGTAAAAAACAATAGATAAAATGTGAGATTCAGCAGAATGTGATGAATATTATAAGACGCAATCTAATGCCGCTTGTTAGCTCTTTAGCATTATTCCCTACAAGTGTTTAACAGCACTGAATATGACATTATTATTACAGCATTTCAGACCTGAATTCATGCTAGACAATCATGTTCTAGGGTTTAGATGTAGGACAGATGGCCAAATAGACATCGGATTTAGAATGACATTTGAAAAGTGGCCCAAATAGAGTTGCAGCCTCAGATGGCGCAGTCACAGGCCATCCAAAGGTCACTTACTGATTCTGATTCATATTGCACACAAAAACCTTTTCCTAATTTGCAACATAGAGGGAGTTTTTTTTTTAATCACAAAGAAACTAGTGGCTACAAGGTTTAAATAAACACTGAAAAGTTTAACAGGTTAATAAAATGAAATATTAGTAAAAGTTAGTAACAAATATATACATACATACATACACACACACACACACACACATATATACACATATATATACATAAATATTTTAAAAATGTTCTGTGATGTAAAAGCTGAATTTTCAGCATAATTTCTCCAGTCTTCAGTGTCACATGATCATTCAGAAATCATTGTAATATGCTGATTTGACACTCAAAAACATTTAAAACATTTCTTATTAAAAAACGGAAAACTGAAAAACTGATATATTCTATGAGATTTTTCAAAGAACAGCATTTTTTTGAGGTAGCAATCTTTTGAAACAATTTAAAAGTCTTTACAGTCACTGTTGATCAATTTAATGCATCCTTCATTAATGTATTAATTTCTTCTTCAAAAAAATAAAACTTTTGAACAGTGGTGTAATTAATATAATGAAATATTTTTACTTCCAGCATCAAGTCTCTACAAAAATATTGTAATGAAAACACAAGAAAAACAAAAAATAGACTTTGTTATATATAGACCATATATAGACATATAGACATATGTATTTTGATTGTCAAATCAGCATATTACAATGATTTCTGAATGATCATGTGACACTGAAGACTGGAGAAATTATGCTGAAAATTCAGCTTTTACATCACAGAACATTTTTAAAATATATTAGTATAACAGTTAAAAATCTTATCGACCCCAAACTTTTTAACAGTAGTCTTTTTTAAATACATTTTTAATACATAATTTATATTATCGCATTATAATTTTTATATGGACTAAACCTTACAAACTCTAAATACATTTTAAGTTGTTTTCTAATGTTTTCAGTATAGTCATATATAGAAATTTTTCACTGTTATTTAGTTATTTTTTTTTCATGCTGGTCCTTTATTGTAATGTAATCTAATTTCAGATAAAACAACCCTGAACAGAACAGTTGTTGGTCACTTTATATGCTGGTCACATGCTCTCTTCCTGTCTAAGTGGGCCATTATTGGCGGTCAGTGGGGAAAAATTTCAGATTGGTTGACAGTGTCACTGCAAGATTTTTCCAAACCTCATGAGCTCTCGGATCCCAGGGAAGGGGGAGATGACAGTAGATGTGGTATAATGTCCAAACCAGATGGACTTGTTACTGCTCAGACTCTCCTCTCTAAAGGTCGCCAACATGTCCATCTGAGTCTAGGGGGAACATCACATTTCAGCCAAAGGGAAAAGTTGTCATCACATTTACATAAGCAAAGCTAAAATAATCTCTAATACCTGATTGATAATTCCAAAGAAGTTATAGGGCCGTTTGGGTCCAGGGGTCAGAGTCGCATCCGCACAAATGAAAGAGTAGTTCCCAAAAGGAGTTCTGTGTATGTAGTGGAAGGATCCAACTTTCTGATTGGCAGAGTATTTCCTAAGTATTCAGGAATGGAGAAAAATAAGAAAAAAAATTCTTCACAATCAGACCATTAAATGCGCATTAAAAATGTTTTTTTTTAAATGTCGACTTTAATATCGGAACCTTCTTGTAACTTTATAGTCATTATGTTCTGCATTTGTAATATTTGTACAGACCTGTAATAATTGTTCACGCTCTCCAGTGAAATAATATTAAAGGCATCTGAGGAGACAAGAAGAAAATATAAGGCAAGATTTCCTGGAAATGGAAGAAGAGTGGGGAAAAAATAACTGATAATGGAGCTCTTATTACAGGTCTGGCAGCTTTCGTAATGTAACACCAGTTACAGGACCTGTGGGGAAATGGGATAATGGGAATAGAGGAAAAATGATATGCGAGCTATGTGAGCTCATTAGAGATGTTCATTAGCCACCACCAAAGTCGATGCATCCTTCACAGCAGGGCTCCAGACTAACTATTTTTACTAGGAGCACTGTAGCCCCTGACTGAAAATTTTTAAGAGCACAAGCAGAAAATTTAGGGGTACACCTTTAAATCAGTCTGAAACACAATAGATCACATATTTTCCACATTTTAACTGTACTGTACTTCATACACAAAAAAAGGTGAAAATTCTGACAAAATCTGATTTCTTGATGATTTGATATTTTATAATAGTTTATAATTGACTTTATCATTTCAGAATATAAAGGAAAAAGTAGAAATTAATGACTAATAAGCCAATAAGTGCCCATCTGCTGCCATCTACAGGTTATAATGGTGATTTGATGTATTTTTAAATTTTACATTAGTGTTTGTTCACTAGGGCTGCATGATATATTGAAATTATCAGAATATCAGACATTTAAATATCGTGATATGCATATCGCAACGGCGTGCGATATCTCAATCATTTTAATAATAGGCTACTTAAATCAAAACATTGCAAAAGGACAAAGTTACAGTTCGACGCATATATCAGAGAATTGCTTGACGTTAAAAAGAGTTCAGTGCAATAAGTTGCAGAAAACAACTCTGCGCCATCTCTTGCTGTCTGACTCACACCTGAAGCGCGCGCACAAGTCGCATCTGCCACAACGCTTCTTCAGTTCTTCAGTTCGCACACAAACACACGCACACACAGACGTGTTTCAGACAGCGCGCGAACACAGAGTTGATTCGTCTTTCGCATCTCCTCCTTGTGTTTAAGCAGACACATGTACACAGAATTGTCAACAATTCTCAACGATCAGTCAGTTATGTTTTAAATGAATGTAAACAGCTGTGAAAGAAATCGGATGTGTATCATTATACTGGATCCGTGCAGTCGGATTTAAAGGGACAGCAGCATATAAATACGTGCAGCTGAATATGTCACTAATGTTAATCAAACAACAAAACAGCTATAACAAAGATTAATCTAAATTTAATTCATACAGTAAACACAATGCAGTGTTATTTTACACTTAATTATTAAAATTTCTATACCTGAATACTACTGTTTATTTTATTTATGCTTGTAAATTGTGTATTTGTTCTCCCCCCACCCTTTTTCTGTCTTTTTTTTACTGACTGTTCACTTGCCTTTGCTCATGTTTGAACTTTCTCAGATTATAGTTTTTGCTGTGGTATATGAAGTACTTAAAGTGTATGGAAAGCAAAGTCACAATGATATAAAATTAGTGTCATTCATTTTTTTGCTCTTATGTTCACATTGATGTTAAAATTACATTTTCTGATTTGTGACATTGCTTTTTATGTAACACAGCTGCTGCACAGAGAGATTTATGTATATTTAATCTGTTCATAGTAAATCTCATTGGTCCAAATCCTTCTCCATTTAACTGTATATTAATCGTCAAATGTGTTTTGATTGGCTGTGATTCTGTTGCGCTACAATGCATTTTGTTTTAACGTGGATTTATCATTGGAAACTTAATGTGTCACAGCCCCGGCTCATATTTATTAGTGGTGTCCGTTGCTATGGCGCAAAGAGCGCGTCGTTCATAATCACTAAATGTTAAAAAAGCTGTCTTCAGAATCGGAATTCAGAATCTTATTTCATCACGATCTCACAAAGATTCGTTATTATCATTAAAGTTCTCTACGCTGCACAACAAATCTCTTATTTACATTACATCAACACTTTGTAATAATGAGACAGGGGCGTAGCCATCTTTCCAGAAGTGAGGGGGACAGAAATGTGTATATATATATATATATATATATATAACATTACAATATAACATATCTGTGTAATAGGGATGTAACGGTATGAAAATTTCTTATCACGATTATGGTGACCAACATTATCACGGTTATCAGTATTATATCACGGTATTGTTAAAATGTGCTGGAGATGTTTAAAAGTACAGACACATAAATCACTTAATCAAGTTTAATATTTAAAAATCAACAAATAAAATGACTTTTTGTTTGCATAATCAATAACATGTCTCTCTTGACTGACAACAGTTTAATGTTTAGATATCTAATGTAAATGTTCAAATAAAGCTTTGAAAAAGTTTAATAAAAAGGTTAACCTCACATTTCAGCCTTTTAATAAAGAAAATATATATAAGTCAAAATGATAATTGCTTAATAAATGATTATATGTATTTTATCTGCTTCATAAATAATCCTAGATAACTTAACTGAATTGTTTAAATGTGTAGGATCCACATAAACTAGTTTTTCATCAACTGGTCAAAATTCACAGCAGGGCATGCAAATTCGGTCCGTTTTAGGCCAGACAGAAGCTGCATAAATCCACTCTCTGACAGCAGGTAGCGCTTATGGAAAAGCTGAATTACAGCTGTTTCCCATAACCTCCGTGGACAAAACAGCATTGCTATTAAAAACACTTCCTTCAGGTCAGGGGTTCTCCATTCCAGTCCTCGTGCCCCCCAGCTCTGCATATTTTGCATGTCTCTCTTTGTTAACACACCGGATTCAGATAATCAGCTCGTTAGAAGTGAGCTCCGTGCATGAACTGTTTCCCATTGACATGGTCTCTACACAGTGTTCACTGCTCCCTACTCCCTGAGCAGGGGAAATCTGTTGAAGTTTACCTCACTTCGGAACATTCATTCATGGATTTGCGCTGCGCAACGTCTTCACACACGGACATTTAAATTCACGTCCGGCACACTTCAATGCACTTTGAATGGAACATATACAGTGCATTTTCTTCAAACTGGAATCATGGCGGAATATCCTGTGATGTCCACTTCACAGGGCACTCACGTTCGAATAGAACAGGGGTAGGTAACGTCGGTCCTGGAGTGCCGATGTCCTACTGCATCCGAAAACTGAAAAATGCTGCCTTCTAAGGACGCATTCCAAGGTATGAAGGCATCAAGGCACGTCCGAATTCAATGTTAGCTTCAGTTGCTGTCTCCTGAGATGCCTTCATCTGGCCGATTTTTGAAGGCAGCATAGATGTATCCTTCGCTGCCTTTGATATCCCACAATCCTGTGCGTTACATTCCGTGACAGTTAAGCCAAAAAATAAAGATGGCGTCTGAAAGTTGCGCTCGGTGGTCAGTTTGTGTGTAAATGTTGTAGCTAAACCCTGCAGGACATCGGCACTCCAGGACCGACGTTGCCTACCCCTGGAACAGAACAAATGTCTGAAGCCATAAGAGAAACATACAAAATGTGCAGAGCAGGGGGCCGCGAGGACTGGAATTGAGAACTGCTGGTTTAGGTAAGCTATTACATGGAGGAAAGATGAAAACAAAATGCCATCGAATCATTTCAAGACAGTCAGAACCTTCAGAGGTACAGTCATATAATTAATTCATTCATATATTCATTTGAATAATTCCCTTAGCACTCCTTTAAAACCTCCTAACTTTTCCACCCTGCTTTGACTCAAAACGAAACTACTCTGCGCACGTGAGACTGTTACTGAAAACTGTGCTTTATGCTGGACAGTATTTATTTATCACGAGTTGTTCAAATCACAGTAATCTAATATGGCTTTAATGATAATTAAAAGATGAAATGGTAATACTAACCATGAGGAATTTTATCATGATTTATCGTCAAACTGGTAATCGTTACATCCCTAATCTGTAATCTATATAACCCTCCACTCAACTGTTTTTGAACAGTAAGATTTTGAATGTTTTTTTTTTTTTTAAAGAAGTCTCTTCTGCTTATCAAGCCTGCATTTATTTGATCCAAAGTACAGCAAAAGCAGTAATGTTGTGAAATATTTTTACTATTTAAAATACTTTTAATATTTTAAAATGTAATTGATTGCTGTGATCAAAGTTGAATTTGCAGCATCATTCCTCCAGTCTTCAGTCACATGATCCTTCAGAAATCATTCTAATATGCTGATTTGCAGCTCAAGAAACCTTTTTTTAAATTATTATTATCAATATTTAAAACAGTTTAGTACATTTTTTTCAGGATTGTTTGATGAATAGAAAGATCCAAAAGATCAGCATTTATGTGAAATTAAAAGCTTTTGTAAGATTGTACACTATACCATTCAAAAGCTTAGAGTTAGTATAATTTTTATTTTTTGGAAAGGAAATTATAGAAATTAATACTTTTTATTTAGCAAGGATGCTTTAAATTGATCAAAAGTGATGATAAATGCTGTTCTTCTAAACTTTCTATTCATCAAAGAAACCTGAAAGAATCTACTCAGCTGTTTTCAACATAATAATAGTAATAATAATAATAATAATAATAATTGTTTTTTGAGCAGCAAATCAGAATATCAGAATTATTTCTTAAGGATTGTGTGACTGGAGTAATGATGTTAAAAATATAGCTTTGAAATCACAATAAATTATATTTTAAAATATATTCACATAGAAAACAGTTATTTTAAATAGCCTAGTAAAAATATTTCAGTTTTGCTGTACTTTGGATCAAATAAATGCAGGCTTGGTGAACAAAATAGACTTCTTTAAAAAACATTAACAAGCTTACTGTTCAAAAACTTTTGACTGGTAGTGTATAGGCAACTTTAATTTTTCTCTGATTTCTAGCTTTTAATTGGCTTAGAAATCTATAACTGTTGGACAAAAATAATGATTTGTTTATATACTACAAACACTTTTTTTTATCACATAATAAGGCAGGATAGTTTCTATACTGTAATAAATGCTATGTCAATTAGCATTGCACATATACTTTATTTATCACCTGCTGGAGATGACTTGAAAAACACAAATAAACCATATACTGTCGCAATCGTATGTTTAATGTCTTCATATTTCCAAAAGTTTTCATACAGCGATAGCTGGACGCTTTTGTCCATATTAGGAATTTCCTCGTATGACTTTCTGCACAAGAGCTACCTCCGGCTTTGAGTATGAATGAAACACACACTGCAGGAGTGTTGAGCGCTCCGTGATGTTATTCTCGCCATAACCATAACACACTGGATAACTTTGCCATAACTGCTTTAACTGAGGGTGCTTTTTAATTTGTTTGAGGGTGCTTAGCACCCGTAGAACCGGGCCTGACGTGTCACACCCAGCTGGTTGTAAAAAGAGGCTTAAAGGGATATATGTCAGTAGAGCTATGGTGAAATATAATTCTTACAGTATAATAACTTAAATTTCAGTCTATTTTTCACACAAAGCTATCAAATGGCCTCTGAAGACTTGGAATGTAGTGCATGTGTACGTTTATGGCACATATTTCAAGGTTTACAATCTGAATCAGCAAACAATTGTATGGAAAATAGCAGCATGAACAATTATCTAAATATCTCCTTTCGTGTTTGACAGACAAAAACATCATAGGTTTGGATGGAGTATAAATGAAAAAAAATGATTAATAATGGTTAATAAATTAATAATGGTTGCCACTGTAACTAAATGAACTTAAGTTGAAGTACTAAAATGACTAAAAAGATTAAATAATTTAAAGCTAAATAGAAATATAAAAAATGAATTATACTTGAGCTTAAATTAATTTAACAATAAAATGGAAACAGCTTATTCAAAATATGTATAAATACTATAACAGTATATATATAATACTAAAATAACACTGCAGAAATATCATTTTCGGGTAAACTATCGCTTTAAATCAAGATACGAAACTGGAGGAGTAATGATAAACAGCCTTGTGATTGCAAAGTTGTTATTAACCCACTAAAGTTTGTTCTGTGTCACAACAAGCCGGCAATATCCTGTTTAATAGAGCTAGGCTTCATTTCAAGTCATTAGTGTGACATAAGAGTGTCCAGCTGTCTTCACTCAATTTCCTTTAATTGTTTTACCGCCAACAATTATTTGTCCCTGACCAACGGTGACGTGCAAAGAGGAAGCTTATTTCTGGTCTTTATTTAGCTCTCCCACCCAAACCTTCAGACGCTTTCATAATGATTTCTGGATGCAACAGACATTAGAAAACAAAGATAAAGTGTATCATTTTTGTCATGTTAAAATATTTTTCTCCTATCCCACTTTAATATGCAACTATAAGTGAGCTCCGTTCATAAAGTGTATTAACACTTCATTTGAGCTTGACACAGCAATATTGGCTCAACCAATGGTGTGATTTTGGGGCGGGACTATCTGTTTCACTGACCTATGGCAGACAAGTGATCAACAATTTTATTTAAACTATTTTACGTTTTCGCGAATTGGTGGCTAATTCGTATGAATTCATACAAACTCATTTGTAAATTTTTGTACAATCTGCTTCTGCCCCAGTTTAAGTTTAAAGGTGGATTTTCATGCTTGCTTTTTTCTAAAAATCGTAAACTTTCATATTCTTCACATCATACAAATTCATAAAAAAAACAAATCACTACCTCTTTTATAGTTATGTTTTACCGCAAATTCAGGTTGGAGTGTTTGGGTAAACCTGTTTGACAACAATCAATATTTTCAAAACTCCAGGCCTTGAAAGTCACCATCTTAAATAATAATAATAATAATAATAATCACCATGGTTTCCTCGAATGTCAATCCATTTAGTTCGTTCCAGCACTCGTGATCTTTTAAGGACGTTGTGGTAGGCCTGCCACTCCACTTCATGCTGAAGAGAGCCCATTTTACTCTCAGTCTTCGCATCTGTTAAGTCCCCTGTTCAATAAAGTCAAAATGTGGGTTTATGTTGCATGCATGTATAAAATCTAATTTGACTTTGTATACAGTAAGTAATGCATGGCAGCTCACCTGTGGCCAGCACGAGGTCAGGTTTAATCACATCAATAGTGTCCCTACAGAACTTTTCGAAGTCTGGAATGCGCCTGGGATCGTGGAAACGACTGATATGGATGTCGGAAACCTGCACAGAGGAATCGGCATGTTTATAAATCAGCAAATAATGAGGTTTCACACATGCACGTTTGTAGTTAACAGAGAGTGTTAGAAATCTCACCCATAAAACTCGCCTGTTTATAGAACAAGTGTCCCTGGCATACAGTACTAGAGCAGGCATGTCTTAGGTGCGAGTCAGCTGAAGGTTTCATGTTTTATCATCCAAACTATGACAATGGGGCTTTATGCACACTGTACATACATATCTGATGTGAAAAGCTTTTTGTGTCCAGGATGTCGTACTGTACATAGTGTAGATAGAAAATACCAAATGGTCTCTATATATGTTAATAAAACTGTAATTTTAGTGTGCACAAACATTTATAAGCAGATCAATTAAAGAATGATGCTATATCATACATGTATCATTTTTATGACAAATAATTGGTGTGATAGTTAAAACATTTTTTTTTTTTTATGTTTTACAATGTTTTAAATCATAGTTTCTTGTACAGTATAGTGTTCGAAAGGGTTAAGCACACACACATTAATTATTATAAAAATAACTATTCCATGTGTCTTTACAGGTCAAATCGGACTCATATTTGAAGAACCAATTATTAGCTTTACCCTTTGGCCTTTTCACATGTTAGTCAGCTTTACAAAGGGTGTTTTATTTTTTATTTTTTTATTAAGTAACAAGTATTTGCCTCAAAAATAATTCAAACCCTCACACATGCTTTTTTTAATATAACAGTACAATTTTGCAAAAGGACTGGGAGGTTTATGTATGTGTGAAATATGCATGAACTAAAATTGTAGCTCTAAAATTCCCAGCAATCATTAACTAACAGCGGAATAATACATTTATTCTAAAATAAATTACATATTATAAACCATTATAAAATGCCAAAGTTGTGTCCCAGCATTATTTAAATTGTATTACTCAAATTGTGTTATTCTATCACAGATAGAAATACTGAATGTATAATAATATATGATATATTTTTTGGATCCTATTAAAAAAAAAAATCCATTAGTGGAAAGACCTCTTGTAGGTCTACCCAATATTTTGTATTAAGTATTAATATTAATATTTATCAATGAAATCAGTACACTGTCAGTGTACTACATGCTTTATTACAATAGACTAATCACTGGAAGTATGTGACGTGTCCTCAAGAAGAAAAAAAAGGTCATTTCAATTTTTGTAACACATATACACCGTATTACATTGATTTAATGTCTCGTCGTGACCATAAACAATTTATTGAGGGTTCATGGTTATATACACAATACAGCTGAACTATACAATGTCACATTAAAGGTTAGAATATTCCAGCCGTCTTTACTGCGCGACGAATAAATTATTATGGCAGAACGCAAAATAAAAGCCGTCCCCAATCAATCACATGCTCAGCCCACTGACAGACTAATGACAGTGACACGGTTTTATGTCCTCTCACACACCGCAGCTAAAGCTCTGCTCACCTGCACAAACCAGAACACACCGTCCGGCCGCCCGCCGGGGTACGGAGGGCCAGCCTCTCCGGACTGATGCACGCTGCGCTTCGGGTGCCAGGCGCTGTCATAGCTGTCAAACAGCCAGGAAGTGAAGCAGGCGAGCAGCAGCCCAACAATTATGAGCAGAGCCGCGAACAGCCGGAGCATCCTGCCGATATCACGCTGCCTTCACCGGGATCTCGTCAAGCGCTTCTCGTCTTCATGCTGGAGGACACTAATGAGGGATTCAGCTTCAGCGGACGCCAGACACAGCTGCAATGGACGAGCAAATCAGCGCGCTGTAATCGCCAACATCATCTATTAGAAACTTCCGGGTGGCAGGATCCTGTCCTTAGACATGAAACTGACGGAAGGGAAAGAAGGCCGAAGGGGGCGGAGCTATGCTCTTCGTCTTGACACGGATGTAATTTTTTTTTTTTTTCATTTACAATATTACAAATATTAGAAACAATTAGTGCTGTCAAAAAGTTAATCGCAATTAATCGCATCCAAAATAAAAGTTTTTGTTTACATGATATATGTGTGTGTGTGTGTGTGTGTGTACTGTGTATATTTATTATTTATCTATAAATACACACCGATACACACACATGCATGTATATATTTCAGAAAAAATGTGTTTGTATGTTAAATATGTTAATATATATAATATAAATTATATTAATATAAATATATACATGTAAATATTTTTGATATTAAGATAGTGTGTGTATTTATATATAGGCTACATAAATAGAGTATACACGCATTATGTAAACAAAAACTTTTATTTTGGATGTGATTAATCACGATTAATCATTTTCTTAAATACATAAAATGAATATTAATACATTAGATGTTAATAAATTAATAATGAAATTATTTAAACTATTTTAATGCTAGAACATTTTGAGGTTCTAACCAGGTTCGTTTGTAAATAATAATAATCTAAATTACTAAAAGAACTAAATTACAGGTGCAATTTAATTTCTTTCATAAATCAGTTTGCGCTTTTCTCTTGCCATTTGAACGTAAGCTAAATAGACAACTGGCACTTTTCTGATACACGCCATTGAAGGATGTAGGTAATAAAAAGATATTGTAATATTGTAATGATATTGTATACATGAAATAATGTTGTAGCTAAAACCATTTTTGTAATGTACAATTTCCTTAATAAAATCAATAATGTTGTTAACAAAAAACTGTAAAATACCATTTAAACTAAAACTAAAATGAAAAAATAAAAAGTATTTTAAAATATTAAGAAATACTATACTAGTATATAAATGATACGTAAATAAGACTGGTCCATAAATGTATTTATTTCAAATATCAGTGCGATAAGTGGAATAATGTAGTCAGCTGGTGATTGTCACAAAATAAACAAGTTGATTTCTTCATTTAATTAGCAAATTACACCGGATCAGGTGTACATTTCATTTATTTATTTGTTACTGAGCCAGCGAGCGCCCCCTGCTGGAGACCCTGATTTCTCTTTATAAGAAAAAGCTCATATCAATAACATTGACCTTTCCACTCAATTTAGTTTGATTGCACTCCAGCAGGTCTGTACAAAAGACAAGGACATATTATGCTACATTAATGATCTAAATGAAATGTCCTTATACCGTTTTCTGCTGTCCTATTCAAGTTACTATAAAGATGCTTTACAGCTATAGTTCATTTCAATTTAAACATGCATCCTGTTTTTAATCATTTTAATCAAGTTTGTCATTATAAAATGTAATGTATGTTTCATAGACATTTTTAGTACAGTAGCTAGTTAACAGATTATCACCCTGTTTGAAATTACCTAAACTGTCCCATCTGTAAAAACCACAGGGGATCAATAAAAACACCATAATCACAGAAGACTTGAGCATTTCATTTAATTCACCGAATAAATGAAATATGAACGTAGGCCATGTTCTATGTCCAGAGAGACAGATTTAGCAACAAAACTCACTGAAATTAAAAGTTATTTTACAGACAAGTGCTTTTGTACTATATCCTAGAAAGCATGAGGAAGAGCATTAGGTTTTGATTTTGACATCTGGGCTGTACTGGAATGCACCTGATGTCTCTGCCTGTACAGTCTGTACACAATCATTAGAAAACAATTTCACCTAAAGAGTTCATTAATATACAAAAACAACTCATAAACGAATTCATTTGATTCAGTAAATGGCTAACGCTTGGCCAAAGTCTACCTGAATATTAGTCATGCACATGGCATCTTACGGGAAAATTGATTTTTCATATTGTAATGTATTATGTCCATTTTAGGGAACAAAAAGGGCCCTTCACATTCTGTATTCTCGCTTTAAGTGCACAATCGCGATTGCTTGTTTTTCATGTAAATCTCTGAAACTTCAAAGAAGTAGTAATGGCACATGACGGCTAAAGTCACTTGTGAAATTTCTTGCTCGGATCCTTGGCGTGATCGAGCAGCAGCTGACAAGGCGTAAACTGGTTCCCAAAGACCTCCTCAAACTTTCTCATCTTCTCCACAAGTTTGTCTGCACCAAAGCTGTCCACAAACCTGAAGGGTCCTGCAATTAGATAATTAACATCATGTTGGGACTGAATGCACATTATCCATTACGATTTCTTGTACAGTTTAAGGATAAGTTCAAATCAAAGTAAATCTAGACTTTGGACTCTCACCTCCAAGGCAAGGTGGAAAGCCGAGACCGAACACGGCCCCAATGTCACCCTCCACTGGATTGGCAAGGATTCCCTCTTGCAAACACAGAACAGCCTCATTCACAAAACGGGACACCAACCTGTACTGGATATCAGAGTCTGAAGATCTGGGTGGAGAGACAGAAAGCCACAGTGATGACAAAAAATGTCCTTCTTGGATGAAAAATGCTGAATTACCCTACTACAGAACAATAACACTGCATCTGTCCTGATAAAATGTTACTTTATGAACTGAAACTAAAGAGTCTGAACAACTTACATAGCAGCGTTTGGGGTCAGCTTGTATGATTCCAAAATCTCCAGAGCTTCTGTGTTCACATCCCTGCGTTTAAGTCCAGGCTGGTAGATGTAGCAGCCCTTACCTGATTTACGGCCTAATTGCGAATTGAGAAGAAATATTTATGACAAATTATACCAAACATGTTAAGGTCACTAAAGGCCACTAAAGATTAAGCCTTAAAGGGATAGTTCACCCAAAAATGAAAACTGTCATTAATTACATGTGACATCAGTTGTTCAACCGTAACTTTACAAAGCTACGAGAACACTTTTTGTGTGCAAAGAAAATAAAAATAACAATTTTTATTCAACGATTCATCTCCGTAGCACCATTTTGGAGAGCATCCACTAAACGCAAACTGCGTATGCTGTTCTGTGTCAGCCACAACACACGGATGTGCTGTTTTCATTCAAATCAAAGCGTAATTTATTTATTTATTTTTTATATTTATTATTCGCTTTAATTTGAATGAAAATTGTGTATCCATGTGGTGCCGCTGACACAGAAGAGCGTACGCAATTTGCGTCAAAGACTATAGAATACCCAAGACATGTCACTCGTATAGTTTTGAATGGGGAAAAATGCAACGCTCAAAATATGGCCGCGCAATCGCAGGAAGCCCCGCCTTCTAAATGAAGGAGCCAATCGGTAATCGGTAAAGTCAGCGAATCTCTGCAGCTGCCGTTAGAAGCGTCCGGTTGATATGGAAAAAGTGTTATTTATGTGAAGTGCGCTCAGGACTGTGCATGCGCACTGGCAGATCTAGCCTGAAAAATAAGCTTTTTATAACGTTATTTGAGCAAAATTAACAACATTTATGACACAGTTGTTATCAGATTTCTTTGGTGATTTCAAATCTGGAATTAAATTGCAAGTCTAGTGAACAGTTTTGTAGAATTTGATGTTTCTCCGTTCAAAGAGATAGGAGTTGTACTTGGATGCCCAAGAGGTGTTTCAAAGATGGCCACTGAGTGGCATGACTTAACGTAACGCGGAGAAGATAAATTGTTGAATAAATCTTCTTTGCGCACAAAAAGTATTCTCGTAGCTTCGTAAAGTTATGGTTGAATCGCTGATGGCAGATGGACTATTTTGACGATGTCTCTCATACTTTTCTGGACCTTGACAGTGTAAGTTACTTGGCAGTCAATGGGACAGTCACAAGCCTCCCGGTTTTCATCCAAAATATCTTAAATTGTGTTCCGAAGACGAACAAAGCTTTTATAGGTTTGGAACGACATGGGGGTAAGAGATTAATGACAAAATTTTCTATTTGGGGTGGATTAACCCTTTAAGCTAAAGAACGTACCTTTAAATCCCTTGTCCACCATGCTCTTCAAAAACTCGATATTTCCCCCTCCAAATCTGGAGCCGAAGGCCTTGCCGAGGTCTTCAGCCACATGAGCTGCCACATCAATGCCCACCTCATCAGCCAGGGTTGCAGCCCCAACAGGGAAGCCAAAGCCTGTGGTCAGGGAATCCAGCTTCTTGGGGTCGACACCTTCCTGTATGTAGAAAATACAAAGATCTGCATATTAGGCATGTTACAATCAAGAGTGTCATCATTATGTATAACATTTTTACAGCAGAAGGAAATACACAAACCTGCAATACACGCACTGCCTCAGCCAACATGGGAGCTAAACATCTGGTGGTGTAGAAACCTGGTCCGTCCTGAAGACAAATATTGCAATTTGTTATTCAAAAACATTGGATAACAGACCATAAAATACACATTTTGAAAATCTATGTCTCACCCCAACGACGATAATGACTTTGCCTTGCTTCAGGCCGACCGCCACCGCTGAGGCTGTTGTGTCCTTGGAGGTTTTATCAGTGGTGATGATCTCCAGTAGCTGCATCTTATCGACTGGAGAAAAGTAGTGCATTCCAATCACCTGAAACAAAACAGTAACATGTTCCAGATCGTCTCTAAACGTCACATGATGGTCAAGAACTCAAGTTTCTTACCTTTTCAGGTCGCTTGCTGACAGCTGCAATATCTTTGATTGGTAAAGCAGATGTGTTGGTAGCAAATATACAGTGTGGAGGAATCACCTGGAATGAGAAAATATGGTATCGTCAAAGCTTTAGTATTTAGGAGAATTTGAAATCGCTGTCTTGTTAGATATTAACTTACTGCTTCAACTTCTTTTAGGACTTTGTGTTTGATGCTCAGGTCCTCAAAAACAGCTTCAATGACCATGTCAGCTTTATTAAAGCCATTGTAGTCAAGCTGTCCAGTTAGGTTGGAGAGAAAACTGTCCCTTTCAAATGTTGTTATACTCTTCTTTTTAGTCTTGTCATTTAGCCTGAAAATAAATGAAAATTAACGCAATTAAATACATCTAATTAAAAATATCAAATAAAACATGAAAACAGAATAAAATAAATAAAATGAAACATTTAATTTTATTAAGAATTAAGACGTGGAGTATCGTAGTCGTCTGTTTGCACGTATAGCATGACAAATAATTAACTGCACTTGAAGCTTTCTGTAAATTAAAAATTAAACATCCAAAACTGTTTATGGCATAATAACGAAGACAAACTATATGTTTATATGTGAAATTCTGGAGGGGACATCGGATGGTGTCGCGTGGGGATGTAATGATGTGTGCCATTAATGGTTTTATGTACTATAACATGTAAAACAGGAACATGAAAGGAATATTCTAAAAGCAACTCATGCAAACACCTTAATTATAATATGTCTTATTTCGAATATGGTAAATAATTAGATTACCGATGTCCGTGTAAACACAGTCAATGTCCTTACTACCTTTCTGGGCCTTGAATGTTTCAGTTACATTGCTGTCTATGGTGGGGCAGAAAGTTCTCAGATTTCATCAAAAATATCTTAATTTGAGTTCTGAAGATGAATGAAGGTCTTACGGGTTTGGAACGACATGAGGGTAATTTATTCAGCAATTACATAATTTATTCAGGTGTTATATTGATTTATTAATGAAAGCTTTATAGACTTGCTGTTCTCCACGACTGAGTCCCTCCAGTGTAGTGTCCTTAAGAATGGTGTGAATGCCTTTATCTACAGACACTTGAGCAATGCCAGCACCCATCAGTCCTGCTCCCAAAACAGCAAGTGCTCTACAAACAGAAAATCAAGAAAAATTCATTACTATTTTACAAGCAATAAAGATAAATCATTAAAGCCGCAGTCTGTAAGTTTTGCCTCTTTGTCGCCATCTCTGTTTGAAACCTGCAATTGCAGTTATTCGCAGAATTATTTTCTTTATGTGGGTTGTGTGTCGGCACGGCTCCAGCACGGATCCTGTTCTTCGGAATCACAGATTCTAGCCTACATCTTGGAATATATGACCCAAATAAGAATTTTCACTGGATATTGTCATCTACTAGCCTGTCCTACAAGCCAGGACTACTACTTTATGCTTACAGACGTGACGTAATGACGCAGCGCCATGCTCGAAATTTCCCACGAAAACCTACCAGTATCACTCCAATTAGAAAACATTATTATAAGCTTACTGTTGTGAATTGGGCTAAAGTAAGGAGATAGTTTTAAACACTGGCTGGTTATGTACCTACTCAAAAATTGATTTTGGATCATTTTTAACCAAAAACAGTTACAGACTGCGGCTTTAAGTAGCTGCATTATAAATTAAGTCATGCAGCAACTGTCAATCTACCTTATAAATTTACACATGATAATAGAGTAAGAATATACATACTTTACTTCCTTTTCAGGGGTTCCAAATCGATTCTTCTTGCATGTGACCTGACCGTGGTAAAGGCCAATAAGTGCTTTAGACTCAGGGGTCATGGCTAACTTGCCAAAATTCTGAAATGGAGATAAAGAGGGCATATTAAATGTTAATACTATACATTGTCTTTCATTTTAACCACAGCCTGCATTAACCCAAAATTATCATTAAATGAGACCTGACAGATAATTCAGCACGCTTTCAGTTGCAAAGTTCAAAATCCTCCTGAAAAATACACCTGGTCAGAAATGCGAGTGAGGTTTTAAGGGGAAAAAAGCAAGAGATGTGTACTCAAGTGCAATAATTCATGAGATATTGTTCATTAAATGAAGTGTCGCAAGATTGGGGTTTACTGTAGGGTAAATAGTTTAAACACTTTCACAGCACCTGTGACTCAGCCAGGTAACCTGCAGTCGGGCCCTGCTCTAGACCAGCCTTCACACACTGAAACAGAAAACAAGCAGAACATACATTTCTATTTCTACCATAATTTATGATAACACATCACCACTGAGCACAGAATAACAAATATCATACTTCAATTATTTTCAGTGGGGCAGGGTACAGTCCCTTGGTCTGTTTCATGACTTTCTTCTGAACTGTATTGTAGATCTGCTGTCTCACAAACGGGTAACTCATGACGTAGTCTTGAATTTCTGCAAAGAAATAATTAGATATATGAATTTCAGGGATAAAGCAAAATTATGGTGTATAAAGGCAATAGTCTTATAGGGTTACTCCACCCCAAAATAAACATTTTGTCATTAATCACTTATCCCCATGTCATTCCAAACCCGCTAAAGCTCCGTTCACCTTCAGAACACAATTTAAGATATTTTGGATGAAAACTGGGAGACCTGTGACTGTCCTATAGACTGCCAAATAAAATAACAGTGTCAAGGTCCATAAAAGGTATGAAAGTCGTTGTCAGAATACTCCATCTGCCATCAGACGTGCAATCTGTGTGCATACGCAGCATGCAGTGATATGAAGTGACACAGAGGAGACCGCTGACAAAGGAATTGTTGAATAAAGTCATTATTTTTGTTTTCTTCGATTACAAAAAGTGTTCCTGTCGCTTCATATAACCCAGATTGAGCGTCTGATGACAGATGGAGTATTCTGACAACAACTTTCATACCTTTTATGGACCTTGACACTGTAATTTATTTGGCAGTCTATGGGACAGTCTCAAGCCTCCTGGTTTTCATCCAAAATATCTTAAATTGTGTACCGAAAACGAACAGAGCTTTTACAGGTTTGGAACGACATGGGGGTAAGCGATTAATGACAACATTTTCATTTCAGAGTATCCCTTTAATCTTGCAAATGATTAACAGTTTTAATCTCAACTACGTAAACGCCTAATTAAATTGTAGTTTTGAAATTATTTTAGACATATAATTGACATTTAGTTTGACTATTGCAAACACTTACTCTGCATCAAGCCCTTTTCTTTGGTAAGTGGGATTTGCTTCTTAGCAAGTCCTCTGGCAGCCTCCACAGCTACTTCCTCCAAGTATTCAATGGTCCTCTCCTCTGGACTCTTCAATCCAGGTCCTGTTTGGTTTTTTTTTTTTTTTTTTTTTTTTATAAATTAATACTTTCATTCAGCAAGGATGTAATAAATAAATCAAAAGTTACAGGAAAGACTTTAATGCTTACACAAAAACATGTATGTCAAATAAATACTGTTCTTTTTGATCCTTCTATTTATAAAAAAAAAAATACAAAATTATATATATATATATATATATATATATATATATATATATATATATATATGTAAACATCAATATTTATCTTAATATATTAATATATAGCACTAAATAAGCATATTAGAATGATTTCTGAATGATCATGTGACACTGAAGAAAAAAATTAACTTTATTCAAACAGAAAAAGGTTCATTTAAATTATAATAATATTTCACAATATTACTGTTTAACATACACAACTGCATTGTTAATTACTATAATTACATTTTACATACACATATACAGAAATGGTTTTACCAAGAGTATCCACCAGCTGGTGAACCAGTCCCATTTTCTTGGCTTTATCTGGACGGATGCTCCTTCCTGTTAGCACCACATCAAAGGCACTGGGAAGACCAAGCTGTATAAAACAAATGTGCAAAAACAATCAGACTCGAGTTGTGAAGAATCAATCAAGAGAATCATTACTAAATGTGATGATGGCATATTACTGACCATTTTGGGCAGTCTCTGTGTTCCTCCAGCTCCAGGCAGAAGGCCGAGCATGACCTCAGGGCAGCCCAGAACCGTCTTCTTACTCTTGGTGGCTATTCTGTACTGACAGGCAATGGCAAACTACAAAGACAAAATACATAATATCAACACCGTATTTTTCCTGTAGAAGTAAATGCTAACTCAATTTTAGTGCTGAATTTAGGTTGTTTGCTTCTCAGTTATCTAATGTATTGTTTGTAAAACTAATAATCATCAATACATGATAAAACAATCTATAGAAAATTTCTAAAAATTAGGTCCAACTTCCATGTGGAAGAAGAAAATGACTACAAATACACACAAATCCAATAATACCTCAAATCCTCCACCAAGGCATGATCCATTAATGGCAGCGACGATAGGCTTAGGAGACTTCTCAATCTTCTCAAACATCTTCTGGCCCTCTTGAGAAAGCAAAGTGACCTCCTCTGCAGTTGTACAGGCCTGAATCATGCTAAATACATGGTACAGTTAAAAAAAACAAAACAGGCAAGATATCAGCATTTTTTGTCATATTTATTAAGAAAAGTGAGCTTATAAACATATTATGAATCCTGATACTAACTTAAGGTCTGCCCCTGCAATGAAGCTGCCGGGTTTGGATGAGATGAGAACAACGCTCTGGACTGCACTGTTTCCCCAAACCTCATCCATAACTTCTGTCATCTCCCTTTGCATTTGAACAGACAGCGTGTTGACCTAGACCCCACAAAAACACATAGTGACAGATTATAATATCATCTGAATGCATAAATGCATGGTTTTGAGGAGATAATTATTACCCGTGCACTGGGGTCATTCATACGGATCACAGCGACATCTCCCTTGATCTCATAGTTCACATGCGTACGAGCTGAGGAAACATCCAAAAGACATGATAATGAAAAAACAATGAATACATGAAATAACTGAGATTATAAAAAACACAAAATAAATGTTAAGTGTATACATATACATACACACACACACACACAAGTGTTCTGTTTGTTTGATCATTTCTGAGCAAAAATGACATCATACATTTTCATCATGATTGAAAGAAAAAATCTAATTTAGTGTAACTATAACCTGCATACAAAAAAATCTTGTCATGCATATTAAAGAACAAGAATTATTAAATGACACTGAAATACTCACAGTGCAGCCCTAAAATACTAATTAACTGTCAACTTAAATATTTATCAATCTTTACCACAATCCTTCAAACCACTAGGTATTTGTATTATATGTAAGTTCATATAATTTTATTACTGTGTTTAATTGAGTATGATTAAGTTTTTTGATTTATTTACTTTTATTAACTTTATATCTTACATTTTTAAACTTTATTTGAAACATTAAAGAGGTCAGATTAAGAATGTTTTGATGTGCTTTCTGTGTATATATGTATGATGCATGTATGATCTCATCTTTTATCCATATGTATGTATATATTATATTCACTTTCATTTTATTTTTTTATTTTTTTTTTTATATTGTATGATTTTATTTTTCATATAATAAGAGAAAGGTCCGTCTGGTGACACCTTTATTGGATGAAAAAAAAAAAGTTAATAGTGATGAATATGCGCAGGGAAAAATCACGGAAGGGTCTCAGAAGTCATAATACCAAATATAAACACCTCTAAGCAGTGAGGGTCAAGCCAGGAGAAGGTGAAAGTCAGTGATGATAAATAACACAGAAGAATGCAGACCGTCCTGTAGAGGACATTACTCCAGCAGTACAGTCACAGATGAACTTTAACCTAGTTTCCCTTTCACCTACACTACAATCACAATGATAATGTCATGCACTTCCCAATGATTATAATAACATTATGAACTGCTTGCAAAGTGTCTCTGTAAACAATTCTGACTTATTAGTCATAATTTAACAATGATTTTAATATTATGTATTAGAAACCAAGTAGCAGGTCTCTTCAAAACAACCCCGATTACACTAGTTTTCAATGGCAGAGGGAACGACTCCATATTAAACAAGTTATATACATGTATATGGATATTTATACATTTATATTTATTCGTTTTGTCATGCATTAACAGATAATGGCCAGTATTAGCAATATGAATGGAAACTGCACGCCAGTGCGCTAACTAAACTGTTAATAAAATAAAAACGGCATTTATAAACGCTAGCCTTTCGTCGCGCACACCGTTATTACAATGCAAACTGCACGAGCGCGAAACTTATACAGACACAAAACATTCATCACTAGACCTTGAGTTCATTAGCAGCTGAGCTAAGCTACTACAGTGGAGTGTGACTGAGAGACTTGACTCTTCGAAGTGGTTTATTTATGCAAGTGTCAAAGCGAAATACGATAGCGATGTAAAGAAATGTAAGACAAGATTGTGGGTGTGTGAAGTACCTGGAAACATGGTAAGGTTATATCTTCTGGTTGTGAGTCTGGAGAGGGAACCGAGGGCTCGTACGCCGGCCATGTTTGGAGGTCAATGTGTGTAATGACAGACAGCAGGCGGAAGACTGGAGGAGGAAACGCATTTGACTACAGACCTGCTGATCACTCTATACTTGTTATATATATATATATATATATATATATATATATATATATATATATATTTATATATATATATATATATATATATATATATATATATATATGTTGTGTATATGTTGTGTGTTTGTGTTGTGTTGTTTTTTCACTTAAATCTATATATATATATATATATATATAGCATTATATATATATATATATATATAGTGACATTTTAAGTAGTTCTTTTCACTGCTGGATAATATTAAAATTAATAAAATGAATATAAGAATGTATATGTTTGTGTACTGTGTATATTTATTATGTATATATAAATACATACACATGCAGTAAATATTTTGAAAATATTAACATGTATATACATTTATATATTTATATTCTTATATTTTATATTATATATAAATATATTTAATATATAAACATAACATATTTTTCTTAAATGTATACATGCATGTGTTTGTAATTATATATACATAATAAATATACACAGCATACACTCATATATTATGTAAACAAAAATTTTTATTTTGGATGTGATTAATCATGATTAATCATTTGACAGCACTCTATATATATATATATATATATATATATATATATATATATATATATATATATATATACACACACACACACACATACAATTTTCAAGGGTTAGGGAAATGGAGGTGTGGGTGGATATACTATATAATTTAAATTAAGTTAGGTTATACTAATTCAATTAGCTTCTCAAATCATATGGATAAAGCAAAACAGGGACATTTATAACTAATACATTTGAAATTCATTTGCATTTCACTTTAAACTTTTTACTCAATAAGTTATGCTGAAAATATAATATTGCATCACTTTAGGAAAAAATAAATCTGCAACAGAGGGACCCCCAGTTTATATATCTACATTCATATGACTTTGTGCATTTATGATCATTTAATGCATAGTTTCATTGAGACATTAGTTTTAATTAGTATTTTGAATGAATTTTCTGTTAAATATTTATGTTTTAATTTCTAATTTTATTTTTATTTCAGTTTTATTTTAGTTAGGTACATCAACAAAATGACAAGAAAAATCTTGACTTGGCAACTAGCTGTAATAAAATCATTTTAATTTTTGTTATATTTTATTTCAGATAACTTTTATTTATTTCAAGTTTTTTTTTTTTTAATGGATGTAGTTTGCTTTAGTCAACTAATTACCCTGATAACTAATAATATCCCCGCAATTACTTGAAAGCCTGCAATGTAATGTTCATCCACAAGATGGCAAACACGCAATAACATTATCTCTGTTAGACACAGTGCGTGGGTGGGCCATTAGTAATTACACTAACTTTATAATTTACTCCACCTATTGTTAGTACAGTCTGTATTTATTTCCCGCACTCGTCTTTATTGTGTCTTTGCTATATTTCTTATGTTGTAACTAATGCTTCTTAAAGTTATAGTTCACCCCAAATTAAAACTCATAATAATCTCCCCAACGACATCCTTTCTTCTGCAGTACACAAAAAAAGATTTTTAGTAAATATTTTGGCAATGTAGGTCTATACAATGCAAGTTATTAGTGACTAAAATTTGTAGTTTCAATGTTTCATGTAAAAGCACCATAAAATAATCCATATAAATCAGTTTTGGGTGAGATCACTTATTTATGTAGGCCTATTTAGGAATGAAGTCTTTGGTGATCGTGATTGCAAGGGATTACAACATTGCCAATAAATCAAAATTATCAAAATATTACTAATACTTGGGAACGATATTGTTGTGAGCTGTTAATGTGATAGTAATTTGCGCTTTTGCATTAATACCAACTAAGCCCCACTCACACCATGGACAATCACTACAAAGATAACTATAACTATATTAGCACTAACACAAGACAATATTCTGTTTATTATAAGCATGTGCTGCAGTTGTGTCCTCCTCAAGCTCTTTAAAGCAGGATGGATTATGATTGGCTGTCAACATTTGTATCCTTCATTTTGAAAGACATTTTAATAATAATATCGTTCCACTGTGCTGTGGTGTGGATTCAGCTATTGTTTTAGATTTACAAAGATTTCTTTATTGCTATTATTACGGTTAATGACCTTGCTGTGAATGAGCCTTTAGTAAGTAAAAGGAAAGTGAAATGACTAAAAAGTATGAATAAATCATGTAGCTGGTATGTCATGTGTTTACCGGAAAGTAATATCAATAATGAAGCACTATTGTACTAATCAGGCAAAAGGTTGTGTTCTTTATATTTTGTTCTTGCATGTTACAGTGGTCTCATTGTAAGGCTTGTACTTTCACAATGAGTTCCATCTAAACTCGGGACCATTCTCACATGATAAACTCGGTCATCCCCAGCCCCTTCCCCATACTCTCAGTTCAACAGTCAACAGGTTCAAGTGAACCTTTCCACATTTAACCTGCTTAAGAAGCAAAAAAATCTCCTTAGAGATTTACAGCAATGCAAACAGCACACTGATTGCTGCATAACTGTCAATAGCTGTCAATCAATTATTAATTGTTACAGTAGTAGACACACATCGGGTCTCTTATCCTAGAGGATTCATTTGAAGACTATGCAATGACTGAATAAGAACAATTCTCCATTGTTCTGAAACAGGGCCCTATACACTGCTTTACTGATTGCATCACACTGCCCTCATTAAGTGCTCCCCACCCTTATCCCAATACTGTTGTTTCATAACAAACATCCCCTGATCCTCCACATGGCCATGCAAGAGTAGAAATCTATTTAAAGAATTCAACTTATAGTCACTCAAGACTTATCTCAGTATTCATGTGCTTTCATATGAGTGCAGTTGGTTCCAAGGTCCATTAAAGACATGATCTGTTTGTACAGCTGTGCAAGGAGCAAGCTGTCTTTCTGTGTGAGAGGACACCACTTACTGCTGCATCTCATGTTTAAATCAGCTGGATGGCTCATACACCAAATAATAGAATATTAGGTTCCTTTTGCAGCGTGACTAAAAAGACGTGTTCTATAATAATCATGTATATTTTAAATAATAAACTGTAGCATATCTTAAAGGAATAGTTTGCCCAAACATAAAAAACTGAAAAATGACCAACCTTAGGTTATTAAAGGTTTTTTTTTTTTTTTTTTTATCAAAAAAAGATTTTTGGAGTGTGTAGTTTTACATCACTTGCTCACTAATGGATTAGTTGCAGAGAATGGGTGCCGTCAGAATGATAGAAAAACATCACAAAAATCCACACAACTCTAGTCCATAAATTAACATTTTGTGACATTAAAAGCTGTATGTTTGTAAGAAACAAATCCATCATTAAGGTGTTTAAATTGAAAAATCTTTGACCAAAATACCAGTTGATTATCCATAATACTTCCTCCGGTGAACATCCATCAATCCCCAGTTGTGTTCTCACATCAAAATGTACTGCATATTTGTTCAGAACTGTTTAGAACAGTTTGCTCTTGTAAACAGTACTTGATCTGTGCATATTTCTCTCCTGACATAGACGAGATGACTTTTTCACTGGAGAAAGCAGTGTGTTGGATAATTCAGCAGCTATTTTAACTCTCATTCTGACGGCACCCATTCATTTTTTAATATCATTCAAATTTGAATTTTTAGGCTTACTATCCCTTTAAAAAGAGAATCGAAGCAGAAAAATGAGAAATGCTTTTTTTTTTTTTAATAACTGTAATAAATGTTTTCAATAAATAAACATTATATATTTGAATATTATTTAATATATTTGAAATAAACCACAAAAATATTGAATTAAAAAATGCTTACAATGCCAAAATTTGATAAAATATTGTAGAATTTTTTTCTCATTGTTGGACATGTATGCCTGCATCTGTTTGCAAAAGTGTATGATAGTTTCATTAAAAAGAAAAAACCTAATACAACATGAATTTGCACATTCTTGAATCATAACTATATGCATCAATGTCTTTATTTTTAATATGTAAAGTGACCTTTAATATCTATATATATAGCGATCAATAAGAAACAACATACAAAATATGGATAAATTTGCATTCAGTTTTTATATAACAGGTTTACATATTGAACACAGCATTAAATCTAATGTTGTTGGGTTTAACAAACCCAACTCTCTCAAACATACTTCTGCAATAAGCAGATTCGAAAGAGTCATTTGTACTATACGTATAGTGACCTATAATTACCTATCTATCTAGATATCAATAAGAACCAATAAACATAATATGAATAAAGTTGTTTTCATTTTTTTATATATCAGGATTATATACAGAACACAGCATGAACTGATGAATGTTGTTGGGTTTAACAAACCCAGCTCTCTAAAAGACATACTTCTGCAATAAGCAGATTTGAAGTAGTCCAGACAATTGCCCTAATTTTTCCTGCAACAATCAGCTATGAGCAACTGGACATGTGCAACTCATGCAATATAATGTCCTTCTTGACCTAAACCGTTGATTCCATCTCCGTATGTACAGTATCCTCCACTTCTTTCCGATCAGCCCATCCTACAGTGTGCCTGCAGGACTCTTCTTCACTCTTAGTCAACTCCGACTCTGGCTTAGCCCTCTTAGTCGGATTACAACATAGCTTGGGTTTGCATTGACTTCGACAGGAAAGCTCACACTGAGAGTCACCAGATCCTTCAGAAATGGGAGAAAATTCTGGCTGAACGGTAGTAGCATGGATGCCTTCATCGTGGAAGATGTCTTTAATGCGTTTGGCAATGTCCATGTAAGAAGCTGGATCCGTGCATTTGATGTGAGCGGTTGCAATAATGCGAGACCCAGCCAGCTGCCAGATATGCAGGTCATGAACGGCCTTAACTCCATCCAAGCTCCTTAGCTTCCCATTCAGCTTGTGCATATCGATCTGTTTGGGGACTGTTTGTAGGAGAATCAGAGCCGACTCCTTTAGGAGAGGGAATGTTGTGTAGAGCAAAATACACACCATTATTAGACATAAAGTTGGGTCCAGGTAAAGCACCCAGCATGGTCCGGCCACAGACACAGTTCTGGGCATCCTGTCGGGTGTTTTGGATATGCTCAGGACTGTGGTATTAACATGTTGGTGTTCAGTCAAGTGGCTGCTACGGCAGGGGTTGAAACAGACTGTGTCGCTGTGGCATGGTGTCCACACAAAAGTGAAGATCAAAGCGTTGACTACCACAATGACAGAGCCTAACGCATCACCGAGCACGTGCAGGAACACCCCACGCATGTTCATCTGGGAGGCCGACTCAGAACTGTGATCCAAGTCCTCCAACGAGCCCTTAGCAGTGATTTTGATGTTTAGGCTGTCTGGAAAAGTCAGCAAAACGAGCAGAAAAATAAAGATGAAGAAAACATTGTTTTTAATTATACATGTTTTTCAATAGGTTGTTTTATGGCCAAGCTATTTCTTCAAACTTCTTCCAGGGTTTTAACACTTTTTGAAAAAAAAAAAATAAATCTTATTTTTTAAAAAATACTAATATTATAGAATTTTTGCACTAAAAGAGGTAATAAGCAGAAGAAATATTCATCACAGAAAACTGAGTTGACTGTTAAGACACCGTTCCACACTTTCTGAATTTCCATGTTTTTGACTGGATACCAATTTCTAGCTGAAGAAATGCTAACTGCAAAATAACATACTATGTACTCATGTCATGTACATACTATGTACTTATTATAGTAATTACAATACCTAGATACTAACCCCAAACCTAACCCTATTCCATGTAGTTACCTTGTATTACAGTACTTTCTTAAGTAAGTACACTGCAAGTACATGTACTGTAAAATACAGTGCAAAACGTATGCTGACTACAGACATTTCCATGATCGTTTTACGATTTTATTAATTCTGATGACTATTCCAGGCTTGGAAATCACACTTTTGAAATTCCCTTATATTCCATGACTTTTAAGACAGGGGTTTCTGAATTTCCATGTTATTCTCATTACTTTTCTGTTCGTGCGAAAACCAGAAATACCAATTTCTAGAAGAAATACAAACAACAAAAAATAGTTGACTATAGAAATTAAGAATTTTTTTTTTTTTTTAAGTTTTTTTGACATTCCCTGATATTCCAACGGTTTCCAGGACTGTGGGAACAGGACTTTTTTTAAAATATGATTTTAAGAATTTCCATTTTTTTTATTCCAAAGGTGTAAAAATAACAATTTTTAAAATCCCTAATATTTCCAGGTGTTCAAAGAATGTGACAATCTTGAATTTATATGCAAGTGTTAGATTATAAATAACATAATAATCAAAAAACAAACATTTAATATAATATTGTTTACAAATGAATAAAATTGTAATTGAAATCAAATACCTGATTTTAGTTCAGAAGTTTGGTCTCCTTGAGAACTGTTGCTGTTTATCATGAGATTGTATGCTTCTTCGTGTGCCTTCGGTTTTTCATACTCTCTGCGATTCGTCTTGTGAAGATGAGAGTGTCCAGTCTGAGAGTGACCCCCATGAGAGTGTCCGTGCCCACCAACCCCCGCGTGTCCGTGGAACAGGAAAAGACCAAGTACATTCACCAGGAGCCCAGCAACGCCGACCCAAATGACCACGCGCGGATTCTCGATCTCGTGAGGCAGCGTGTAGCGCTCCACGGCTTCTAACACAATAGTGAAGCAGAGGGCCGTCAAGAACACGGCGTTCACTAACGCTCCCATCACTTCTGCGCGGATCCATCCATACGTGTTTTTACTTGTGGCACGAGCTGTCTCCGCAAAACTCACCGCGATTAAAGCCACTACCAAAGCTATTACATCCGACATCATGTGAAAAGAGTCTGACAACATCGCGAGAGACGCAGTTATCCTGCTTACCACAACTTCAACAATGAAAAACACAAGCGTTAAAGACAGCATACACAGCAAACGCACCCGATTCTGTCCCAAACACATTTTTGTCTTTAACGGCAAAAAATAACTAATTAGATTATTTTAGTATTTATAATAATTTACATTTCGTGACAAAAACGGTTTAAGGTGTCTATGGCATTAACAGTATATTAATGTTGAAAATAAACGCATAAACGCTGTTGCTATTGGTAACTCACGATTTGACAGTTGCGCGACGCACTAGAAGATTCAGCACAGCGAAACATTCATTCATACTTCTAGACAGAAACACCGGCCGCTATAGACTGATGATGGAATAAAAGACGCTCATGAATCTCCAGCACAAGTTAAACGAAACTTGAGACTTTGCACCCGGTAAAGTTCTCCACACGGTCTGAGCGGGGACGCGCAGTCCCATTGGCCGACAATGACTGAACGCTGGAGTCACGTGGTCAGTGGACCGTTCAAACAATGTACATCATAGCAATCAGTGCAAATGGATGGAAATTACTCCAGGTGTGCACAGATTAGTTACATTGGTAATAAAGAAAGATTATCATTAGCCATAAACTTAATGACTGTAATTCTGAGTCACATTAGTATGATTACCAAGCCTGAAAGTTCAGTATTGTGCAGTAATATTACATTTACATTTACATTTAGTCATTTAGCAGACGCTTTTATCCAAAGCGACTTACAAATGAGGACAATGGAAGCAATCAAAAACAACAAAAGAGCAATGATATATAAGTGTTATAACAAGTCTCAGTTAGATTAAACACAGTCTACGTCGCAAGGGCTTTTAAATAATATAATAAAAAAAATAAAAACAGATGTAATAGAAAAAGAATAGAGCAAGCTAGTGATAGAGGTCTTTTTTATAATTGTATAATAAATGAAAATAAAAATAGATAGGATACAAAAAGATTAGAAAGGTAGTTAAATTTTTTTTTTTTTTAATAGAATTAGAATAGTGAGGGAAAAAGTTAGAGGGTCAAATAAAGATGGAAGAGATGTGTTTTAAGCCGATTCTTGAAGATGGCTAAGGACTCAGCTGCTCTAATATTAATCATGTTCTGTTCGAAATTACTATTTTTAATTTTTGGACCCAAAATTCTGAGAGACCCAAATGCAGATAGATAGATAGACAGACAGACAGACAGACCAGACAGACAGACAGACAGACAGACAGACAGACAGACAGACAGACCAGACAGACCGACAGACAGACCAGACAGACCAGACAGACAGACAGGACAGACAGACAGACAGACAGACAGACAGACAGACAGACAGACAGACAGACAGACAGACAGACAGACAGACAGACCAGACAGACAGACAGACCAGACCAGACAGACAGACAGACCAGACAGACAGACAGACAGACCAGACAGACAGACAGACAGACAGACAGACAGACAGACAGACAGACAGACAGACAGACCAGACAGACAGACCAGACAGACAGACAGACAGACAGACAGACAGACAGACAGACCAGACAGACAGACCAGACAGACAGACAGACAGACAGACAGATAGATAGATAGATAGATAGATAGATAGATAGATAGATAGATAGAATACAATGATGATGAAACAAGAATGATCATAAAGCATTGTTGTGACTGTATAATTTGCAGCCCCATATGTGTAATTAAATTATATATATATATGTTAATATTCCACCTCTTTTATATTCAGGACATGTGAAAATGTAATAGGTCAAATAGGGATATTAACATTAGGGTATCTCACCATTATAACATTATTATAATAATTTACAGATGGGGATGCAGTCACAAAAATCCCATATGATAGTATATATGTATGTTTCTTATCTATACATAGGCCTATATTATAGCATATACTATCAAATAATATATCAAATAGGCTAATATAGAACAACGTTACATTTCATTTAGCTATGAAAATGCTTGTTTCATCATCATTATGATTGTGTGTGCGTGCGTGTGTGTGTGTGTGTGTGTGTATGTATATATATATATATATATATATATATATATATATATATATATATATATATACTGTATATTATTATGTATACACACACACACACACACACACACACATACACATACATACATAATAAGCATATGTGTGTCTGTGAGGAACATGGTAAAATAATCAAAAAGAAAAACAATTAGTGACTATTTTATTTATATTTACCTGCCCAACTCAACCCGAGCAGCTGTCCTTCTTCAAGAATCGGCTAAAAACACACCTCTATCTTTATTTGACCCTCTAACTCTTGCACTCTCTATTCTAATTCTATTCATAAAAATGCCTTAAATCTTTTAGACTTGCACTCTATTTATTTACTAACAGCTTGTTTTCTTTAAAAAAGAAAAGAAAAAAGAAACTAACACTAGCTTCTATAATCTTTTTATATTCTACCTATTTGTTTTCTTTTTTATTTATTATACAGTTAACAAAAGAAACAAGGCTCTAACACTAGCTTGCTCTATTCTTTTCCTATATCTTTCTATTTTTTTCTTTTCATTTATTATATGATTTTAAAAACCTAGCTATGTGTACTGCATTAAACTAACTGAGACTTAATAGCACTTGCATATCATTGCTCTTTTGGTGATTTTTATTGTTTCCATTGTCCTCATTTGTAAGTCGCTTTGGATAAAAGCGTCTGCTAAATGACTACATGTATATATATTTGCTGTTGTTTTTTTCATTTAAACACATATATATACATACATATATATACACACACACACACATACATACACATATATATATATATATATATATATATATATATATATATATATATATATATATATATATATATATATATATATATATATATATATATATAGTAGTCTTTTAACATTTATTATCACCATCGTTATCGTTATATTTTTATGGTAACGTTTCCCCCTGCAAATTTAAGTGTATTAATTTATATAAACTAAATAAATTTTTGAGCTATTAAAGGATTTTGACTTCTCTCAAACCCTTAACAAACATGAAGGTTAAGTCACATAAGCCACTCCAATTTTTGACCATAATGAACTCTTTTAGCCATATATAATTTTTGTACTCTATTACTTATAATAACTTAATCACCGATAATCTCATCATTGAATGATTATAACCTGCATACCGAATGCGTCAGCACCTCACGCAGAGAGAAAACATGCTAGTCCACCTATCAGCAGCGCGCCCCGTCTATTGTCTGCGAGGATCAGGGCGTGTGCTGCCGGTGGAGCAAGAGATGCGCGGGGCTCGGTGCATGAAGCGGAGTATAACGATGGCGTTGGACCAAGATGCTCTGCACTCCTGTTTTCATAGGATGGACATACATTTACTGCATTCAAATGCGTATGTGTAGGCTGCTTGTGAATGTGCGTATTTCATTTAATCCTTCCTCGATAACAGCAGAATATTAAAGACGTAGCCTACAGGCTTTTTCATAGAAATGATGAAGCGAAATAGCCTACTGCGCCCGCGATCCATGTCGATTGGCAAGAAAGCAGAGGCGGTGAAGGTGGTGGTGCGTTGCCGCCCTTTAAACAAGAAGGAAGAGGCAACGAATCAAGAAAGAATTGTTGAAGTAGATGTCAGATTGGGACAGGTGAGCGTGCGTAAGCCCAAATCATCCGGAAGCTTCTTAAAATCATTCACGTTTGATGCCGTCTATGACGTGGGTTCGAAACAAAACGAGCTGTATGACTATGCATGCAAACCTCTTATTGACTCTGTTATGCACGGGTTCAACGGAACTATATTTGCTTATGGGCAAACTGGCACTGGCAAAACATATACAATGGAAGGTGTGCCCACAGACCCCGAGAGGAGGGGAGTCATCCCAAATTCATTTCAGCACATTTTCACTCACATATCCAGGTCTCAGAACCAACAGTATCTCGTGAGAGTGTCTTACATTGAAATATATCAAGAAGAGATACGAGACCTTCTCTGCAAGGACAACAATAAAAAACTGGAGCTCAAGGAAGATCCTGAGTTGGGTGTTTATGTCAAAGATCTCTCATCTGTGGTGACTAAGAACATAAAGGAGATTGAGCATGTCATGAACTTGGGGAACCAATCAAGATCTGTCGGATTTACCAAAATGAACGAGCGTAGCTCAAGATCTCATGCAATTTTTGTCATAACTATTGAATGCAGCGAAATGGGAATTGATGGTGAAGACCACATTCGTGTTGGAAAGTTAAACATGGTGGATCTGGCCGGGAGTGAGCGGCAAAGCAAAACAGGCGCGCAGGGACAGAGGTTTAAAGAGGCTGCGAAAATAAACTTGTCGCTTTCAGCTCTTGGAAATGTTATCTCAGCTTTGGTGGATGGGAAGAGTACCCACGTACCCTACCGGGATTCCAAACTCACCCGGCTGTTACAGGACTCCCTCGGAGGTAACTCAAAAACCGTTATGGTGGCCACCGTTGGACCAGCTTCGTGCCACTACGATGAGACGCTCACCACACTGAGGTATGCCAACAGAGCAAAGAACATCAGGAACAAGCCAAAGATCAACGAGGACCCCAAAGACGCCCTGCTCCGTGAGTTCCAAGAGGAAATAGCCCGGCTGAAGGCGCAGCTCGAGGAACGAGGGATGCTGGCGAAAGAAAGGAGGAGACGGAGGAGAAACAGTATGAGGATGAAGAGGAGCATGAGCAGCGGAGAGGTGGAAACTCCAAGGGATGGAGAGGTGGGGGTCGTCGAGACCGTTCAGGAGGAGAGTGTGGAGGACTATTGGTGGAAGCAGCAGATGGCCAATACCTCTGCCAATTACAAGCCTGATATTAGCAGGAAACTTGGCACCGTAGACGAGAAAGCTAAGACTGTGGTAGAGTTGCTGAAGGAGCAACAATCTATGGAAATTTTGATTGAAAAATACAAGGTTAGTTCTTTCCACACAGTTTTTTCTTCATGCAGATTATACACTAAACCACATCATATACTTTGTGCCATGTTTTTTTATAGGCTATGGAAAGTAAGCTTCTGGTTGGAGGGAAAAACATCATTGACCACACCAATGAACAGCAGAGAACACTGGAACTGAAGAGACAAGAGATTGCTGAGCAGGTGACCGTAGTACAAAAGTAGCCATATACATAGTAATTATAATACACAGCAACATAAAAACACTTGAAGAATCAGAATCTCATATGTGTGTGTGATAAATCCTTCTAGGAAAGAATGGAACGAGAGATGCAGCAGCTAATGTTTGAACAGGATGAAGAGACAATTGAACTGAAAGAGACGTTCACCACTCTACAGCAAGAGGTGGAATTTAAGACCAAGAAACTTAAAAAGGTACATAAGGTCGCTGACACACACACACACACACACACACACACACACACACACACACACACACACACACACACACACACACACACACTGCTCACTGTTTTGAAGCAGAATGAAATGTAAGTCTAGCACATTACGTGTAAGGAATACTCAATTCTGATTATCTTTGAAATATTTTTTTATATAAACGTGGTTCTCAACCAGGGGGCCGGGACCAACTAGGGAGTCTCCGAAAACGTCCAAGTCATTCTTTGATATATTGTCAAAGGAGGGCCTTGAGTCAAAAAGGTTGAGAGCAAAACTGTATAATTGATATCTCCAGCTACTTTTGATTTAAATCGATTTTATGGCCAGATTTTTTATTTATTTGGCATGTTTTCATAAATCTTATAATGTACAATAGGCACAATAAGCAAGGTCTTGATACCTGGTTTATTTTGTGATAATATCTGGCTCATTGTACATTATCCTTGTCAAAACTGGTTCATGGTTTACTGTAGGTACTGTATCATGGATCTTCATCAGGCATGGCATATTTAGACTGATATTTAGACCTTTAGACTGCCTGCTTAAAGAGATACTCCACCCCAAAATGAAAATTTTGTCATTATTCATTTACCCTCATGTCGTTCCAAACCCGTAAAAGCTTAGTTCGTCTTTGGAACACAATTTAAGATATTTTGGATGAAAACCGGGAGGCTTGTGACTGTCCCATAGACTGCCAAATAAATAACACTGTCAAGGTCCAGAAAAGTATGAAAAGCATCGTCAATCTGCCATCAGAGGTTCAACCGTAACGTTATGAAGCAACGAGAATACTTTTTGTACGCAAATAAAACAAACTTTATTCATATCGACTTATAGATATATATTTATAAACTTTATTCATCAATTTGTCTCCTCTGTGTCTCTCCAAATCAGCGAAGCGCCATTTTTGGAGAATATGAGCTGGTGAGCCCCGCCAAAAGGATAAGTTTTCTACGTGTATTTACGCTTTGATTGGAAAGAAAACAGTGCATCCTTGTGTCACGGAAGACACAGAAGAGCATAAGCTGCCTGCGTTCAGCTCATATTCTCCAAAATGGTGCTACAGTTATGTGGAAAGACACAGAGGAGACGAATTATTGAATAAAGTTGTTATTTTTGTATTATTTGCACACAAAAAGTATTCTTGTCGCTTCATAACGTTACGGTTGAACCACTGATGGCAGATGGACTATTCTGATGATGTCTTTCATACTATTCTGGACCTTGACAGTGATAATTACTTGACAGTCTATGGAACAGTCACAAGCCTCCCGGTTTTCATCCAAAATATCTTAAATTGTGTTCCAAAGACGAACAAAGCTTTTACGGGTTTGGAACAACATGGGGGTAAGTGATTAACGACAAAAGTTTTATTTTGGGGTGGAGTATCCCTTTAAATAGTTTAGCTTGTGTTTTTTTAATCAATTCAATTAATTTTAATCATCAAAATCAACCATTCAAGCAATTTTCAATCATGGTTTTAAGGTCACTGTTCTTTAATGTGTAGTTTTTTTATTCACTTCTTTAAATTATGTTCGTAATATGAGTATTTGATGCTCATAGGAAGCACAACTTACTAACCCTGTTTAATACAGCAGACATTAGCTATGTTAAGTGCTTATATTTTAGTCTTATTTTCACCCCAGTCAACACTGCATTGGTTGTTCATCTCAGTTTTACAGTAAGCTGCAGCTGGTGAGGTCTGAGATTGGAGATATCATCAATGAACATGTCACAATGAGGCAGGAACTGGAGCAGACAATGAATGAGCTGACAAGAGAGATGAAATTCAAGTATGTCCCACCTGTCCTCACAGTTTTATTCTGAAATAAGCTATACAAAGACAAAACTCCTGTACATGCTGTGATGGTTTTAGTTTTTTCACTTGTCCCTTTGTATTTTTTATTTTTTTTTACCAGAAACCTGATTATTGAGAACTTCATTCCTCCAGAGGAAAAGAATAAGATCATAAATCGTCTCCACTTCGACAGCGAGGAAGACCAGTGGAAAGTCTTACCTCTTCTGCCTTCCGAAAAGTATGTAAAATAATCTTTCTTCCTTTACATTACAGTAAAAAAAAGGATGATGTTCTTATCTGATGATATTGTATCTTCTCTAATTTTCCAGTAACTCCCCTCTTGTCCGACGAAGGCCAACTTCTGTAGTGGGACACAAGAGACCAATTAGTCAATATGCTCAAGCTGCTGTGTCAACCGGGTCTCCTTCTAGATACAGGGTTGGTATTGTACAGAGATAAAGTCATTT
The DNA here is from genome assembly GCF_018340385.1 of Cyprinus carpio. Classification (NCBI taxonomy): domain Eukaryota; kingdom Metazoa; phylum Chordata; class Actinopteri; order Cypriniformes; family Cyprinidae; genus Cyprinus; species Cyprinus carpio. The sequence goes on along the minus strand of NC_056613.1, from coordinate 18,899,226 downwards.
TGAAAAATTTCAGTCATTATGGAATAAAACAAATGACTGTTTTAAGGTAATAATAACATTTTAGTGAATTTAGCAACAAAAAAATACATTACCATTATCAAAAGTCTGAGGTTGGTAAGATTTTTTAAGGTTTTTGTTTAAATCTTATGCTCACCAAGGCTGCATTTTCAGTTGCAATCAAAATTATTCAACCCCCAGAGACTTATGAATGTTTTTATTTACAAATGCCATATTTTATTTTACTGGATTTTTTAAAGTGATAATGTCAGTATATAATGTAATATTTTTGATTTTATAGGACTTTTTTTTTTGGTAATACAGCTGTGTCATAATTATTCAACCCCTATTCAACATTGCTGTCACTTATTTATTTATTTTAAATCACTTATTTGTTAAGTCACTCATTTGTTATTTCAGCATCATTACTCCAGTCTTTAGTGTCACATGATTCTTCAAAAATCATTCTAATATGCTGATTTGGTGCTCAAGAAAAAATTCTTCTTATTATTATTATGTCAAGGCAATTAATGTTTGTGGAAGCCATGATAAAAATTTTTCAGGAGTCTTTGATGAATAGAAATTTCAAAATAACAGCATTTATTTGAAACACAAATCCTTTGTAACATTTGAGAAATGTGCTGAATAAAATTATGAATTTCTTATTAAATAGTAAATAATAATAATAATTAAAAATACTTGACCCCAATATTTTGAACTGTAGTGTATAATCTTGTAAAATCTTTTGTTGTCCCAGTCTGAGAACATTATGCTTCTGGAGCTGGACATTTCTCCACCCACCATGGTGCCCCTGGACCTTCAGAGGTCAGATATAAGGACCCAAGACTTGATACGTGACTTTGGCCATTATAGAAAGCGGACGACTGCATCCCGGGTCATGAAAGCCAGATCGTGGTGAGTACCCTGCACATCATCTATTATTCAGCTCCTCCCCAGAAAGCTGAAATGAATTGTCTGCATTTAAACCTCGTTCTTTTCTTCCTCCTCAAGGTACCAAGGTCCAAGTCAGTCTGCTTCTTCATCAGCCAGCTCTATGGCCCCTGGGCCCCAATGCCCAGCCTCAATGGGGGCTTGTGCAGCAGCCTACCAACCATGAGCCTGTACAGTGTGTTACGCCTGCAAGCATAGAAAGCACTTAATTATTCTTTGCACTGTTTTCATGAGCTTTAAACGATGCCATTTGTTTTTTTCATCATCTTGATTTTTTAGCATCAAGGCTTAGCCATTTTAAGCACAACTGTCTCCTGTATACTTGAAAATGCTAGTGTATCCTGTTTAAGCTTGTGATGTCATTCTTGAACAGCAATGTGAACAATAAATGGATCATAAACAAACAATCTCTCAATGTTTACCACATAACAAGAAATACAATCCTGAACTGTACAAATGTGAATATCAAACCATGACTTCATACAAACAGCATCTGCATTGAAGATCATGTACAAGATTAAAGAAAAAGCACAGAGGGAGTTTGAATAAGGAAGCCAGTATACTGTAGATCATATGACTCTTGGTTACATACCATTGTAGGCCACTTTAGCTTTAGTACTCTGGGAGGTTTATCACAAGCTCGGATTAGGCCAAGGGGCAACTTTTAACCATACACTTATATATTGTTTGGACGCTTAAGGTCAACACAAAATCATAATTGTCCTTATTTACTTCCTTGATGAATGTTCTTCTTTATTGATATCCTCAATCAGTTAATAACTTTATTTAATTGATGACACTTAGGCTGCTTAGGCTACTGGGTAATATTAACCCTCTGGAGTCTAAGGGTATTTTTGGGGCCTGGAGAAGTTTTGTCATGCCCTGACATTTGTGCTTTTTTCAGTTTCTTATAAATACCTAAATGGCTAAAGTCTAATCTCACTGTAATCAGCACAAACTGGGCTATAATAATATGTGAGCAGCATGTATGTACATGATTGTGTTTTTTGAGAAAAAAAAATGTTATGCGTGGTTAGTGAAAAACTAAAAATGTTAAATCACTTGAATAAGGCAATAAAACACATACAGACAATTGGTTCCCGGGACTTTTGAGAACTGGAGCTTGTAGCCTAGAATTTTTTTTTTCTAAATGATGTGAAAATCATCTTGTTTACTCACTTACAGAAAACAATATATTGATTTAAATTTTCTAAGACACTTTTTGTTGATAAAAGTCATATGCGAGTAGGCGTCAACTATCATGAATTCACACCTGACAAGACAAAGGCCTGCATAATGAGCTGCATAATGAGCCATTTAGTCAGCTGTGTCACTGAGAGGGATGAGTTACAAGAAAGAATGTGAGGACAAAATAAATGTATATAATTTTATGTTTGTAGTTTATTTAGAATATATTTAATTATCCCACAACATAATTTAAGTAAACAGGTTTTAGCAATCATATATATTCATCTGATACAGTATGTAACTTTTCACAATCAAAAGAATTCCTGGTGGATAAAATAAAGTCCCTTTATTTTGCTCACTGAATATCCTGTGGATACCCTTCATGCAGAAACATGTCACATTCCAAACAGCAATTTATGGAGACATTAACAACAGCTGTATGGAATTTTATGTATTTTGTGACTTGGAGCCCCCTATACTCATTTTATTAGTGATTGATTGATTGATTGAGCTTAAGGAACACAATTTGGAACATTCTGTAACAACTTTATTGCATTTACATTTAGTCATTTTGCAGACGCTTTTATCCAAAGCGACTTACAATTGGGGGCCACATAAAGCGATTCTTCTTAAAGAGGCAAACAGACACAGGAAGTGCTTGTAATACCAAGTTTTAGACATTGTTCAAATAAGTACAAGCTAGAAAGAGAAGGAATAATTAAAGAGAAAGATGAAGTCAAGTAGCTTCGGAAGAGATGAAAATTGTCAGGGATTCTGCATTCCGGATAGGGTTGGGAAGATCATTCCACCAGCCAGGAATGGTGAACGAGAATGTTCTGGAAAGTGATTTTGTGCCTCTCTGCGATGGTACCATGAGGCGTCACTCACGAGCGGCTCTCAGACTTCTGGAGAGGATGTAGATTCATAGTAGTGAGTGGAAGTAGGTGGGTGCTGAGCCTGTGGCTGTTCTATATGCAAGCATCAATGTCTTGATATTGATTCAAGCAGCAACCAGTAGCCAGTGCAAGGAGATAAAGAGAGGTGTAACATGGGCTCTTTTGGGCTCATTGAAAACCAGTCGTGCCGCTGCATTCTGAATCATTTGTAGAGGTTTGATTGTGCTTGATGGAAGTCCAGCCAGAAGAGCATTGCAGTCCAGCCTAGAAATGACAAGGGCCTGAACAAGAAGTTGTGTAGCATGCTCCGTAAGAAAGGGCCTGATCTTTCTGATGTTGTGCAATAAAAACCAGCAAGATCTAGCAGTCTTTGCAATGTGGTCTTTGAAGGTCAGCTGGTCATCAAAGATTACACCAAGATTTCTGACCGAAGTTGATGGGGTAATTGTAGAAGTACCTAGCTGGATGGAGAAATTATGCTGTAGAGTTGGATTGGCAGGGAAGACTCAGTCTTTGCCAGGTTGAGCAGTAGGTGATATTCTTTCATCCATGCCGAGATGTCCGCCAGGCAGCCTGAGATCTGTGCAGCTACCGTTGGGTCATCCGGTTGAAATAAGAGATAGAGCTGTGTGTCAGCCCAGCAGTGCTAGGAGAAACCATGTGCCTGTATGATGGGACCCAGTAATGTCGTGTATGTGAAGAAGAGGAGGGGTCTTAGAACTGATCCCTGAGGGACCCTAGTGACCAGTAAATGTGCTTTGGATACTTCCCCTCCCCGACCCACCCTGAAAGACCTACCAGTGAGATAGGATTCAAACCAGCGAAGTGGAATCCCTGTGATGCCCAGTGATGAGAGGGCAGACAGGAGGATCTGGTGATTGACAGTGTCAAAAGCAGCAGATAGATCTAGCAGAATAAGAACTGATTATTTGGAATCAGCTTTTGCAATCTGCAGGTCTCCGTGACTGACAGTAGCGCAGTCTGAGTTAATGGCCACTTCTGAAACCTGACTGGTTAGCGTCCAGTTTGTTGTTCTGTGAGAGAAACAATGATAACTGGTTGAAAACAACTCTTTTGAGGGTTTTGGCTATGAATGGAAGGAGAGAGACAGGTCTGCGGCTATCTGTGAGTGAAGTGTTTAATGTAGGTTTTTTGAGCAGTGGGGTTTCACGAGCTTGCTTGAATGCAGTGGGGAAGGTACCCGTGAGGAGAGATGTGTTGATGATGTGTGTGAGTGCTGGTAAGAGTGTAGGAGAGATTGCTTGGAGGGGATTGGGTCTAGAGGGCATGTTGTAGGGTGCATTATGTTCAAAATTTGAGTTTACTCAATTAATTTGTGTTAAAACTACATGAATCATTGACATAACTGGGCAGTGGATCTGTAGTTCCCAGTATGCTTTGCAAGGAGAGTAAATTTAGGATTAAGCATTTTTATTTATTTTTTAATAAAGTAAAAGCCATGTTAGTGTTTAATGTTTAGTTATGTTGAACATTTAGAGTAGTTTCTGTAATGTTTTTGAATTTTGTTAGTTGTCCATTATGCTGAAGAGTCTTGCATGATCTTAGGCTGTGGGCAGAAAATGTGATTTGAATTAAATTAATTAAATATTTTAAAAAATAATAATAATAATAATAAAATAAAAAATTATGTTTCTCCCACATAAGAAAAATTTTGTTTGATAAAAGAAGATTAATTTAAACACACTAGAGTAAATTAATTAGACTAAGCCACCTAAATCAAATTGTGTTTATTTTTGTTTGAGTGTAGGCTACAGCTCAGTAAGAGGAATTCACTGTAGTAAATATATCACTGTCATAATTACAGTGGATAGCTGTAGCCTATAAAATGTTGTAACTGTATTAAATAATTTTAAAATTATGTGGTGTTAACATGGCACCGGTCATGAGGGGGCGTCCTGCATTATGTAGAATATTTTTTAAAGACTAATATGAATATTCTTATGAGTCTTCAGATCTCCCAATATGTTTTATGACATAAATGCTAAACAACAGTGCTATTAATTTCATGTATAAATTGTTTTACCTTGCAAATAAGCACTTTTGAATGCTTGAGTGCATATTTCCCCTAGTAAGTGTGACTATACAGTTAATGTTGTTTTACAAGAATTCAGAACTCCAGAAACTAGTTTTGTGAAATGTTTACTTGAAACGTCTGCTTGCATTTTTCTATTAAAATATGCCACTTGGTTTGTATTGTTATTTAGTGCAATGGCATAAATCCATTGAAAAGTAAATATATAGCTTATATCCTTTTTATATATTATCCATCTATTGAGCACTGTAATCTAACTTGTGAAAATAAAGCTCTTGTTTTAAGTCCACGATTATAAATAGCATCTGTTACATGCATCGCTTATCATTTGCCTGGAATAAACACTTTAGATTGATACTATGAGTAAGCGTGTGTATCTGGTTTAGAGTTTGAAACGTTTATACAATGAAAACAATGGACAGAGACAGACGAGCCTTAGGTAGGTGGTTTCCCCTGAACTGTCATCGTACAGTAAGATGACGTTTCCCAGTGGGTCACATGATTAGTCTCTTACAGTAAAAACCCAATATGGCAGAGATGGCAGGTCTTGCACGGTAACTAAAGCAACATCAACACTTTCTACAGCACTCAGGTCGATTTTGCGCGACCGACCGCAGACATGAGGGAAAGACAGAAGAAGAAAAAGGGGAGGACATGGGCAGAGGCCGCCAAAACGGTAAAACCAGAGACTTCTTGAGCGTTTGTTTAGCTTGTTTTCGCCTTGTGCTCCCACTTGTACAACTGTGTTTATGAGTTCATGACCCGCTGGTGTAGGCGACGTATTGCGTGTGCATTTCGGGGCCTGTTCTCGGTCGGTGTTGTTAAAGTGCATTTAGATCCATACACTGCCTAACCGTGACATAATGCATGCATGAAACGGTTTTCTTCATAATTACGTACCATTTGGGAACTTTTGATCCGGGTGGTGATTGCATGAAGCGTCTGTAGCATGACGTTGGTGTCAGTTGCTAGCTCGCGCAAGGCAGCTTAGCGCGCTTATACAGACTAGTGACACTTCGCTGGTTAGCCAGTTAGCTTAGCACAACTAAACCCGCATAAACAACCCAGTACTGCCATTAACCTCTCGAGGACACAACAATATTACTGTAATTTTGAATTCGTCTGTGTTTTCTGCAGTAAAAGACCATAATCATTGCTCGCTCGAGTATGTTGTGTCGGTAACGTTAGACACCGAGAGCTTGCCAGACGCAGCTTGTTTACTTTTGTGCGCCCATGTTTTTGTAGGATATCTTAAATTAGCGCCATATGCGGCATACGAAGTTGATAGACTGTAACTGAACAGTGTATGTCTTCAAACTAACAAGTCCCACGTTTATTTACAGCTTCCGATTATGCACCTGTTTTGCGAAGTCCGACTTGTGAACCAATCTTCAGTCGGATCTTTTAATGAATCGGTTTACCAAGAATCTGACTTTTTAATATCCGTTTATTTACGAATTCTTCTGAATCAGACATTTTTTGGACGTGTTTAACTCTGAAAGTGATTAGCTCACCCACACATGCGTCTATTCGTAATTAAAGAACGTTTAAAGTAGGCTACGTTATAACAGATTTGCAGTATGTTGAACTTGGAAGATTACAATAAATGAGCTATTTTAATAAAACTTAAAGTCGAAATTGATCCATATCTGTTTTATAAATTCATTTTATATGTCTTATTGTGAACAGTTTATACGTGCATATGTTAAATTTGGACTTTGTGCAATCAAAATGTAATAATAACTCACTGTTCTTTATTTTTATTAATCAATTAACAAATAAATATACAATATAACAGCGTACCAACCAACAGTAGATTAAAAAACAACAACAACTCGATCTAGAAACAACCTTCTTCTCTTTGGTGACGTATGCAGGACGTCACGTGTCCAATCATTTACACAGCATTGTTTTCAACTAAAAATGGAAAAACATTTATGAACCGTTTTGGCTGTTCATTTACACAACAATGGCAGTTTGGGGGCTTCAAAAATCAAACAGATTTCAACTGCAGGTTTTTAAAAAGGATACTCTTATCATCTCAGTCTAAACTACAAAAATGCAAATTTATAAAAACGGTAACGTCATTCGCATGTGTATTGTGTGTTCAGGTTACAGGTATGTGTGTGTGCAGGTGTGTAGTGTTTTTTTACAATGTGCCATCGCCAACTGCTGGTCTGGCATACATAATATAGCATTTAGTTTCGCGGATCCATGTTGTCCATGTTGTCACCTGTACACAAAACATTTAAAAAGCACAAAGGAAATCTTTTCTGTTATTAGTATGTGGTGTAAGTCTCCACTTGGTTTTTCTATTTCAGTAATCCATTGCACTCAGATATATAAATCACAATACAGAACAACAGAGCCGTTGCTACTTCCTTTTCATCTTGACTTCAGTTGAAAAAAAAAAAAAAAAAGCATGAGCCTACAAAGGTTTTACAACATAAAGAACCTCTGAAACTGTTTTGTTTTTAGCAATTTTTTAAGGAACTGTTCGTAAGAACTCATTTGAGGGTATGAGTCAGATCTTCCATTATTAGTAAAAAATAAAGCACACAGACTAATAGCTGTCACTGGTGGGCATTTTTCCATTTCAAACTGATCTATGTACTATACAAAAGAGGCTTATGGGGAAAATACAGACGTGTAGGTGTACCATGGTAGCGTTTTGCCTTAATATCTGCTATTTCTTACGTATTATAATACACTTTACTATAATAAAACTCAATACAATGGCCACAAAAGATAAATGGAATCTTTCAATGGAACCCTAAAATGCATGTGTGTCTTTGCATTAAATAACACATATCAAACCCTATTAAAAAGCATTAATAAAATAATAATAATAAAAAAAAAAAACTTGTGTGAACTTGGAACTGGGTTCATACATCTACCTGCTATGCAAAAAAAGGTCTCAGAAATGAAAAGTTGTTTCTGAGAAACATTTAATTGCAGATGGTGAAATTCATAGATTTGTAAGAGTGACTGAAGAGTCCAATTATTGCTAACTATAACTAAAACCATAAAAAAAAATCATCATTTGAAATCAAATAAAACATTAAAAAAGTTAAACTTATTTTATTTAAACTGGTTGCCAAGCCAATATTTCTTATTTTTCATTTAATTTAAATTGAGGTACTAAAATAAAAAAAAAAAACTTAAATGACAAAACACAACAAAATGACTGAAACTGTATCTAATATTAAATTGAAAACAAAAAATAAAATAAAATCTATAGTAGTACATCAATAGTAATAAAATATCACAGGTTTACAGATACATTGTGATGCCTTTGAATGTGCCTTGTGTCTAAGAATCTGTAAGCAAATGCATGGATGAATAAATGTACTTTCCTGACCAAAGTTAAGGATGACTGAAATGTATTCAGGACGTGAGATCACATCATCAGTGTGACACAGCAGGGGTGAAGCAGCTCTTGGGCCTCCATCCAGCAGCTGACTTCATGTGTGGCTAAAAGCCACAGATCACTTGGAATGTCTGGAGTCCGTTTGCGTCTCCCAAACTCTCGAAGCACAACCACTTTTGAATGTAACTCTCTCATCCAAACTTACATGTTTCTCTGACCCATTCAGAAGTAGGTCAGTTTCAGAGAGGGTTGTCTGCTTCGGTGAGGTCAACTAATGATAGAATTCGAAGTCATTACTGTTTAACCAAACCTCCTTTTTTAACTGACCATCAGATGGAATTCATTCTTTCTGCGGCTGAGTCACTGCTGAATTGTTCACTTGTTTCCGTAATACTGTTCACAGGTGCTTGAGAAGTACCCCAACACACCGATGAGTCATAAAGAGATCCTGCAAGTGATTCAGAGAGAAAGGCTGAAGGAGATAAGGTGAGGTCATTTTTTCTTTTTATTAAAATAGCAATTTCTTTATCACACACACTTTACTACAGATTGTGCAGGTTGCCCCTGAACTGTACCACATCATATGTATTTTCGGTTTTATTTATTGTATTTTTTTTGTGGCCACATATCTAATTTAACTCTTTTACATCTTTTACATATCTCTTTTTTTGTTTTTATTTAATTTCTCTGTTGTCTTCCAGAAGGTAAGATTATACAGTAGTACATCCTCTCCTCCAACTAACGTAAATCCATTAGCCAAGCCCTATGCATGTTATTAACATGTCCCCAGTTGACACAGCATGCAGAGGGACTCCCAAGAGGACCTAATGACCGTGGCTTTGACCATAGTGCTTGTCCTCCGAAATGGCTAGTGGCTTGTTGTGCTTCTGCCAGATTTGCTCTGTTGAAGATGCTACATAATAGCTATACTAAATAAATGTAACCTCCTTAAAAAGCCTGTTTTATTATCACTGCGATTATTTTTTGAAATACTGTAGATTAAAACTAATCAGAAGTTTTCTTGAGAAGACAAATAGTACAAAATAAAATTTAGAAAATTTAAGTCACTTTTGTTCCTTGAAATAAAGTTGACATGAAATAAGATGAAAAACTGAAAATGAAAAATTGTTGTATAAAAACAACGAACTGAAATAAGTTCAAGCACTAAATCACTAACTGCAAGTAAATAAAAACTAAAACTGAACAGTCTAAACTAAATCAAAACTGAATATAAATAAAAACATATTTAACCTAAATAGTAAAAACAAAACTAGAAATATAAAAATAATAGCTAGTTAAAATATATATATATATATTTTAAATATTATTAAAACAACTATAATAGTATATAAATAATAATAATAATAAAAAGAGCTTCCTTTTACATACAAACTACAGTTTACTTAAGTTATTTATTTATTTTTGGCTTTAAATTTACTTTATATTTTCTTTGAAAGATTGTATTAAAGTACTGAATTTTAATGTCTGTGTATATTATGTGCCTTGACAATTTCTCCTCAGTCGGTAGCAAAGGATGTATATTAAAATATTATATAGAAATGTTTGTAGTATAGTATAATTCACGTGCATTTTGTTTATTTTGCATTGTGTTGCACAGTTAGAAATGGAAGACAAATTGCAAATAACACTTTTAATATGTTTATGCCAAGAAAAAAAGCCTTTTTGTCATTTTTTTTTAGCCATATTCAGTCATTCAGACATAATGTTGCATGTTTTCAGTATTTTTAAATAAAATAATTTTACTTTATATAAATTTATTTTGACACACAAATATCTGGAATACAACCACTGAACCGTGATCTTTGTTGCAGCTTTTCAGTTGTGTGAAGACAGTGATTGATTGAATCAGCTGTTTTGTTTTTTATTCCAGTGGAACGTCACCTCTTGCCTGTCTCAATGCCATGCTCCATACAAACTCACGTGGAGAGGAAGGGATCTTCTACAAGGTCCCCGGAAAAATGGGAGTCTATACACTGAAGGTAAACATACTTAACCATAACCAGAATCTCACAGCAACTCTCACAAAATAAATGTTTCTTACATGAACAGAATTCCTGTAGCTCAGCATGGTGTTAGATTCGATTGCAGAGAGATGAATTACACAGAGTGCAGCAGTTGGGTTCTGGAAGTACAGTAAAAACTCCATAAAACTCAATTTTCCCCTTAAGGAAAGTGATTTTTAACAGTAAATTGTAAACCTTTAAAGACAGAGCTGTTATGAGCTCCAAGGTTATTACTCTGTATGCTTTTGTTTAAGCCATCTATTCATATTATTTCAACTTGTGTTTAAAATAATCATGTTTAACGGCATAATTTGTTGTAAAAAAAAAAAAAAAAAAAAAAACTACATTACCCATAATGCCGTGCACAAAATTCATCCAATCAGAGTCACAGTGAGCAAATTATGCCAAAAAAAGATATGCATAAAAAAAAGTTACATTTGTGTATTAAATATATTTATATATAATATAAATTATATAAATATATACATATAAATACATATATTTTCAAAATATATACTGTACGAGTGTGTATTTATATATACATAATAAATATACACAGTATACCACACGTAAACAAAAACTTTTATTTTGGATATGATTAATTGCGATTAATCGTTTGACAGCACTAATATATATACATGAATATATGAATATATATATATAATCAAAACATAAAATATATTGTTTTCACCATTGTTTTTAATTTGATTGTCATTTTTTATATTTCTTGGGATTGTAGTTTTTTCCTTCACTAAAGATGTTAGGTACACAATTTTTTCTTTTTTTGGACTTTCAAATACTTTTTGGCTTCAAATAAAAGTTTGTAGTGCCGTGGTTCACCTCATAGCTGGTTTGCTTGTTTTATGGCTTATAATTTTTTAACAGAGCATTTTTAAAAATCCTAACTGGAAAAATGAGTGGAAAAAATGCTTCCAGAACCAATGGTGCTGAAAAAGTGAACACACATTAATAAACTATATACTGCTGCTAACATGTCTTCCTTGAATGAAAAGTAAATATAAATGTGGGGTTTCTATTGCTTTGATTTGTTCATACAGTTCTGCTGACTGATATGAATATTTACCATACCACTGTTATAATCAATGCTTGTTGTTCCCATAACAGGCCCCAATTCTCCCAATCATCTATTAAATGTATTAATTAACATGAACTGTTTGATCAGATTCAAATGAGCTGTTTTAATGGAAATTAGGGTTGTGCATGTGATGTGTATGGTTTGTGTTTGTATGTGAGCAGAAAGACATTGGAGACGTGGTGAAGGAACTGTCAGAAGATGCTTCAGAGGACAGCAGTGATAACATGTCTGATACCCGATGCACAGAAAATACCAGCACCACTACCTACAGCAAAGATGGACGCAGAGGAAGGTGGAAGAGGAGAGGTACCACATTTTATGAATTATGTATTGTATAGCCATAATTAGAGCTGGAGTGTGCAATGTTTTCATCCCTAGTGTCACCAAATAGAACTGAATTCATAATAATGTTCAAACAGGTTTCCTGAACACTCCACCTGAGCAATGAAATCACCAAAGTGCTACTGGGAGGAATTAACATACAGACAGCTTGTGTCTGTATATTAAACTGGGTTTTAACATTTAACAGATCATCTCTTACTTAAACGCATTATACTCTACCATTCAAATGTTTGGGGTTGGTAAGTTTTGAAATTATATTATTGATTTTTTTTTTTTGTATAATACACGATTATATAGATATTTTATAAGCAGTGGTGTGTTGTTAGTTAAATAACTCGCTTTTGCTCACCAAGGCTGCATTTTTTTTTTTTTTTGTGCAAATATACAGTAAAAAGGTAATGTTGTGAACATTTAACAATCTAAATGAATAGTTTTCTATTTTAATATGCTTTCAAATGTAACTTTTTTTTTTTTTTTTTTTTGTGATGGCAAATCTTTTCTCCAGTCTCTCATCTGTTGTGGGACGGAGTATGCAGATTACATTCTGAACCATAAATGTGTAACTCATACGCTGATATGTATAAATGTCATCACATTGAAGTTTAGGTTTGCCCAGTTCAAGTCAAAATATTCTTTGAATGCAAAACACCCTTTGAACAGGAAATTCAACTCTTTTTTTTTTTGATACCACTTCCTCATATATATGAGAAAGTAGTACGACGCTAACTGAACAAATGTAGGTTTTACCTCAATTCTTCTTGTAGAAACGAACTATTTGAGAATAATGCACTCTAACAGAGTGAATTCATGCAGAACCAAGTACTGTAAGTAAGACTTTCATCTAAATAAAGCCGTGGATTAAGAAAATGAAGATTACTGTGAGACCAAACCAGGAAATAATTATTGCTTTAGCAGCATGTTGTTTATGAAAGTTAGTTTTATTAAGTGTTTGTCTTTTTAAAAACACCCATCCTTTAAAAATGTGCTTGGCTGACTGTAGAGTTATATTACAGTGAAACACATTGTGTTTTCATTTTTACGGCTTAGGTTCTGATCTCAGTACATGGTTGTTTTTAGTTGTGTTGCCACTACATATTACATTCGCTAAATATATAAATATCTTGCAGACTCAAACATTTGTTGTGAATTCTGCAGATTTAAATATGTCAAAAAGGAAAGTTAAAAAAGCTTATTTATAAATTTATGATTATCACGGAACAACATAAAAGCAACATAATTTCCAAGTGCAATTTAAAAACTTTTTTTAATAATAAAAACACACTAAGAAAAAAATATATTTGAATGCTTTTTTTTAAATATTTTTAAAAATTTCAGAATATAGACTAATTATGCATATGCCGGTTCAATTGTGTGCGAGTATAACTGTGTTTGTGGTATTGATGTGCAAACATGCAACTAATGTATTGCTTTCCTATCATTCTCAGTGCCAGCAAAACTGCAATCTCAGCCATCCTCCCCACAGTCTCGCTGTTCATCTCCGTCAGTCTCCAACAGCAAACTCATATCCCCATCACAGAAACACAGCAAGAAGGCCCTCAAACAGGTACTGCCACCTACACTTATTATTTCTGCTTATTTATTAGGTTATAAATAATAAATACTGAATAACTTATTTAATATACCATGGTAGATATATCCATGTGGTATCAGTAATGCTTCAAGGTATAGTTCACCCAAAAATGAAAATTCTGTCATTAATTACTCAACCTCGTGTCGTTCCAAACCTGCAAGACCTTCGTTCATCTTCGGAACACAAATTAAGGAACTACCACGTTCATGGCCCAGAAAGATAGTAAAGGTAGTGCGTCGTGATCAAACGGCAACCTCACGCTCTCTCTCGTGAAGCTAATAAGACTCTCCATGTTAAAAAGCCCAACTTTACAGCAGAAAAAAAACCTGTTTACAGCCTGGTTCAAAAAATTATTTTGGTCTATATAGCTAATTTTGCCCTTCATGACAACTGTGAGGGGGGTGAATTTTTTTAGAACTCATCCGTTTAAATTATATTAAGCCTTAAAGTTCTGCATAATTAAGGGCGTGGCCACTTGAGTGACAGGTGGATTGCAGCTGCTGACACTGCCGTCGCTAGGTGGGCATGGTTTCAGCATCCAGCTCCCGCCTTTTTGCCCATTTTCGATGATCCAGGAGTGACACGCGGTGACGCGCAGCCAATATGGCGATGGCCCACTCTGCCCACTTTAAACTTCAAAAACGCTCTTCAGGAATCTACGGGTGACAACACGGACACTACGTCCATGTTTTTATACAGTCTATGGTTGTGATACTGTTGTGAATGTGTGTTGAAGAAAAAAATGTTGAATAAAGTCAATTTGTTTTGTTTTTTATTTGCGTACAAAAAGTATTTATTCTTGTAGCTTCATAAAATTCAGGTTTTCACATGGACTATTTTAACGATGTCCTTACCACCTTTCTGAGCTTTGAAATGTGTCTCAGTGTAGTTGCTATTTATGGAGGCTCAGAATGCTCTCAGATTTCATCAAAAATATCTTAATTTGTGTTTAATTTTTTGGTGAACCGTCCCTTGAAGCATTACTGATACCACATGGATATATCTACCATTACAATCTTTATTGAATTACACAGTTCTGCTGTTGCACAATATACACTGTCATACCGCCCTGACCTGCTGTGATATTAACCACTGTTTAAACCTTAAGCAATTGAGACCCCCGTGCTCTCTGTTTGCAACACAGCAGTAACCTATGTTACGTAAGCTGTGGGTTTATAGACATTCTCGTTTTTTGTCATATTTCATTCATAGGCACTGAAACAGCAGCAGCAGAGGAATCAACGGCGGCAATGTGGAATCTCCAACGCCTCCAGCCCACGACTGCTCCTCAAGACTGTCAAAGACATGACTCACGACTCCTCCAAATCCTGTACATACATGCAACATACATACTCCTTCAAATACTGTACATACATACAGTATGTCAGTTTGAATCAAATTAAAGCCTGCTCTTTAGTTGTGTCCAATGTAATTTTTGACTGCTCATATAAATGCAAAATACATATTAAACAGAATGTCTCTGTTTGCTCTAGCTTGGGAGCTGAAACAGACAGAGCGCTGCCCTGCCAGTCCACAGAACTCTACCTCCAGCTCGTCCTCCTCCATCAAAGCAGATGTGTGCCACACGACCGGGGCCCGGAAGGTGTCTCAGCGCACCGGTAGGCTCAGTGCCAGTGAGTATCTTCACAGATCACTGTAATTCGTGTCAGCACATGAGATGCCGTAACTGATCCACCAGCCTTGGATTTTCAGGACAACTGAGGCGTACCAAGTGTGAGATAGATGTCGAGACACCAGATTCCATCCTTGTCAACACCAACCTGCGAGCGCTCATCAACAAGCACACGTTCTCAATGCTGCCTACAGAGTGTCAACAGAAGCTTCTTAAGATGCTGCCAGAGGTTGACCAGCAGGTAGTGAAACACAAAAGGACCCTGCGGTGTTGAACATACCATATGATTTTGTGGATCATGAATCTCTGATTGTTATTGATAATTCTTTGCAGGCTAGTATGGATGGTGCACTGAAGGTGACCAGCTCTGCCTTGAACAATGAGTTCTTCACATCAGCAGCACAATCTTGGAAGGAGAGGTTGTCAGAGGGTCAGTTGTTGTCCTCAATGATTTAAAAGTAGCATTGCTGGCATTGCTCTTGAACAGCATTGGTTATTAAAATTTAGGTGAAAATATCAGTGTTGATGCAACATAACACAGAAGCAAATATACTGAAAAAGTATATAAAATAGACTGTATGTGGAGGTGTACTTGTCACCCAGTTTATTCTGCAATCGAAAGTGTCCAATAATACAGGGGCTACAGAAATAAAATTATCTCAGTGTAGACACCATGAGGAGGCAGTGTCCTGTAGAAAAATACTGATTTTTCTAAGCTTCCAATATTGCAAGAGTCATTTGAATTTACCTAATCTTAAAAAAAAATTCCAGAGGAACTATACATTTTTATATATATATATATATATATATATATATATATATATATATATATATATATATATATATATATATATATATATATATATATATATATATATAAGTAAGGTAAACATTTTGCAGCGGAAAAAAGTTCCTTAGTTGTGCTATAAATAAATTTATCTTCAATATTTGTGTGACATATGCAAGGCTGTATTCTCAGGTGAGTTCACACCAGAGCTGAGACTGAGAATGCGGCAAGAAATCGAGAAGGAAAAGAAAGTGGAGCTTTGGAAGGAGCATTTCTTTGAGAGCTACTATGGTGAACAGTAAGTCAGCCACCAAGCCTCATGGAAATACTGAAAAAGAAAATCAGAGAGTATGGTCTAGTTCAGGGGTGTCCTATTCTGGAGGGCCATTTTCTCTTTCTTTTTTTTTTGCAGAGTTTAGCTCCAACACATCTAAGTTTCTAGTGATCCTGAAGACATTGATTAGCTGGTTTAGGTTTGCTTAATTAGGGCTAAACTGTGACATAATGTGGCCCTCCAGGAGCAGGATTGCATCCCCTGAAGCCTGAAAATTGATGGAAAATTGGTTGGTGGTTCACTAGATTATTGTATCATAGGTGATGTTTTGTTTTTGAGGTCCTTTTTTCTAATATTCTGTCTCTTCTTGCTTGTAATTTCAGATCTGGACTGAGTATAGAGGAATCCAGAGAGCTGACAGAGGATAGGAGTGTTCCTGAACCAGCTAAAAGCACAGTCCTATCAGAAAAGCCAGATACTGTCAAAGAGTCTCAGAGGGTAAACCCCGTGACAGAGGTCATCCACATGGAGTTGAGATCCAGAGATGTGAAATCAACTGTAACACATGTCTCAACTGAAGAGCCGGTCAAACCTCCTGCTCCAGAGCAATTACATTTATCCTTAGACACGAGAAAGGATGCACAGGAAGAACTGATTCCGGAGTCCTCTGTTCAAAAAGGAGTGGAGCCCAAACCTGACAGTGAAAAAGCACTGGAAAATGAGATCACATGTAAGTCCCCAGCATCTCCTTTGGAAGCAGTGGTCACCTGTTTGAAAGGAAACGAGACACACACCCCTAAAGATGAAAGTCCCGTTGGTGAGGCTGGACAAACCGTAATGGAAAGGAATAAGGCTGGATCTCCAGTAACTGCTGCCACATCTGAGCCTCTAAAAAGAAAAGTCTCTGATGAACAGGATACAGAGCTCAGAACAGAGAAGAAGCCCCGTGTCACTTCATCAGAAGCGTCATCCACAGTGACAGCTAAAGAAAAAGTACAACAAAGAGTACCTCCTCTCAAAGTAAGTTTTAGGATTCTTTCATTTGAACAATACCCTAGCCTTAAATGGATAGTTCACACAAAAATCGAAATTCTGTTGTTTCAAACCTGTAAGACTTTTGTTCATCTTCAGAACACAAATTAAGGTATTAATTAGGAGAGCAACTACCAGGTTTAAGGCTCAGAAATTTATTAAGGACATTGTTAAAATAGTCCATGTGACATCAGTGGTTCAACCCTAATTTTATGAACGCACGAGAATACTTTTTGTGGGCAAAGAATGCAAAAATAACGACTTATTCAATAATTTCTTGTCTTCCGTGTCAGTCTTCACTGCGCATTCATAAGAGTACCACGACAAGTGTGTGGTGCTGCTGACACAGGAGCCAGTGTTCTGACGTAGAACGTCACATGGACTTTTTAAACATTGTCCTTACTACCTTTCTGGGCCTTGAACATGTCAGTAGCGTTGCTGTCTATGCAGGGTCAAAAAGCTCTCGGATTTCATCAGAAAAATCTTAATTTGTGTTCTGAAGATGAATGAAGGTCTTATGGGTTTGGGACGATATGAGGTTGAGTAATTAATGACAGAACTTTCATTTTTGAATGAACTATCGCTTTAAGTATTAAACAGTGTTCCACACCCAGTCTACGCCAGATGAGAGTAATGCGATTCATCAGAACCCATTAGAATCATTTGTGCTATTTCCGACATGAATGATAATCGGATTTGGAATGGTTGCTTTGATGTTTCCAATGTAGACACCTTTAACCTGTTGGCAATGGTCAAACCCAGTGTAGACATGATGTTGCGTGTCGTTTGTACTACAGTACCTATATGATTGATGTATGTGTGGCTGTTATATTGTGTGAGTTGTTGAGGAGAGGATTTGCTATCGCTTTTCTAAGCAATCAGACTTGTATACAACCAGAACACTCTAGCAATCACCTAGGCATGTTAAAAACACTCAGAATCCTTTAGCAACCACATAGCAATGCCCAGGCAACCACTCAAAGCACCCTAATATTGTAGTACACCATTGCCATAGAAGAACCTTTTTGTCTAAATGGTTCCATAAAGAACCTTTAACATCTGAAGAAACTTTCTGTTTCACAAAGTGTTCTTTGTGGGGAAAGAAGGTTCTTCAGATTATAAAAAGGTAAGAAAGAGATGGGTCTTTAAAGAAACTTTGACTGAATGGTTCTTTGTGGAACCAGACATGGTTATTCTATGTGAAGAACCTTTTAAGCACCTTTATTTTTAAGAGTGTAGGGAATTTTTCTGTACAAAGAACTGTAGAAAATCAAAAAGTTGTTTTTTTGCTGCACTATATTCATTTTTTGACATTAAATACTACGCTCAGTGGAATTTTCACTCTCATAGAAACTCTCAAACTCTTTCTTTGCAGATCCCAGTGTCAAGAATTGCCTCTGCCCCTGCATCTACTGAGCAGGTATCTCCAAGGACTCCGGTTCCCGTTCCGTTGACACCCCCTAGCATTCGACCCGGTCGCACCGGTGCTCGCACTCTAGCTGACATCAAGGCAAAAGCCCAGTTAGCACGTGCACAGCGTGCTGCAGCAGCAGCAGCCGGGTTGTCTTCCTCAGTGGGAACTGGCTCAGTCGGAGGTACCTCAACACCCTCTCCAGCTCGGTCCATGTTAGAAGATTTTTCACCAGCAAGCAGCAGAAGTCAATCTGTGTCGCCTATAAAGCTAAACTCTGGATCTCCAGCTCCTGAAGGCACAGTGACTCTCTCACAAACCTCTCCTTCCTCAGGTTCCACTGGACATCCAAGCCAGTCCTTCAGTGCAAGCCAGGGTTTTTTAAAAGATAATCGCTCTTCGATGGGGTTGCAAACCACTGGGTGTATGTTGAACCCAACGAGCAAGGATCAGCATAACCTCCTCAGTCCTGCGGGGTCTCTAGCACCTTCATGTCATTCAGGAAACGTGACTGTCTCGAACACAGTTGCACAAAACCAGAGACCACAGCAAACACCTTTTTCAGGAGCATCAGTCACCAAGCCTAGCTCTTCAATCCCAGCAAATAATCCTCTGGTCACCCAGCTTCTTCAAGGTAAAGAGGTTCCCTTAGAAAAGATCCTGCCAAAGCCACTAGCCAAGATGGAGGTTCAATCTGTGGCCATTTCTTCCAGAGATAAAGGGAATCTTGGAACCACCACTGCTGGGTTGAAAAAAGATAGCTCAAAAAACCAAGAAGATGCCAACAAACTTGAGAACCAAATTCCTTTTGGCATGCAAGTCAGAAGTGTGGACAAGTTGGTAAAAGTTGATACTCAGGACCAGATGCTCCATCCACTAGGGCACAAATGTGAGCAGAAGAACACCAGCTCCAACTCCCAATTCCAGTCCTGTCTGTTAGGTCACCTTGAGGATAACTATGACCAGAATATCCATCTAGGCATCTTTGGACGGAAAAGGGTATCCAAGCCAGCCATGACAGGACACTACCTCCTCAACGTGTCCACATATGGTAGGGGATCCGAGAGCAGCAAACGGCCCCACCTAAGTAGTAATACAGGCTCTGCCCTCCCTAACCTGAAGAAGGAGAAAATTGAAGCAGAGGAGAGTGTGAAAGAGAAGACGGATACACTTACCCTTCACCCGAATTTCCCAAGGGTCAAAGTGGAACAGCAGGGATGTGTCATAAATAAACCAGATGATGGTTTGCCCCCCCAATCCTGCTCTGATATAAAGTCTGAATCTCCATCCCTGAGTTGTTTGTCCAGCAAAGACGAAGGCAGCATTTCTATTAGAACCAAAGAAACATGCTCAAGAGCGCAGCTTGATATGTGCAGCAGTATACAGGGTAAAACGGAGCCATATCAGTTAGGGGACTATCACCAGCGCACGTTCTTGTCTCAGAAAGCCCATAATGGACCTCAGTATGGTGGCACTATCAGCATGTCTGTCCCTCACGCACTGAACCACAGCATGGCTGACACTCCAACTTCTCCCACTGTGTCCTGCAGCGGTGATGGTGAAACGGCTGCTGGAGGTATGATGTCTTTTTCCGTCACCGTCACTGCCATACCTGCCGGTCACCTACTGGATCAGAACAGTCAGGGTGAGACCTCACCTGAGCAAGCCTTCATAGAAACCTCTGGGATAGAGGACGTTCAATCAAAGTGCTACTGCCGGCTGAAGGCCATGATTATGTGCAAGGGATGTGGCGCATTCTGTCATGATGACTGCATTGGTCCATCCAAACTATGTGTCTCGTGTTTGGTGGTACGATAATGGTCAAGAGGATAAACTGCAACTTGTTCATTCAAAAAGAAGCAATCACTGCAGTGAGGGTAACAGAAATGTTACGACAGTACAGCAGTGTTCATGTATCCATTGTCATTTGAGAGGCAAGCAGTTGTGTTGTATGGGGGGAATTCACTAAGAATGAACTGCGCCCGCTAATAGTGCTGTTTATTTGCACGTACCTTCTGCTTTGTTTTAGCAGATGATATATACAGGAGTTATATGCAAATCAGGTAACATGACCAGCAAGTCAGTTCTGAGTACTTAGTTGTGGCGAATGCAGCAGACTACCTTTATCTGGCATGCTTTACTGGGCCTGTTCGGTTTGGCTGCACTAATGCAATCCAGACTTTGAGTCGGCTCTTTAAAATGCCGAAAGTGCTCGACTACACTGTATGTCTGGATATGTACCCATTCTTTTCTCAATCATTTGCGTTTCAGCCCTTTATGCGCCTGGTTAAACTGGATTGTGGATGCTAATGAAGACGCCGTAGGCTTTTGCGCGCAACTGTTTAGTGAATTCGCCCCTTTGTTTTTCTTTACAGCACAAACAAATAACACGCTAAAAGATGAGGTATGAAATGCCGAGTAATACTTCCTCTCATTCATTGAGCACCTTGTTTTAGACTCAAGACTCAATATTGAATAGTGGCAATATTTAAGCCTTGTTCTATTTCTGTTCTATTTTTTTAATATAATCTTAGAAATCGAAATGAATATACTACTATTTTTGTAGATGTTAAAAATCATGATTCCCCTCCTCCACCCTTCAAATTTCGGATCTTGTACGCATAATTCACACTAGTTTGCTGGATTAGAAACCGATAACATCAACATTTAGTCTTTGCATTTCCTGTAAAGCTATTTGTTGGTTAGTTTAAGCCTTTGTGACACAAGCAAAGAACCACACAACTGAAATACCAGTTACTGCAGAATTACTGTGAATATGTAAACCTAATACATTAACCTGCCTTGTTACTAGGTTTATATGGTACTGTTCAAAGTTATTTACGGGAAAGAAGGGAGTTTTGTCAAATATGTTAACAGGCTAGCACTTCTCTTAGATCATGGGTTTTAAATAAGAGAAGAATGTAAGAACAGGTTTATACTGATAATGGCAATAATTTGTATATTTACAATATTTATTAAATCAAGAGCATTAGTCCCTTACATCTCATTTTCTTCAGAAAAAAATGGATTTATTAGGGTTGCCCTTTTTTATGTTCAGAAAATGTCTTTGCTCTAAAAAAAAGATGATTTGTAAGAATTAAAGCACTTCTTAAACAATCTAATGTACCCTCTCAGGAGCAAAACCAGGTCTTAATCATTTCAATAGCCCGTGTCGAATCATTTAAGTTCTTTATGACACACCAGCGACATTGCCTCTAATTGGAATACTCTCTGTAACCTTTGTTTTTGGGGATAGGAAAATAATGCAGAGTATCAACAGCAAAACTATTATGAGCAATGAAGTTAAACACTCAGAAGGGAGATTTAAAGAAGATTTTTTGTTGTTGTTTTGTTTAGTATTGTAAATACTGACTTTCTTTTAGATGTACAAAAATTTCTACAAAGCATCTTGCCTAAACATATCCGATTGTCTCTGAGAACTAAAGGTTTTTAATTGTGAAATACTGTCCAGCACATCATCATTTTAATCATGTTTCAACATTAAATGTCGTGGCTCAGTTTCTGTCCTGCTAAACGGATACATTTTGATACCAATAGTTCTATGTATGTTAGAAAAAAACATGTTGCGTCTTTGAATTAGGCTTTTTTTTTAATCATCTGCCTTCCAGGCAATAGAAATGTAAAATAATTTTAGATAGGATTTGCTTGGTAATATACCAAAGTCGATTTATGGGGACTAGATAATCAGATTTTGTTTGTAATGTCTTGTCTAGTTAAGCAAAGTAATATATTTTAAGTAATATATTTTAATAAAAAGAAATCTATTTACAAAATGTTTAAGAAACAGGGTATTTACTATATCTTTATATTGGCTGTCTCATTTTGGTATACCTGTGTCTAAGGTGTACATAAACTTTTTACACAATTTTTATCGTACCAGGGCCCTTGTTGATGTTTTTGTGTGGCTAGTTTTGCCTGCGATGAATTGATGTGTCCTCACAGTGGATTTTTAATTGACTAATAATATCTGTGTGAAACTTGCAGCTCACTTTATTGATTACTGAAAGTCTAGCTTTTTACAGAAAAAAAAAATCCATCAGGTTATAGTGTTTGTGTTGTATGAATAAAATTATCTAGCGTGGTGGTTGGGTCGTGCTGAATGTCTTTGAGTGTGAGGTTGTTTCTATGTAACTGGCTTTCATTGACTTTTATCAAACTGTTGCTTTCATTTACATATATATACAGTACATATACATATGCAGCATTTAAACATACAAGAGACTCATAGAATATAACTGTGATACCTCCATTGTACTTTATATCAGGCCTTCGATCTGATTTGAATAAAAACAAAAACAAATGATGCTTGGGTTAACTTCCAGTTCTTGAAAATGTTTTAATTTGTCAGAGCTAAACAGCAGCGTTTGACTGTTGTTGGTTATTTACTGCTTTCATTTCCTTTGATAGAGCTGCAACGCATGACTTACCACTGCCTCTATCGCCAACCTTATACGCCTGTGACATTTTACAAAACACTTGGATTTTTAATTAACGAGGCAATGTTCCCCCTGCGGAACCCTGAAATGTTACGAGCTGTTGCTATTCCAGAACTTTAGAGTGGCTTCCACAGTGTGTGTTATTTTATGTTTTAAAAGTCAATTTTTTTAATGTAAAATAAAGGTGAATGTAATATAGTCATTGTAATCTGCACTTGTAAGCAAAGTGTATTTTATCAAGAAACAATATGAATAAAATACAGTAAAACGATTGCATTGATGCATTATTTTTTAATTTCTTGTTTTTAGTTATTTAAACATTAAGGAACAATACCAATGATGTATCGCTTTTACTACATATTAAAATCTCAAGAGCACAAATGTTCACTTAAAAGTTTTTATTTGTAACCAATTCATTTAATTCCAATGTGATTCAACAGATTTTTTCAATGCAAATTTGTTAAATTTTGACCGAGATATTTAAGTGGGTAAGACAAACAAACAAAACTATTTTTTCCCCTATTTAGAAAGTAGCTCTCTAAACTGAGACCTTAAAATAATGAGAAATTATAAAGCCAGGAAATCAGGCTATTTGATTTGTTTTATCAGTAGGCAATAATTTAGTTTTACCCCTACAGTGTAGGTATATTTAGCCTAACGTTTAAAAATCTATTTCTGGCTTTTGCTTTGTTTCTCTGCTGTAGTGTGTATTATTAATTAGTATATCTCAGACTATATGGACTTAATAGTTTTACTTATGCAAGCCTGTAGCCTTGTTCTGCTAATGCTGACATGCAAAATAAAAATAAACATCTTTATGTGTCTTTGACATATATAATAAGCATATACATACGCAGTGTAGTCACTCAGCATATTTGAGCAAGCATATTGCACTGCATTACATAAAACAAACAAACAGTCGGCTAATAGCTTAGTAATAATCGTGCACACGAAGAGCAATAGTGCTGCTCAGTGATGGGAAAGGCAGGAGTGCTCTGCTGTCCTCTGCTGTTGGCTGGTGCTCAGAGAAGCGCTCGTGCTGCAGTTCCTACAAGACCCACTCAAACGGAACGGTAACCACGGCACAAACAGGACGATGGGGGAGCGCAGCGCTAACAAACTGCGGATTATTGGCTCGGTATTTGTCAGCCTATATTAAAAACAAGTGAAACGAAAGAGAGGGGTGATGAAGGTGACGATGAAGATGACACGCCAGGAATCGAGCGCGAGACCGCTGATCGCTCTCATCAGATGCTGATGATGGTCGCGCGACCTGCGTGATTTCATCCCGCTGGTAAGATCATACACTAATGATGCTTTCACATTCAGATGCACATACAAACACACGCAACCAAACGTGTCCTCAGAATATCGGACCCAGCTGTATTTGTGCACCGTATAGCATCTTATTAATTTAACACGCCAGGTACACAGGGAGTTAAATAAAGATAACATGGCCGTATTCATTAAGCGTAGACGCTGTCATTTTCATTACGCGAGTGTTTGTACAGTGTGTATTTCCGTTGGTTAGTGACAAACCCTCACGTTGCGCGAGTCTTTATAAAGGTGCGGTGTGTTACTTCTACCTTTGTGGGCCTTAAATTCGCTTAGTAGTAGCCCTGCAACGTGTGATTAGATTATCAAATCGAACGGAACGATCTGAAGCCAGAAGTCATAACGTCAGCAGTGTCTTTAACGGTCAGGAATGACATAATGCTCTCTAGTGGTGTTCCGCTGATGAACGAACCGGTGCTTTTGAGTGAATCTTTTAAGTGAACGAATCTTGTTCACTTCCATGCACTGACTCGAATGTTTTGGTTCACTGAAGTGTCTCCCGCTGCCTTTCTGTCTTTAGGATCTAGTAGTAGCCTAAGACCAGGTCATTACTAAACAAATATAGGAATAGCCCTGAAAAACCTGCAGTTGTTACCTATCTATCTGATTTAACCCATTAAATGTAGGCTTAGTTTTGTTTGCATAAGTGTTGGTTCAGTGTGAAATAGGCCTAATAAAACCAGTCAAGTTAAATGTGCAACAGTTGGGTTACGGACGTAAAACTCATTACTCATTTTCTCAATTGGGAAATTGATTTGTAATGATAACTTGCAAATCTTTGTGAATGCCGACATTGATATGCATTTGTTGAAGCCATCTGTGCATTTTATTTCAGCTTATTTTTAAAATAAATGTTTAGCAGCGGAAATCATGGTGGAAAAACTACATTACCCAAGATGCTGTATGAAAATTACACCGATTAGAGAATCAAATTGTGCCAAAAGGTCTCTGCAGGGCACGCCCTATCCCATGAAACACCCTGAATTACACAGCAAAAAGAGATGTGTTAAAAATGACACATGTTGTGCAGAATTTTAACACATGTATGTAATCAAAACGGTTTCCCTGTGATTGTAAAATACTTAAAGGGATAGCTCACCCAAAAATGAAAACCACTCACCCTCATGTCGTTCCAAACCTGTAAGACCTTCGTTCATCTTCGGAACACAAATTAAGATATTTTTGATGAAATCCAAGAGCTCTCTGAACCTCCCATAGAGAGCAAGGATCCTCCTAACATGATCAAGACTCAGAAACGTAGCAAGGAGATTGTTACAAAAGTTTTGTCACAAAAGTATTCTCGGAGCTTTCTAAAATTATGGTTAAACCACTGATGTCACATGAATTATTCTAACGAGCTCCTTGCTACGTTTCTGAGCCTTGATCGTGTTAGGAGGATCCTTGCTGTCTACGGAGGGTCAGAGAGCTCTCGGATTTCATCAAAAATATCTTAATTTGTGTTTTGGGGATGAACAAAGGTCTTACGGGTTTGGAACGACATGAGGGTGAGTGATTTTCATTTTTGGGTGAACTATCCCTTTAAATATTTTATGTGTGCTTTGCAATAAGTTTAAATTATATTGTTTATATGGACATAATCATCAACTTTAAACAAATTCATTTTATATTTCACCATTGTTTTTAATTTGATTGTCTTTCGCAATGCTTTATGGGATTGTAGTTCTTTTCTTCACTAATGCCGCTGAGTCTTAAATACTTTTTTGCTTAAAGTAAAAATTTGTATGTTATGATTCACCTTGTAGCTAGTTGGCTTGGTTCATGGCTTATAATGCTTTAATGAAGACTTGTTTTTTAAATCCCTATAATAAAAATGTATAGAAAAAAAAGTGGACAGGCACTAATGCACTCTTTTCCAAATTCAGCTTCTGTTTTGAGTCTGTCACTGAATCAGTCACTTGATTTCAGTAATGCTCTGCAGTTTTGGGAAAATAGATGTGTGTTTTGTCATCTCTGTTTCTCTGTCTTTCTACAAATCTCTTTCTAGATTATATAGGCCTCTGTTCACTACTAAGGTCATGAACAGCTTGTTTATTAAAGGGGTAGTTCACTCAAATATTTGCTGAAAGTTTACTCACCCTCTGGCCATGCAAAGATGTAGATGAGTTTGTTTCTTTATTGGAACATAAAGTGAATGGGTGAGAGTTTAAACAGCTGATAAAAACATCACAATAATCCACAAGTAATCCACACGAAGTCGTCTCACCTGAATCAGCTGAGAAATATGCACAGATCAAGTACTGTTTCCAAGAGCAAACTGTTCTAAACAAATAGGTCAGTGGATTTTGATGTGAGGTGACAGCAGGGGATGGACTTTTTCACTAGAGGAAGCATAATTATGGATTATGCGATGGTTTATGATGGATTTGTATCTTACAAACACGCAGCTTTTCACTTCACAAGATGTTAATTGATGGACTGGAGTCGTGTGGATTGCTTGTGGATTATTCTGGTGTTTTTAACAGCTGTTCATTTTGACGGCACCCATTCACCGCAGAGTAATGCTAAATTTCTCCACATCTGTTCTGACAAGAAAGCAAACTCATCTAAATCTTGGATGGTCTAAGGGTGGGTGCATTTTTATTTTTGGGTGTGCCTTTTCTTAAATGAATCACTCCCACAATTTACTGCCTAACAGTCTACTGGCATAACAATGTAACCTGCAGAAAGGGTTACTGAATCAGTGAATGAATCAGAACAGATCATCTTGACGAAGTGAATCAAAGGATTCAAGTCATTGGGATTTCTAAAAATCCTTTCTTCTAATGGAAGCGGCAAGTAAATATGAGTTGACGGCTGATGTAACATTTTATGGTGAGGATGTAAGAACTACAACTACACAACAGTAATAATAACTCTATACACATTACTATAATATCCAGTATCATGTATATATTTTTACACTCATTACATTCAGAATTTGTTGTCTTCATGTGACTCCTTATCGGCTTGTTTCTCATCTCTCTGGTCTCTGCTCATTACTTTTACTCACAGCCACATGCATGGATCTTCTTTTCCCACAGTCATTATACTCACTGCCTCTATGATGTGTCCTCTTCTGTCACTATTAAGTGGCTCCTTAGCGGCTCTTGTTTCATTAGCTCACAGGATGCAGTTTGTGCAGACACTATTGTCATACATAATCAGCACTTGCACAGAGCAAGAGAACTCACATGCCCTTTTTGTGAACGGAGGATTTATTCCAGGGTTTATTTTTGTATGTTTGTGGGTTGGATCAGGGGGAGGGGTATTTCCCCAGATGTCAACATCAGAATGTTTTTCCTCACATAGGAGCTTCCTGGTTCCTTTGCATCACCTTATCTGAGTCCCAGCCAACCTGACAGGTCAGTAATAGAGTCTTAAGGAGCTTCCTGTGGACTGACGGTATGCACTATGAGTTTGCAAAAGATCGTATATGAGAGTCTTGAAAGTCTTTTGATTGAAGGAATGTGGAATAATATACACAACTAAAAAAAAGCATATAATTTTATTTAATTATAGTCATTATATTATTGTAAATGAAAATGGCTGTCGAAAATAAATTAAAATAGCTGTATTGTAATTGTTTTGTATTTGTATTTCAATTTCTTTACAAAATATTTTAAAATATTTGCTAACATATTCAAATGCTATTTCGTGATTTTTGCTCGTAAAGAGGCCGTGGTTAAGCTGTGGTATTAAATGGACCTTTTTGTGTTGTGTAGAATGATTGAAGAGGGAAGTAAAAGCAGCAAGTCCATGGTGGAGAAGAGACAGCTCTTCATGGAGATGAGTGAGTTGCTTTCAGATTTAACAACACTTTCTGCACAATGCACCACACACATACACAGAGGCCTATATTCACCTTTCACTGCCACAGGGCAATAGACTGGCACAAACTAGTGTCTCTGGTTGGAAGTGTTACGTTACTGATTTTGAGAAAACAGTAAAACTGGGTTGATGATGGTCCAAGTAAAACTGCAGTATAGAATGTCACAGTTGCTTTGTATGTTAAAATTATTTTTGTGCATGTCATAGATTACACATTTTTGAAAGCATAGGTCACTCGAAAATAGTCAGCCTCATGTCGTTCTGTCGACTTTTTTTCCCCCCATTTTTTCTTCTGTGGGACACACTTCTTGGGTTGGTAACAACAGAAAGCTGCTTGATTTGAAAGTGACGTCTATGTGAACTGTGCTTTATATATTGCTACACTATATTTACAATAGACAATGAATCTTTTTTTTTTGCCCATGAAAGTTTGCTAATGAGACTAGACTGTGCCTTTATGGTGGGGGAATTGTTGTCATTTTGCAGCTCGACAACAGGGATCCCTTTTACGAATAAAAGTTCGTTATTGGAATGTATGGTTCTGTCAAAGAACCTTTAATATCTGTGGAAACTTTTCATTGCGTGAAAGGTTCTTTATAGTACGAAAAGGTTCTTTAGATTATTAAAATGTTGTTTACACTAAGAAAAAATGGTTCTTTTAATAACTGTTCACTGAAGGGTTCTTCAGAGCACCCAAAATGATTCTTTTATGGCACTGCTGCAAAAAAAAAAAAAAAAAAAACGTTTTGGAAGCTTAATTTTTATTTGTGTATTCACTTTCTTCATGTGGACAAGAGCAGCAAGTACATTTTTCAACATTTCTTTGTTCCATTTACATAAGAAAGTCATACAGGTTTGGAACAACATGACGGTGAGTAAATAATAGGGGTGGGAGAAAATCATTGCGATGCTGGATTTAAGATATGCACTGTGAGAAACGTGCTTTGCTTGAAATTGTGCGGTTTCACTCACTGGTATTTCAGTTTTTCTGTTCCAAATGCTCTGCAAAGGCATAATTTTTGCCGTTTGGAATGCAATGTAAATTTGATACATGAAACTCTGCACTAGCATGTCAAAAATGCTTTTATAATGCAAAATTTATGTAAACACAATCAATTGTCTTAAAGGGATACTCCACCCCAAAATGAAAATTTGTCATTAATCACTTACCCCCATGTTGTTGTCCCATAGACTGCCAAGTAAATAACAATGTCAAGGTCCATAAAAGGTATGACAGTCTCTCCATATCACTGTATGCTGTGTATGCTCTTTTGTATCATCCTTGTGGCGCGGATGATGGACACAGAGGAGACTGTTGACAAAGGAATTGTTGAATAAAGTCGTTATTTTTGTTTTCTTTACTTACAAAAAGTGTTCCCGTCACTTCATATAACCCAGATTGCACGTCTGATGGCAGATGGACTATTCTGACGACGACTTTCATACCTTTTATGGACCTTGAATAAGGTTCCGTTTTTTAATTTTATTTGATGTTTAAAGTAATATGGGTTTTCATTGAAAAATTTATTAAATTGTTTTTCGAAAACGAATGGAGCTTTTACAGGTTTGGAACGACATGGGGGTAAGTGATTAATGACAAAATTTTTATTTTGGGGTGGAGTATCCCTTTAAGGACAGGACAAAACATCTTATATGTTAAAATAAATCTGTGCATTAGTGTGAATGCAAACTATTAAACGTGCCACTGTTTATGTCATTAGTAATATATAGTTTATATTTCCTTGAATGTTTTGAAGGTATATAATATTTAGTTGATTACAATTCTTGCCATGCAATAATTTTATTTATTATCATTCTGTAGTTATATTAAAAAGTACTAAGTAAAAGTGCACTTAAGAACTGTTTTGGAATCAGATTGGAATCAGATGCCTAAATATTCCCAACCCTAGTAAATAATGGCAAAATTTGAATTTTGGAGCAAACTATAAAATCGTTTAAGGGACTTTGCAATGTAAAAGTAACAAAACTGATGCATGTCTTTTCCACCAGGGGCACAAAACTTTGATGTTATTCGCCTCTCAACGTATAGGACGGCATGTAAGCTACGATTTGTTCAGAAACGATGCAACCGTAAGTCCTGTCTCCATGTCTCCATTTATTTTAAAATAGCATTTTGTGACGTACAAAGTCACTTTGCTTGTATATCATGTAATTTTTACTTGTATATGAAAAACAACAAAATATATCCATTCTGTATTTTTAATGATCTCACTGGTGTGCTTTTCCTGTCGTAGTTCATTTAGTGGACGTGTGGAACATGATCGAAGCTTTCCGTGACAATGGGTTGAGCACGTTAGACCACAACGCGGAGATTAATGTGTCACGTCTGGAGACCATTCTGTCCTCCATCTTCTACCAGCTCAACAAGCGGCTGCCCACCACCCACCAGATAAACGTGGACCAGTCCATAGGATTGCTGCTAAACTTCATGGTGGCCACTTATGACAGGTGTGTTGTTAGTGAGGGTGATTTGTTTTTCTCTCAGGGGGTCCCTTGTGGCAATATGTCCCTGCAAACCTGATTGACTGTGAGTCATATGCATCGTGACAAGAGTGAGTGTTTGGAAGGCATAGGCTCTGTTCCAGAACATAGTGAGTTGCCTACGGAGGCAGCATTATAAGACACTGAAAATATACTAATAAGGTTGAGGCTATAAGGTAGGCAACCTAATTATACTGCACAATTCTAAAAGTGCAGTCACATTTACCAATTCGCAAGCAAAATCCAGTCAGTTCAGTAGATAGCATCTCGATCTGGAATTTCAATTGAGGGTGAAAGATTTCCCAGTGCAGATTTTGAAACAGGTTGACGCTGGTCACATGACTTCAGCGCTCTGACCCACAGAGAAAGCTGCTCGGTTTGTGTCTTCTGTGTGAGCTGTGCCTCATACATGGCTACACTATTGACTAATAGACAATGCATGAAAGATTCAACAAAAAGTTTGCAAATATATATATATATATATATATATATATATATATATATATATATATATATATATATATATATATATATATATATATATGTATATATATATATATAGCTACACTATTGACTAATAGAAAATGCATGTAGGAGTCAACAAAAATTTTAGCAAATATATACCTATATATATGTGTGTGTGTATATATATATATATATATATATGTGTGTGTGTGTGTGTATGTATATATATATATACTGTATATAGCTACACTATTGGCTAATAAACAATGCATGTAAGATTTCACAAAAACTTTGCAAAAAATAAATAAATAAATAAATAAATATATATATGTGTATATATTTATATATATATATAAAAATATACACATTTAGTCATTTAAATTCTGTGACATGTCTCTGTAATATTTGCGTATGAGTCCCTCAGTAGTCCTCAGTGTGAAAAGAAATCATACAGTCATTGTTGGAAAGGGTTCAAATATGCAAATATGCTGGAAAACCAAATATTTTGTGGGACCTGAAAGATTTTTCTGACTGTAAAGTCAATGTCCCCACAACAAAAGGCTGGTGTAAAACCAATAAATCATTCATTAAAGAACGTCATGCATGTTTACTGCAACGTTTACTTCAACAATACAACAAAATTCTATTGCGTAAACTTCACATACTTTTGAAAATCCAGCAGGTGATCTTGATAAGCCATCATTGTCACAGATGGCACAAAGAAATCTCAATTATGGTTTGCTGCACAAATATTTTACTATTTCAAAGAAGATGGTACACATGGACTGAATGAATGAAGTGAATTGGTGAGTCAAATTTGAACTGGTTCATTTACATGAATTGTTCAAACGAACCAGTTCACTAAAATGAATCAGACTTTTCAACACTAAAAAATGAGCTCTAGGACATTTTAGTTTTCAATGCACAATGTGACAAAAAAGGGGATGTAGTTTTTTGTCATGCTACATTTGGGGGATCTTGTGCAACGCCCCTGGCCCTGTAACAGTATCAACATTATGTACAGTACATGTTCAGTTTACACATGCATTTCCAAAAGAGTACACAATTTGGTGTAGTCCAAACATTAAATGGTAATTTACACAATTTTTCTGGCTTGGGATTGCTATGACACAACGTCTTCTGATGATGTGTTGTTTGTGTTTCAGTGAAGGCCATGGGAAACTCACAGTGTTTGCTATGAAGGCAATGCTAGCTACGATGAGTGGCGGTAAAATACTGGACAAATTACGTTGTAAGTATCATGCCTATAATACAGCCATTCAGCAGTTATTTTACAAAGACACAATAGATATCTTCTGACATAAAGTGGAGTTCATATGATGTGTAAGGCTTAACTGTTGTTGATTAGCATTGGATCAATGGAAGTAGACATTTTGCTGTCTTCTTTTTGCTTAATAGTTACAATAGTTCTCTCTGCTAAACTGTAAGTTTTACTCAATTTTAAATACTGTAAGCTTTATAATATGAAATAAGTCTATTTAAGTCTATTTTATATACACAGGCTTTTATTTTAAAATAATATACAAAAAGGGCTTTTATGCCAAAAAGTTTCACTGAGAGTTTGGCTCCCCCTTCTGTACATAATGTGTACTGATCTCAAAATTACATATGTTCTCTGAATACTCAATTTAAAGTTATTAAAGGCATCTCAGAACTAATAATAATAATAATAATAATAATTATAATTATAGTAATGTGTTTTCATCCCACAAGGGTCTTTTAGCTGTATACGTAGACAGCTGTGTTCAGAATGCTTTGCATCGTTTGATGAAAATACACCAATCAAATGTCAATTCATCACATAAGTTTGGAATTATTTTGTGAAATAATAATGCATTTTACCCGGATATGTTACCATTTCATGGATTTTTATTTATTTTTATTTTTTTTGTCATTTATTTTATCGCTCCAAAACAATGAGCATCATTTTATCATTCTTATTTATAATGTTTAATGATATTTATTAGATATCCTAATGCATTATAAATAATATGTAAATTAAGCATTCATTCTTAATTGTTTGTTCTTAAATATTTATCTATGACATCCCAACTGAAAAATAAGTGTACTAAAATTAATACCCTGCAATTGTACTTTTGGTAAACTAAACTAGGTAAAAAAATTAGGTAGGTAAAAATTGGTAGCCTGAATGCACTGTAAGTCGCTTTGGATAAAAGCATCTGCTAAATGCATAAATTTAATTTTAAATTTAATTTAATTTAATTTAATTTAAATTTAAACTGGTATATTTAAGGTCTGCTAAACTGGAACAACTCATTTTGTACTTTAATTGTGTGGAAGTATTGCTGGAGTCCATCTAAAGATATGCTGAAGTACATTTGATTGTGCTAAAGTATTCTTCAGGTACACTTTAAATATCTTGTATTTAAAGACTGATATTATACAGAGATCATACAGTCCCTTATTAATAGTGATATTGATACACATTTCAGGCATAATATTAAGAAATGTGCATTGTGCACAAGTTTAATTATAATTGTTATATCAGTAAGTCTCAAGTGATATGTCAAAATATGTTAACAGATTTAAGAACTATACTTAGTATGAAATAAATGTATTTTTAATATATAACTTTTTTACTAGGTATGACATAATCACTTCTGCCTCTTTCAGATATATTTTCCCAGATAGCAGACTCAAATGGGGTGATGGTCTTTGCTAAATTTGACCAGTTCCTGAGGGAAGTGTTGAAGCTCCCCACGGCGGTGTTCGAGGGGCCGTCATTTGGCTACAACGAGCACTCTGTGAGAACATGCTTTCCTCAGCAGGTGAGTACACTAATCTGCTTCAAATAGCAGCGAGAGTCCCTTTAAAACGATCAGGATCTCATTCAACCTGTCTGGGAGTCTTAGAGGCTTTCACTAAGAGTGTCTTATCTGTGCTTTGCCAGGAAGATCTTGCTGAATACGTTTTTGGATGTGTTGATGGCAGATCCACCCCCGCAGTGTCTCGTATGGCTACCTCTCATGCACCGACTCGCTAATGTAGAGAATGGTATGTGCATTTTTTTATATCTTATTTCCCATCGCCCAATGCGTCTGGACACCTCGCTCACAAAATATGGCTCAGTTAAAACACGGTTTGTGACTGTCTGAGAGCCTTTGTGCTGCTGTCCCGCAGTCTTCCATCCAGTGGAATGTTCTTATTGCCGGAGTGAGAGCATGATGGGTTTCCGCTACCGCTGCCAGCAGTGCCATGGCTACCAGCTTTGTCAGAGCTGCTTCTGGCGTGGTCATGCCAGTGGTCCCCATAGCAACCAGCACCAGATGAAGGAGCACTCCTCGTGGGTATGTAGCGTTAGTTCACCCAAAAATGGAAATTCAGCCTTCATTTACTCACCCTCATTTCATTCCAAACCTGTATTCATTTCTCTCTTCCAAGAAACACAAAAGGAGAATATTCAAGCTGATCTTTAGCTTATAATGAAAGTCGATGGTGATTTAAAATGCCCTAAAATGACAAAAGAAAAAAAAACATAAAGGTACATGATTAGAATGCTTATATATTCATATTCATATACTATATTCAGTGTGTTCAGTGGCTTTGTTAAAAGCAATACACCAAAACTGAAGTCATTAATCGCAATAGATCTCAATTATGCAGTCTTAAGGTTTGACAGAAATTCTTGTCCGAAGAAATTTCTGGATATGCTTTTTAAATATGAAATAATATCATTATTAATTATACATTTTAATCATATTAAATATACTGTTTTAATGTAAAAATATAATAATACTATATATATATATATATATATATATATATATATATACATATATATATATATATATATATACACATACACAGAAAGAAACTGTAATTTTTTGAAATATTATTGCAATTTAAAATAAGAGTTTACTATTTTAATATATTTTAAAATATAATTTATTCCTGTGACACAATGCTGATTTTTCAGCATCATTACGCTAGTCTTCAGTGTCACATGATCCTTCAGAAATTATTCTAATATGCTGAATTTTGCTGATTTATAATCAATGTTGTGCTGCTTAATATTTTTTGAGACCTGTGATAATTATTTTCAGGATTCTTTGATAAATTAAAAGTTAGAAATATATATATATATATATATATATATATATATATATATATATAATATATATATATGATATAATATATATATATATATATATAAATAATTGTGGTACAATATAAACTACTATTTTTTTAAAGAAAATAATAGCTTTATTCAGCAAGCATGTGTTAAATGGATAAAAAGTAATAGTAATGACTTATATTTTTAGAAAATATTTTATTTTGACTAAATGCTGTTCTTTTAAATTTTTTATTCATCAAAACATTAAAGAAAAAAGTATCACAGGTTCCAAAAAAAATATTAAGCAGCACAACAGTTTCAACACTGATAATAAATCAGCATATTAGAATGATTTCTGAAGGATCATGTGACACTGAAGACTGGAGCAATGGCAGATGAAAATTCAGTGCTGCATCACAGAAATAAATTATATTTTAAAGTACATTAAAATAGGAAGCCAATATTAGAAATTGCAATAATATTTTAGAATATTACTGTTTTGTTTTTGTTTTTTTTCTCTTGTATTTTTGATCAAATAAATACAGCCTTAATGAGCATAAGAGACTCCATTAAAAAATCTTACTGATCCCAAACTTTTGAACGGCAAAAGAACAGCATTTATTTGAAAGAAAAATATTTTGTAACACTATAAATAACTTTACTGTTCCTTTTGATCAATTTAATGCATCCTTGCTAAATAAAAGTAATTATTTTTCTCCAAAAAAAAAAAGAAAAGAAAAGAAAAGCAATCATGAGGACCCCAGACTTTTGAACAGTAGTGTACGTGTTCAATAGCAAAATTGTTTGGCCATGAGTGAGGGATGGATGAGCAGCAAGTCTTTTGTTTGCTGTTAAACCCCATTCTTCTCTAATTCAGGATTTCAAGGTGTTCGTGTTTTTCAGCGAGTGAGTTATATTGATTACATTTTTAATACTCAAGTGTTGTTTCAAAGCTCAGTCTCACTGCTGGAAATCACAGCTCGGGAAACGATTTGCACCGCCTCCCAAATCCAATTATAAGAGCCCCCCCCCCTCATTCTTACCACCTCGATAAAGATTTTTTTTCTAACCAGAGAATAAAGATTTTGCTGAATCAAAGAAATTTTTTCATTAACTTTAAATGAAATGTATCACATATATCTCTCCATTAAATTATATAAAATGCTCTAGCTTCACATGGGAAGTATGCCTGCAGTTTTTATGTACAGAATAAATACACATGAATTCCCTTTTTATGAATCAAAACTGCATATATTTGAATTGCATTTGATTTTGTTAGTGAAGTACATGTAAGGTATTGTATTTATTATTTATTTTTAACCTGGCAGGATTTTTTTCACTCCTTTTACAGAAGTCTCCAGCTAAGAAGCTCAGCCATGCCATCAGTAAGTCTCTGGGCTGCATGCCGATCGGAGAGCCGCCTCACCCTGTGTTCCCAGAGGCAGCGGAAAGACCTCAGGACCACGCACACACCACGTAAGAGCTCCTATCCAATCAAATTTCTCTCTGCTATCTCAGCTCTGTACGACATATACATCCCAAACCATTCATTCACTGCATTTCTGAGTAACTTTGAAAAACAGCTCGCATTTGCTACAGCATAAGAATGCAAAGTTGATCCAGACAGCTTTACAGTGTTACTGTTTCTCGATACTGTTTCTTTACATTTATATAACAATCAGGTTGTAATTGTAATCACGTCCTCTTGTCTGAAATTCCACAGTATTTGTTTCTTATTTCTATAGTGAGAGCCAATATTGATCTGCAGATCTGTCATGGGAAAGAAATGTAATTAGGAAATGCCAAGAAGAAAGATATTGTGTGTAGAAATATATGGGTACAGTTTTCTCGTTTACTGAAATATAAATATCGGGGAGCTGAATCAATCTTGCCAGACCTTCGCTCTAAGGAACAGGCCCTGGTCTATAAGTACTTTCATTAACTGACACATGAACTTGGGGATTGATGAAGACCATAAAACTGCTGAACATATGTGCCCTCCTCTGGAGGGAAAGTGTAGCAGATTTACTGTGTTCATTTATTTTGCTGATAAAATACCAGCGTTATTTGACTATGAGCCATATAAAGTATTAACAGCTCGGATAACAATCGCTTGATTTTATAATATCAAGTACAAGAGTTTTTGAACTGTGAGTGAGGAAAATGGACAGCAGTAAAGCATGTAACCTCATGATAATTCATTTTAGTCGTAGTTTTTGTCTTTTAAAGGGGATGTGGTTTTAATTAAGTCAATATTTTGTTATATTTATCAATTTAAGTCAAGTTTATCATTACATATAATTTTAATCAATGAAAATGTGCTAAATACCTATACTAAAATGTATTTGAAATACATGAATTTTGTGCTAAGTATACTACAAATACATTTACATATTTACGTGCTTAATAAAAATACCATGCAATTGTACTTTTGGCATAAACTGGTATTCTTAAATTCTGCGAAATTGAAACAACTAGTATTTTTTACTAGGGTAATCAAAAATTAACAGTACATTTATAATGTATGTTTATAGAAAGAAATAATACTTTTATTCAATTATTTATTAATGATGCTTTAATTTGATCAAAAGTGACAGTAAAGACATTTATAATGTTACAGATTTGTGACCCTGGAGCACAAAACCAGTCGTAAGTCTCTGGGGTATATGTGTAGCAATAGCCAAAAATACATTGTATGGGTCAAAAATATAAATTATATATTTATTTTATGCCAAAAATCGTTAGGATATTAAGATCATGTTCCATGAAGATATTTTGTAAATTTCCTACCATAAATATATTAAAACTTAATTTTTGATTAGTAATATGCATTGCTAAGAACTTATTTCGACAACTTTAAAGGCAATTTTCTCAATATTTTGATTTTTTTTTTTTTTTTTTTTTTTTTTTGCACCCTCAGATTCCATATCTCAGTCAAAATATTGTTCTATCAAACCATACATCAATGGAAAGCTTATTTATTCAACTTACAGATGATGTATAAATCTCAGTTTCAAAAAAATGACCCTTATGACTGGTTTTATGGTCCAGGGTCACATTTGTGATTCAAATAATTGTTCTTCTTTTTAACTTTCTTTTCATCAAAGATTCCTGAAAAAAAAGTATCATGGTTTACACAAAAACATTAAGCAGCACAACTGCTTTCAACATTGATGATAATGAGAAATATGTCTTGAGCAGCAAATCAGCATATCAGGATGATTTCTGAAGGATCATGTGACACTGAAGACTGGAGTAATGAATGCTGACACAGGAATTAATTACTTTTTGAAATATATTAAAGTAGAAAACAGTTATTTTATTTTATTTACAAAACAACAGCAACAAAAAAACTAATAGTATTTTATTTTACATGCTAAAATCATCATTTCATAAATGTAATTCCTGGGCTTCAATATTGTGCATTGATGATCAGCATTAAAATCTGACCTTGAGGAAGACATGTCACCAACATCACAGCAGTCCAAACAAAGTGCATGGTGCTGTTTGTGAAGTGAAAAAACGTGAAGTAAAAAATAAGATTTACCGGTCCCATGATAGATCCCATGCAGGCAGACGGTATCCTGTGGGGACTAAAATAATAGCTAAAGTGCACAGTCATGCTCCAGTGGCATTTCTGAGTTGGCAGAGTATAGCTGCACTAAAACTGATGGATTTTTAAATTTAATGGAGGCCGCTGATAGTACCTGAGGTGCATCCCCTTGAGGATCCCGCTCTGCATCTGTATAGAGATATACAAGCTTTTTAAACCAAATGTTTCTCTCAGACATTCCCTGTGACCCTTTCTATCTAAGCTAAGGATGGTGGATGACTGCCAACAAGACAACTGAACATATTTTTGGACTTTTCTTTATTTTTGAGTCACCTTAATCAATACCAAAATTGATAACTCTTTTTTAATGCACATAACATTCCTGGTCTTATTGAACGAGGTTGCGCATTTAAATGTAATAATTTTTTCTCTGCCTCTGAAATTACTTTACTTTTTAACTGATGTCATGAATACATTTTACTCTTAACCTTTTCCCCCCAGCCGCCAATCACCGGTCTGGTAAAAAATGCATATTTTCACAATCCAATCAATTTCTGGTGGATAAAAATTTAAGTGTAGGGTGTAATTTTGTCGTGTTTCGCTTATTATGCCACATTACAAAAATAAATATGTTAAGAATGCTGCAAAACCTTGTCTATAGGGTCTACTGTA
Source organism: Cyprinus carpio (assembly GCF_018340385.1). Taxonomy (NCBI): domain Eukaryota; kingdom Metazoa; phylum Chordata; class Actinopteri; order Cypriniformes; family Cyprinidae; genus Cyprinus; species Cyprinus carpio. The sequence goes on along the minus strand of NC_056613.1, from coordinate 18,859,673 downwards.
AACATTACAATTGCAATAATTAATTTCTGCTTCATAAACGATAAACTTGGACTTTATACTGACTCCTAGTGGCTTGGATGTAGAATCATGCAAGTTTCTTGATTTCTAGTTGCATTTACTTATTGAGGAAAACTAGTCTAGATTTTATTTTTACATTTTTTTATTTAGCTTTAATATTTTTATTGACAATGCCCTAAAGGGAATGAATTAAGAAATGCAGAAGATTTTAGGCATAGAAAAACTCTATAATGATGTGTTTATAAATTCATCCCCTTTAAGGGACATTTGCACTTACACAAAACTTATGAAGCAGCACTTGTGTAACATTCACTGGCTTCAGTTATAAATTTCAAGACAATTAATGCCAGTTTTTAAGTTGTCTGCTATTATTATTCCTATTATATGCAAAATCTGTCGCATTTAATTTTTTGTGTTGATGGTTTTGTATGAAAAGTTATAGATATTTAGCCTATATATTTTCTGAATATTTTAAAATTAGAAGGTTCTAAGGCTCCACACATTAAATATGTGCTTTTAAATATTGGTTTACGAATACATGCAGATCTTGTACTTCATATTCAACATCTAAACTCCAGTTGCTTTAAAATGTGCATCCTGTTTCATGCAAAATGTGAGCTCCCTTGAGGCATATTTAAGATCAAATATGTATTTAAATGTTTGCTTAGATCTGTTTTAAATTGAATTCTAAATGCAATTTTGCGTGTAAATCAATGATGAAATAATACGTCTTATGAAAGAGTGTTTAAATTTTACCGTCTTATTACCACCTAGAATAGATTCAGACTTAATGATGAAATTGCCTCTGAACTCACTGTGACCGAAGGGCACACTTGCCAGCTTGTGTTCAGCTGCCAGCGTCGTCTATTTTTAGTTCCCAAATACAGATTGCTAAGCAATTAAAACTGCTCTTGAAATATCCCTTTGTACCACTGGAATAGCATCAGCTTCAAATAGTCCTTGTGTGAAAGACTTGTAGAAATGTATTTTCAAATAACGCTTCATATTTAGGGATAAAGAGAGTAAGAGACTTTTGTAATGCTTGCTTTAATTGGCCACGCAACAATTAGAGATATGAAAGTGTTGAATTAGAATAGATGAATATCAGACCTTGATTACAATGCGGAGCACATTTTCACACATTTAAAGACATGAAATGGCATTCGCAACCCATTTAACTTCTGTAATGTGACATATTTCAGAATCAATCAGGATTTAAATGAGAAAATTATGTAAGCGACAAGGAAAATCATTTCAGAGGTTGAGCAAGTTAGCACATTTTGATTAAAGACTACAGACATACATTTTTTCCGCCTGTAATGTGCTCAGATAAATCATTTACAATAAGAGCATTAACATATTAAAAAATGTAAGATAGAGGTTCATTCTGACAGTAAACATGCACTCTGAATACTCGATTTCTCCCCTTCTGTCACATAATGTCCTCTCAACTTATCTAAACGTAGTATGAGGTGCCTGTGGGCCACACGATCTCTTCAGTGCTAAATCAATCTCAAGCCTTCAGTGTTTGCTGTTTACTACGGACTCTAACAAATATTATAGTCTGTTTCATTGAGCGTCTCCCTCAGCTCGGACAGAGATTTATGCATTCTTATGTTGAGTATTGAAGGAAGTGGTTCTGCTGTGATAAATCTCATTGGTCTTGTCATAATCTATTAATAGTTGAACTTGCTAATACATGTATTACTAACCTAGGCTCATTGGAAATACATGCATCTGCCTGCGTTTTTGCAGAAAATGTACCCCCACTAGTTTCTAGTTGAAATGAACAATAGATGCAGTAAAACACCAACAAATTTTATTCCAGTTTTTAAACAGTTCTTTGCAAAATACTGTTATGCCTTCAAAACACTTTTACCATAGTGCAGCATTTATGACCTAAATAATTTTGACATTTGCATCACATAACCAGCTCCATATGTATGGCTTTTCTGATGTAGTAAACATGCTCGGTAGCGCACCTGGTTTATTATTGCATTTGCTATGCAAAGTCACGAGTCTCTAAAAAAAGAGCTCAAAAAAGACTTGAAGCAAGATAAAAGGGCAGGTTTCTTCAGCAAATGCAAGCATTTTTTTACTCATGTTTGCTTATGTTTTTAATGTGGGGTGGTATGTTATTTTCAAATGCAACAGAGCATTAACCTTTTAGCGCTATCAAACTAAACTGCCTTGATGCATGCAGTACAACATCCAACATAATAAAACATTGTCAGATTTACATTCATCTGTTTCAGATAAATCTGAACAGGCTTTTAGCACCACTAACTCAACCGGATTTCATTTTGAAAGTGTTGCAAAATGCGCAAAAAGCAAATTATTAGAATTTTGCAGGGATGTTGCTAGAATCACAGATTTCAAATGAGGTTGCATATTACTATTGGTCACACTTTATGTATTTATTTATGACTCCAAACTCTGCATATTACACTTTGGCATATATCTCATCTTCCCTTCCTCCTACATTTAATTTTTTTATTTAAATTTCTCATGATTTCTATTATTTGATACTGCATTGAAGAGCTATATGTCATCAGTTGCATCAGTTCTGGTTAGGAGCAGAAAATAATACAAATCTGGATCCTCATTATTAGAGCTCTGCCAAGTCATGACCATCTCTTGCTCTTTGGGTATCTGGCAGATCAGCGTAAACATGTCTGACTGCCCGTTACTGCCCCTCACAGTTGGTCAGCATAGTGTTCCTGTTGGCTTTGACCTCAAGGTGACATCCATCAACATGATCCTCCACATCCCACTGTCACAAGCTGCAGGCTGCCTCGTTCTGATTGGTTGTGGCAGAGTCAGAGAAAAGGAAAATCATGTCTGCTCAGCCCCGTGAATCAGACAGAACCAGGAACTCTGTGGACAGCCTTGTTGTTGTTGTTTTAAGTGAGATGAATTTCTATGATGAACTGCTGGAGTGTTGTTTTTTCTGACAGCTGATGGCATATGAAGGCATGCCTTTCAGATCTTCTCCTGTCTGACAGATGGATTTCTTTAGGACATGCTGAACCATAGGCAGGGACAGATGTCTGTGACTAATTTGCAGTGGATATAAATGAAACAAAATGGCGCAAAGCATATAGTTTCTTGAACCACTGACAGAATGTTCGTAGGTTGTATGTGTGGTAAACAGGTCAATGATTGACGCTCACAGACCTATTAAATCATTCAAAAAAACAATTCATGAAAAAAAGACTCAATTACACCTCTTCTATGATGAAAATATTCAGAAAAAAAAGCAGGAAAAAATAAAAATGTAGAAACAATTTTAATTCAGATATGTCACAAACAAATGGAATTAAGCAAAAGTTTTTTTTTTTCAGTAGAAAAACTGAAAAAATATTTTCTTGTAAAACACTCCAATAATCATGTCTGAAATTTGATACTAAATTAAGATATTGAAGAAAATGATCATAATGAGGAAAAAATATTTCTTCTAAAAACTAGTATGGCATAGTCTTTATTTATTCTTTATTTTTATTGAAAATACATAATTCAAAATAAATATTTAAAAAAATACTTTTTAGTTTGGGGGAAGAAATGTTGTTCCTGTATCAACTATAGTGTAAAAATCTAAAAATATTTAATATATCAATATGTACTAAATCTTCTTTGTAGGAATGTACTGTAGAAAGTCAATAAGGTCGATTTGATTTCATGTTTATTTCATTAGAAACTTGTTAACCAAATGTGCATATGCCACTCCTTGTTCTTTTATTTGCTTAATCAGCATGAATTAATGTAAAGTAGCTGAAATAGACAGTGATATATAAACAGCCAAGGTCATATAACACTGATGTTCCACTGCAGATGTGCAGCTTGGGCTCAGAACCAGAGGCATAAACCGTCTGGAAGGCACCACATGTATTGATAACTTTCAGCTGAGACGGGATATTAGATGCTCCATATTTCTCCAGCTCGGGCTCTGTGAAAGTACTCACTTCACTGTAATTAACCAGAGGAGAAGAGCGCCTGTGAACGGCCCTTGATGTAATTCATTTGACCTCGTAAAAAAAGATGTGAGCGTGAATTTTGCCTTCCTCTCTGCTGAGGACAGAACATCAGGATGAATAAATCTACATTCGTAGCACGTCTGACATCTAAGACTTGTCAGTCTCTGGCTTTGAATCTAGAGGAGTTTGCTAATCAAAGTTTAGGAGACGGTTTCATCCTGGTTTGATCTGCTTGACGAATTTGAGTGGTTGGAGATTAGCTAAAATGTATCATTCGAGGTTCAAATTAGAGCTGAAGAATCTGTATCTAGTGACTAAGAGTGATGGGGTGGCACCTGTTAGCAGTGGGTTACATTTTTAGGATCATATTACACCATATGCACATTGATTAGAGATATATCTAATTAGAAAGGCATCAAAGTTTCCCATACTACCTCAACTTATGATTGGTGAGGTTGATTAGTTTAATTTTGTAGATTTGTTTTGTCTTTTTGAAGAAGCTTGCAGAGTGTTTTTAGTGTGCTGACAGTGTTAAAGGTTTTTTCTCCCATCTTTTTGATGCCATGGACCCCCAAAATATGATCGTCTCCCTGGATCCCTACAGTACAAACAGCTGCTTTTGCAACAAATTCACAAACTCCTCAATAAAAATGTCAAGACAGTCACTACCAGCCTTATTCACACATGAAACCCATTATATTTAGTCAACATGCCAGATGACCTTGTCCAGAAAATGTACTACTGTACATGTGCTATTCACACACACACAATGGTTTTCTGTTCTTTATCCACACTGCTTCCATTCACATATCAGCGCCAAAATGCTATATGCCAGGAATGACCTTTAAAGGGGTCATGGACTGCCTTTTTTATTGTTTTGTACTGTTCTCTGAGGTCCACTTACAATGTTATCAAGATTTTTACATAAAAAGACATCATAATTTAGAAGTAATAGTCTATTTTCTGTCCTGTTTTGACCCCCCTCATTTGAATAGGCGTGGCAGATTCTAGACTTGGAAGTAAACGCCCGCTGCATGTGATTGGCTAACAGTTGTGTATGTTTTACAGACTACATCCTTCATAGATGGAGGCTGCAGTGATTTAGTTTAAAAATGCAAAAACATTCAGTACAAATCAAACGATCTGTAATACCAGACAAAGCAATAGTGATCACGTAATAAAAACAGTTACTCACACTCATGTAGTGTGACATCGGATCCAGTATAGTTTTCACAGCATCGTCTTTTAGTATCAGTCTTTCTGAAGAAAATCCGGCGTCGAAATTTGTAAACAAATCCACAGTAAAATGGAGTGAACAAAGGACCAAGTTCTTACTGATGCGGTTTGGATCTTCATTAAAAATAAAGTTAATCCACTCTTTCTTAATGTTAGGATCAGAAGGAAGACAATGCAAAGGCGGGCTTCCACAACTTGGCACTGCATGGTGTCTTCTTGCCTTTCTTTATCGTTTGGTTTCTGCATAGACCTGTGTAATTTACATTATATGCATGAATGGGTGGGCGGAGCTAAACAGGCAGCGATTGCAGGCATTGATCTTCTTCTGCAGAGGTGGTGCTTTTCCACACTATTACATCAGAGTGGCACATTCCATTTCTTCCCACATAATCGCTTTTTTGACACACAGGTTTACAGCTAAACGGCATGGAGTAACTGCATCAGCTTTTTTAAAACTTTGTAATAGGCTTGAAAAACTTATGGAAATGGCTGTATGAAGCATGCATTAGGTGTCTAAACCAGTCTAATTATGCAGAGCTAGTTCAGACAAACTGCCAACTAGTCAATTTTGAAAATATGTAGATTTGCACTTAAAGTATTAGACTATTGTTTTTGTGTAGGCTGCATTGTGTTCGATAATTGTGTTGTAAATGAAGCTCTCTGCTGGAAAAGAGGGAATTGTTTGCTCTGGATTATGACTAATGTGGGCGGCTGGAAACAAAGATTGGAGAATTTTAAATGTTCTTAGGGAAGAATATAGCATCTCTGAAAGTACTGTACGTGCATCAAAACCAAGGAGCCAGGAGGCTGGAAGAGAGAGAGAGAGAGAGAGAGGGAAAAGGAGAGAGTAAGAGTGTGTCTAGATCGTCACCGTGTCACGTGACTGTCAGGTTTCCTTGGAGACAGCAGCAGTGTTGTGCATTGAGATGCTCCTTCAGTTGAGCACAGAGCAGGACAGGCAGCTGGACAGAGCGGTCACCGCTTACGTCTCACCGCTTGACAGACGGCCACTCTTTGCCTTGCGGGAGGTGAGTGAGTAATTGCATAGAACAGAAATGCTTTCCTAATTAACAAATGAGTCTTTTGTGTTTTTAACATGCAGTTATAGAAAATGTCTAGCATTGTTGTTGTGGATTTGCTTGCCATGTGTTGGATCACTTTGCTCGATGCTGGTAACTATTTCCTTCAAGGTCTCAGAAGGATGCCACAGCTCGGCTGCTCGGATTGCAATATGACGGCGTTTCACGAGTCGTGTGACATGATGCTAGCAGCCTCAGGGAACATTAACATTAGGACGTCTCAGTAATGCTAATGCGCCGAACCTCTGAGCGACTGAACCAAGGAACGACATTCTTTGGATGTTTCCTTTAATTTAAAGAGATTGTGTTTTCGATTGCAGTAGACAAACACCTCAGATATGAGCAAGGTTCATGGAAAACCTGGGAATATCAGGGAATTTTAAAATTATGATTTTCAGACTAGGAAGTCACTGAAAAGTTTTGGAAATTTCTGTAGGTAATGTAGCTTTTTCAGGCTGTGCTAAACTCTGATTTTAAAGGAGATTGTAAAAAAAAAATACCTATCCATTAATCATACATTTTTATAAAGTTTTCATAAAATTATGAAAAAATTTGTGAAAATGTATCAAACAAGGTGTAAAAAATAGGGAAAATAAACATGAAAGAATTAGACTAAAACAAATTGGTATAGAAACAGTTTTTACTCAGATATTGATAGCAAAATTTCACAATTAATTACAAAGAAACTAAATATCACATTGAATTAAACACCAACATTTGAAGTAGAAAGAATGAGATAGTATTTTTGTAAAATGTACTTCTGTTTTATTTACAATTTCACAAAAAATTACAGTATAATTTAATGAAATGGAAAGTTTTATTATTTTTAACAGATTATTAAAAAAATCAACTATCCATTAATCATAAATAACTGGAAAAAGTATGAAAAACATTTGTGAAAATGCATCAAACATACGGTTAAAAAAGGAAAAATAAACATGAAAGAACTAAATTTAAAAAATGTGGCATAGAAACCATTTTCACTCTGAGCCTGAGCAAATTTCATAATTAATTACAAAGAAATTTTAAGCAATACATTGAATTAAACATACAATTTTAAAGTAGAAATAATGAAATAGTATTTTCTTGCAAAATGTACTCTAATAATTTGTTTTATGTACAATTTCTCTGAAAAAAAAAAACACATTATAATATAAAGAAGGAACGTTTTTAAGTTGGTGATTTTGTTTGAATTTCTATGATGTGATTTGAACAGCAAAGTGCGAGTTCTAGAAATAAAGAATGAAGGTTAACCCCTAAACCTCACCATCAGTGGGTCTCAAGCAGATTGTAGGAAAATGTACAAATAAGATTTTGTGAATTAATAGGAATTAGCCACCAGTTTGCCAAAGCCAAAAATAGTGAGTCGACAAAAAGCGATTTATAACATCAACATTATGGAATTACCCTTATCACATGAGGGGAAGGGTCCTGTCATGTGTGTTCATGAGGACCAGATGGATCCCGTGGCACTGTTTACTCACACAAATTAACTTCTGCAATGTCACCCCCTCCTATTTCTCCCAGCCTTCTCGGATTTCTGCAGCTTTAATTAGAATTCCTCCAAACCCTTTTGTGGTCTTGTTAACTTAATTAAGTTTGGGCAAATGGCATTAAATTAAAATGTGTGCATCTGGAAGTCGATTATGATGAGGAAGTTTAATGTGCTCTCAAACGGTGTACTTCAAAAATAACATCACTTCTTAGAGCGGTTTGATGTCCCTCGCGCTTGGAAAGCTTAGAGCGTCATCCGTAGGTTTGTGTCTAGGCTTGACTCAAACTCTGTGATTTTGCAGTCAGCTGAGGCCAGTGGCCAACGACATGAACGATACCGTTCTCATTTCCTCCGGGGCGCCCACACCTTCAAAAAGGTAAGCGCTCCACACAGGCTTCTGTCTGCATGCTGATTGTGTGTTTGTGTGTGTGTGTGTGTGTGTGTGTGTTTTAAGCTCCTCCACTTAAGCCTGTTATGTAAAATGGCTTGTTTTGAAATTATGCTGCGTGTGGATGAGTAGAAGATTGTAGCATCTTTCTCTGAGCGGAATATTTTCAATCTTTATTGCATCGCTGCGGAATTAGGTTGATTGTTTGCCTTTCAAAGGCAGATGACTAAAAGCAGTGAATCGAGAAATTGGCCTGCTGTCTCCAAACCCTCTGCGCTTCCCGGGCTGGGCTTGCAGCCCAAGGTGATCCGGAAGATAAACTCTGATGGAATGAAAGCCTTATCTTGTAAATAGAGAGCTGGTCAGGTTGGCTTTTTCTGTTTTGTGCTGTTGACACGTGCCCAGGTTCCCAAGACAAATGCCTTTGCTTGTAGTCACTTGGTCTTTCAAGCATCGTGAAGTTTAGGGCTCAGATTAGCCAAGAATGAAATTCTGTCATCATTTATTCATCCTCATGTCGTTCTAAGTCTCTCAAGACTTGAGACTTTCATTCTTCTATAGAAAACAAAAAGAGATTTGAGGTAGAATGTTCTTGCTGCTCTTTTCCATTGAATAAAAGTCTATTAGGACAGATGATGTAAAGAAGTGATGTAAAAGTAGTCGATTTAACTTGAGAACTATATTTTGCATCTTCCGTTTTGAAATATTTATTTATTTATTTATCCAACCAAAACTGATTGTTTACCAGAATTCTTCAAAAATATCTTCTGCAGAAGAAAGAAAGTACAGTACATATAGTTTGGAATGAGATGAAGGTGAATACATGTGGACAGAATTTTCATTTTTGGTGGAAATGTCCTTTTGAAATTCAGTGACATTCATGATGACTTAATATATGTGACAATTTATGAAGAAAATAATGGTTAGATGTACGTGGTGAAAAAGTACAACAGTTATAAGAGTTTGTTTTACATTCTTGTGGCAAGTTCTCACGCAAAGGTTTTCAGCAGCTGAAAAATGATCATGCCATCACTACAGCAGTGTTTCATAATGTGGCATTTATATTGACTTCAAACTTTTTAGGTTACAGCAGAAGTTTCTGATGAGATTTTTCTTGCACAACCAAAATTGTCTTTAGCATTGGAAGCATCTTAATTTACTGAAGTATTTTTATTATTTACATTCAAGCATTTGGCATATGTTTTTTAAGCTACTTGCATTGCATTAAAGATTTATTATTATGCATTCGGTGGAAATTGAACTTATGACCTGCATTGGCAACTAGCTGGAATGGAAGAAGTTATTTCAGCTAAATGTTTTTTATGGTTTTAATTTTTGGTACCTAATAACCTTACCTTTTATTTTGACTTCTTTTATATTCAAAGCTTCATTAGTGGAATCAGACGCTCTATACTCCCTCATACTGTAATTCGCACCCTGGTTTGATGAATTTCTTTCGAAAAGAGACCTACAGAAACCCACGGTTTATTGCGTAACATTTTGTATTTTATTATACTGGTGAGCTCTGGTACAAACATTTCCATTAGCCGAAAATTCAGTCCCACTCTTTATAAGATCAACCATTCCCTGTTTATTTACTGCCGCTGCCAAAGCAGCCCATTCCTCGTAGGCTTTCTAGTGCCGCATGCCTTCATTTGAACACATATTGGAAAGTAAGCTGCTGCATTTGTTGTCATTGTGTCAGGCCACAGACAGTACTTAATATCGGGTGAATACTAAAACACATCAAGTCTCGGAGCGACGCGTGTCATGACGGCAAATCACTTAAATGCACCAGATGTGGCATGTTTTGCACAGAGAGGGATTGGTTTGTGTGTATTCTGCTCTAAATATAGCCCAGCATCAAGGCAGGACTATAGACGGGTAAACACTTCACCCTTCATGAAGTCCCTCAGCGTAATGATCAGAGTCAGTCTAAAAGGAGCTGACTTTACTCGACTCTTTAACCTCAGGCGATTAAATGAGGTCTGTGGTCGAGGGAGATTGTAGATGTTAGTTTCATCTCCGTTTCCATCAATAATGCACCACTGGTTATGAAATCAAAGACACAGACTGTCAGTCGCTCTGCTTGAACCTTTCACCCAACATCACAGTCTTACGTTAAACACATTGTTTGTATGAGTACGATGTCAAGTGCCGGTTATGCCTACGGCGCCAAGAATATATGCGGAATATACTGCACTTAATTCTGGTCTCGACTCCTGTTTACTGAAGTCTACCAAAATGGAGATGTTAGAGACACAAGAAGTGCTCCTTAGCATTCTTATGTAATTATGCTGGGTTCAACCCGCCACACTTGATTACATTTGTCAGAGTCGTGATGATTTTTAGCAGTCAATACCAATACTGGTGAAATTACGCAGATTACTAAAAGCATTCAGTCGAGAAATTAGCTGCTGTCTGTGAACCCTTGGTGCATCTCAGGCTGGGTTACAGCCCAAGGTGATCCGGTGACCGTTTATTTGCACGTGCCATCTGCATTGTTTTAGCACCTCATTTGCTAAAGGAATTATGCAAATCAGATAAAGCTGCAAGTGCATCAACAAAATCTGTAATGAATGCAATTCCCGATCTTTCAGGCCAGTTATAAATTCTTTATTATATGGAGGATGCAGCAGACTCCTGTGATCTGCTAAAGAACACTTTACTGGGACTCTAGAACTATTTCAGTCCATTAAGCAATGGGTTCAATTAGGTTGTGGGTGATTAGTGATCAAGATAAAATTTTATACTAACACAAGTAAAATTTCATGATTCTAGATACCTGTTTTGTTCCACAGTAAAGACTGATATTATGAAGAACACACTCGTTCATTAAGAACGTTTTATTAGTTTTATCCCAAATTTTTTCACAGATATGAAAATATCCAACTGTCATTAGTAACTCTTTGAAAGAATCAATAGAGTGTGTGAAAAAATGTGTGAAAAATTGTGTGTTATGGTCAGTTGCAATTGTGACTGGTGGGAAAAATTGTATATTGAATCAACATATTTCTTCAGTCATCAAAATTTTTATTTGTTTGTGATAAGTTTTTTTGGTGTGTTTTTGTTTAAATTGTATTGTTACTATTTTGCATCAAAAACTATATATCATAAAATATATAACATATATTATAAAATAGGGTTACACTTTATTTTAAGGTGACCTTGTTACAGTGTAATTATACATTTAAGTACTGAGTTATATTAATTAGCTACATATTACTATATGGTTTTTAATGTTAGGATTGGAGTTTGGCTTAGGGTTACTTGTATGTAATTATGCATAATTACATGTACAAGTACATGTAACGTGTAAAAAGGAAACCTTAAAATAAAGTGTTACCTAAAATGGTTATATTAGTGCTTCCAGTATTATAACATCAATATTGTAACTCATTTGTAACATTTGAAATTTTAATTTAGTGCAATATTCACTGTAACTTTTTCATTGCTACATTTTAGTGTACCCTTCACTAACAACTGCAATTGGATGTATGTGTATAGCTAAATGCACTGTATTATAATTGTTGCCATCAACATATTTACTCATTCTATGGTCATGTGACAATTTGCACTAACACTCAACATATTTAATTGAGAGCCTTTATTTTTCCATATTTGCAGGAAATGCATCAGTCAATAATATTTTTAGTGATTTATAAATTAAAACCTTCTTTACGGTCACTTTTGTGGCTGGTGGGATTAAATGGGTTAACAGCTGATATATATCAAAAGCTTGAAAAGCTTCAGATCTGTAAGATGTTTTAAAATGTTCTTGAAATAATTTTCGCATATTCACCAATGCTGCGTTTGTTTGATCAAAAATACATTAAAAATAGTAATATTGTAAGATATTATCACAACCTAAAAGATCTGCTCTCTATTTGATTATATTCAAAATTTTGATTATATTTATTTATTTTTGTGATGCAAAGCTGAATTTTCAGCATCATTGCTCCAGTCTTCAGTGTCACATGATCCTTCAGAAATCATTCTAATATGCTGATTTGCAGATTTTCTTTATTATTGTGCTGCTTAATATTTTTATGGAAACCTTGATACTTTTTTCAGGATTTTTTTTTTTTTTTTTTTTGATGAATATAAAGTTAAACAGCATTTATTTGCAATAGAAATCATTATCATTATAAATGTCTTTACTGTCACTTTTAATTAATTTAATGTGTCCTTGCTGAATAAAAGAAAAAATGTTACTGACCCCAAACTTTTGGTAGTTATAGACGACAAATCTATCAAATACAGCTGTGGAAAGCAGCTATCTGTCAGTGTGTGCCTGTGGAATTAAGTTTCAGTATTACCACAGTGCAGTAAAAGTTTGTTTTTTTTTTTACATTTTTTTTCTTTTAAATATATTATCTTAATACTGAAGTACCAGAACTTTTGACATTGCTGATGTCTGCCATGTTGTAATCCATGATGATTTTGTTTGGACAGTAATGCAGTGCATTACAGCTTAATGAAGATGACTTTCCAAAATGACATTGCTCAAGCAATTTATAAAACAGACAGCTTTATGTACACTGTTACAAAATCATCATCTTGTTCCACTTCAGTAGTGACACTAGGAAAACAAACCTGGGACGTGATCTGGGTGATGCACAAGTCGGTGTGTGTGTGTGTGTGTGTGTGTGTGTGTGTGTGTGTGTACTTGTTTATGCTACATGCATTGTAAGGACCAAATGTCCCCACAAGGATAGTAAAACCTGAAATTATTGTCATTTAACCGGCATGCGGTTAAAACGTGAAATTTTTGACTGTGATCCCCACAATGGTGATTTATGTTTAAGTGTAACAATGCAAACAGGTTTTCTGTTAGGGGTAGGTTTAGGGTTAGGGGATAAAAATATTTTTTGGTCAGTATAAAAGTAATAGAAGTCTATGGAAAGTCCCCACAATTCACAGAAACAAACATGAAGGTGTGTGTGTGTGTTTGTTTTGTGAAGGAAAATGTAAAAAAAAAATAAAAATAAATACAGCAGCCCTTGATTTCTCTAACTTCTCAAAACATCAGCAACAAGATTCTGTGTGAAACTTTTTGTGCCTTGAGCCTTCATAAGAAGTTTTTCTTTCTCTGTCTAAGTCATTTTGGGTGTGATTGCGTGGCCTTGTAGGAACATCAGAGCTGTAGGCGGGACAATGAGCACGAGCGAGTCTCTCTGCTGACGGTGCACCTCTCCAGCACGCGTTCATTTACCGGGTCTGCCTTCAAGGACAAGTGGCCTTGTGTAGAATTTATCGTCTGCTGGGTCATGGCCAGTCTTGCTGCCAGAACAGAAATATCATTTTCCATTTGCTCCGAATGAGTTTTTAATTTGAAGTTAAGTGAGTATTGACCACCTGTCACTGGATATGAAATCATAGACTCCAGCTCTATCATAGTCTCGCTGTACAGAGAGTGTTGATATGCTCTCCATGTCCTTTATCCACTTTTGGATTGGAAAGGGTCAGAGTGTACTTTTTATTTGACTTTTTTTTTACATGTAGAATGTAAAATGGTAGAATTAGATTTTCATGGCCATTTTTTATCCTCTCTTTGGTTCTTTCAATTTGTTCTTTTGACTTTTATTATTACTATATAATATTAAATATATTAATTAGTTTGTTAATTTTTTTGATAATTTTTATATTTTATGGCTGTTGTTTATAGTTTCAATTCTAGTTACCATATATACTTTTATTTTGGCAATAAAGTTGAGGTGATGTGATCTGTTTTGATAGTATTTTCCCTTTTTTGTTGGACTGTATAGAGGAAGCATGGAAACTATGTGAAACCCATTTTTAATTTTCCATAAGGGGCTGCACATTTGAACGTTTTATTTTTTTACTTGTACTCATTTTGTGGCTGGTGAATCACACACATGGGACTCTATTGCTATGGTCTGTCTATAAAATTTAGATTGTGTTATTGCTTTGTTTTGTTTAGATGCACTTTTATAAGCACAGGAAAATCACAAAATAATAATAATAATAATAATAATAATATATTTCTGTATTAATAATTATGTAATAATTGTAATTTATTGTAATGTTCAATGTTATATCCTTATAATAAAAATAATTAATAATAATATTATTTTGATTTTAGTCATTTTTAATATTTCAAATGCAGTTTTAATAATGATAAATGATCATCATAATCATTATATTATTTATTATTATTTTAATTTTAGTAATTTATTATATAGAATAACATTTACATATTTGAAATAAAATGTACATATTGGGAATAACATTTTAATAATTGCATATTACTGTTATGTTACATGTAATGTTGTGATAATAATAAATCGTAGTAATGAATTTTAGTAATTTTTAGTAAGTTTTAATATAATTGAATATTCTTGTAATGTGAAGTAATAATAGTAAAAATATTTTTAATATATTTTTTATATTTCAAATGCAAATTTAATGAATGAATGTTGTTATAATTTCATAATAAAATAATTTTATATTTATTATTGTTATTATTAGCAGCAGTAGTAGTATTGATGTTATTATTATATTATTTATAGTTATTTTATTTTAATAATGTTTAATACATCAAATACAGTTTAATATAATTGAATATTTTATAATGTTATATGTAATAATAACATTAACAATAATAACAGTATTATTATTGTTATTAAGTAATTATTATTAAGTTTGCAGCTGTATAGTTCCATTTAATGAATTTAAGAAAGGCCCATTTGTTGCTTTGCACTGGTATTTATCTTGAATAAGTGCACATCATTTTAAACACATTTGTCGAAAGTGCTCCTCATTTCTTTGCGTAAAGCTGTTTAATGAGAAAAAAATGACCTGGAGCACCTTTAAGTGTCACTATAAGGGCCTAACAGTCGCTGTCGGGGTGTCATATCAATAAGTGGATTCCAGTGGATCATTCTCAGCGAGACACTGATTATTATAAACAGCATGTCTGTCTGTGAGACTTCTGGCATGAAAACAACCCTCTTAATGAATCACTCCGCTGAGACTGTGAGAGTTCAGGCAGGTCACGGCGGCGGGGCCACAGAGACTGACACAGCAGTCCAGATCTGTGCAACTCATTTATTATTCTATTGTGTTTTCAGACTGATATAATATTTGTGTTACATTTGATTGATGATTGCAGCGTATGCATGTTGATAAATGTGTGTTTTTGTGTGGTGTCTAACTCGCAGAATATACACATCACACATATGTGCACGTGATTCACTCCTAATTGTAGAGCACTTAATGAGGAAGAAAAACATATGCTCCGTCATCTGCTCCAGCCATATGCCAAACCCTATAACATAAGAGCCAGCCACACTAGCAGAGCCTATGCATTCACTGCACACTTCTGCGCTCTCCATCTATTCAGACTCAAGGTACCTGCTCTGAGGATTATAGAATAAATGCTAATACTGATATATTACAAATAATCTTATGTAATTATAAAAAAAATCAATCTATATAAAATTGCTGATATTATATTAGAAATTAAAAACATGATTATAATGAAAAACATGAAAATATGATTATAATATTTTATATAGTTATATTAAATATATTTACTCAAAATTTGATGCAAAAATGTGGAAGAAAATATAATAGTCATATATCTATATAAATAAATAAATAATCTTCTTGACTTTGTCTACAATATAAAATTGCTGTAAGTAAATGAATTTATTTCAAAGAAAATATTTACTCAAAATTCACTTGAACAATTTTGAAATTATATATTATATATTATAACAATATTTACTCAAAAAAAATAAAAATAGAAAAAATATATATATTATATATCTTGAAA
Organism: Cyprinus carpio; assembly: GCF_018340385.1. NCBI lineage: Eukaryota > Metazoa > Chordata > Actinopteri > Cypriniformes > Cyprinidae > Cyprinus > Cyprinus carpio. The sequence continues at coordinate 18,843,682 of NC_056613.1, read as the reverse complement.
AGTAAGTAAGCAATAAAATTGCTGTAATTAAATGAACAATAAAAATATTTATTCAAAATAACAATATTGGAACATATTATAGTATATAATGTTATATTATATTATATTATATTATATTACAAATGTCTGTAAAATCGCAGAAATTAAACATTTACAAAATATTTACTCAAAATTCACTAAAAAAATTGGAATAAAAATATATTAGATGAGATGAGATTAGACTGATAAAATATAATATTATTTTAATATTAAAATGTATATCATAAACTGTAGATTATGAGTAGCTTATAGCTTTGGAAGCCATGATTTCAGAGTAGCTAATTATTATATTATATTATATTATATTATATTATATTATATTATATTATATTATATTATATTATATTATATTATATTATATTATATTATAATAGTATTAAAATAAATGAAATTATGTATGATGGCTGTACTTAAGCTGCTTTGAACTATGAGTATGAGTATAACTATCTTATTTCTTGAGCAGCCATGTTTCAGAGTATCTTCCCCAAACCTGTTTCCTGATGGTCATCTATCATCTCAGATGTTTCATTACTCATGTTGATTTCTGGAATTCACATCTGCCATCATTCGTCTCACGCTCCATCCCTCTCTTTGTCTCTGTTCTTCCTGCTGTATGTATTTCTTCTTATTCTCTCTCTCTGTCTGGACTGTAGCACCCTTGAGAGTCCCAGCAGACTTGATGAAGAGCATCGTCTTATCGCGCGGTATGCTGCTCGTCTGGCAGCAGAGGCCAGCAACTCCACTGTGAGACTAAGTTCACAAACACACTCAAATCACACTCCTATACTTTACAATGGAAAGTAAAAACACCTTGTTGGTGACGTTTTCAGAGGACACTTTTTTACTCTGTGGAATTTATTGAAAATCAACAGCATGTTTAATAATATTCATTTGTGTACATCTGGATTTTATGCTCCGTAACTAGGCAGCATATTTTTTATTGTGTTCATTTATTGGCATCTTTCGAATTAGTTTTGAGCATAATCAGTAATACTAATTATTTTGTCTTTTAGCAATGCCCTCCAGCTGATCTGAGTTTCAACTTTGATGCTAATAAGCAACAGAGGCAGCTCATCGCAGAACTAGAGAATAAAAACAGGTGGGGTTTTAAACAGTTAAAGGTTTCTTGCTTTGCGATGCAACTACATTTCTTCAAGCTAAATGAAAATAAGTCATTATGTATTCATATTTACTGTCCCGTAAAAGAATAATGATAATTGAAATGCTGTAATCATGTAATATATTTACTTATTCAACCGATAAAAACACTAATTATTTAAATTAAATATTTAAATATTATTAAGAGTTAATTATATTATACAGAAATAGCAGTAATAATAATAATAATATTAATAATAATTGTTATACATTCAATTATTCAAACAAAATTTATTTCAATATTATTTACAATTTACACTTATTAATTACAGTTAATTAAATCATATAATTATTATTATTATTATTGTAATATATTTGAATATTCAAACAATAAAATCAGTATTAATTACATTTAACCAAATTTTATAATGATGATGATGATAATAATAATAATATATTTAATTACTTAATCATTAAAAACATTACATATTTAAATTAAATATCAATTATTATCAATTAAATGATTTAACAACTATAGTAATAATGTCTATTATTATTATTATGTATAGTTATAAAGTATATTGTTAATTTAAACATTTAATGTTTTATTAATAATAATAATTATTATTATTATTATTAATATTATTTTTAAAGACTAGAGTGATTAATGAGACTGTGTTACATTACAATTGAGTGCTTTCAATAGGTGCCAGTGAAGTTCATGTTGGTTTCTGTGTTCGGTGCATATAGGGAGATACTGCAGGAAATCCAGCGTCTCCGTCTAGAACATGAACAGGCTTCTCAACCCACTCCAGAGAAAGCCCAGCAGAACCCCACTCTACTGGCAGAGCTACGACTGCTGCGGTACACAGACACATTCACGCACAGCCTTTATACACACATGCACAAAAAACAACAGAATAGATGTAGTATTAATCAGAGTTGTAAAGAGGAAGTGTTCAACGTTAAATTAGCCGTAATTTCAGTTAACCAGAGCGTTTCACACCGTTTGAGGTTGTTAGGAGCATAACAGGTTTTAAATGGACTGGGTGGGATTTCACTCCCTGTAGTCATTGTTCTAGTCATTTAGACGGAGTACCTTTTATAGGCACCAGAGGGCATGTAGGAGCCAAATCAGCTTTCTTAATGATACGTTGGTCTCATTAGATGAGCACATTTCCATTAAGTTCTGTTTTTGCACTCTTTGTTTTAGTTTCATGGAGATTTAGTCACATTATGTGCATTCTGAGCAGTACTGTGTATTTAATGAAAGATTTGAGTGGAAAGGGGTCATATTCTACACTTTTGTCATGATTTTTTAATGTTAATCAAGATTTCATAATTTAGTTTTACATTTTACCATTAGCCGTCATCATTTTAACCCCTAAAAGCTTTGTTTTTGGTACCGTATCTTTAAAAATGGTATATGCAAATATCCTGGTTCTGAAGTCAATTCCATTATAGCATGAGCCATTTTTCCCACTCAGTTTTTATAAATTGTATGAGTGGGTTGTTGAGGTAGCTTTGCATTATGAACATAGTACAAGGAGCTTTTTATTTCAAAAGAGCAAAGAAAATCCTGTTTTCCATCATATGTGCCCTTTGAGTCGCGTATATTTGGCAGTCATTGATTTTTATGATTCATATGTTTATTCATTTATTAATTTTGTTCAGGCACAGAAAAGACGAGTTGGAGAGGCGCATGTCGGCCCTGCAGGAGAGCAGGAGAGAACTGATGGTCCAGCTGGAAGGTCTCATGAGGCTGCTGAAGGTACGAAACTTGTTGGACAACAATTTGGCTTTATTTCCCTCGGCATGTATGAAAACTTCATTTGCTTGCTCACTTTTTGTCTCTCTTTTTTTCTTCACCCTTCTCTTTCCCACCGCTGTCTCTCTGACGTGTCTGCTTTCACTCACTGTCATCTCTCATCTTCTGGCTGACAGGATGAAGAGCAGAAACAGGGAGTAAGTGTTTCTTTAATACAGCTCTGCAATTCTAGAGTAAACATGCGGGGTCACAGCTGCAATAGTTTGAACTAACATATGTATTGTATATGGCAAAACAGCCATTTTCCAAAAAGTGACAGGTAAAAGATTAACGGGTTGCATAACGCTGAAAAATGGAGAGGATCGCTGACAAAAATAAAAACTTCTGTCATTATTTACTCACCTTAACTTTCTTTCTTCTGTGGAACATAAAATGAGATATTATAAAGAATGTTCAGGCTGCTCTTTTCCATGCAATGATAACGAATGGGATTTTTTTCCCACCAAGCTCTGGAAACAAGAAATTAGTTCATGACTCATTTGACTGCCATCATATAACATCTTTAAAAATATGAATAATTTAAGATCATTTTAATTTTGTGCATGATATATGTAGGCTATGTAAAATTGCTGAAATTAAATTGATACAAAATATTTACTCAGAATTCAATACAGATATTTGATTGTATTTGATCTTGTAATGTAATCTTTAGCAAATCTCAAAAAAAGTATATGCAGTTTTAAGTCTATGTACATTATAATACTGTAATGCCTACATTCACTATATTTGCTTTATTTATTTATTTAGACAAAATTGCTTTATTAGTCATTGGCTGTGACTTGAAAATAATGATCTGTATCTTAATGTATTTTAATAGTGGTGCATTCCTACTCTTTTGGTCATTTTTGCATCAGAGCATCAGTCCATTGTGTTCCACAAAAAAGTCATTTAGGCTTGAAATGATGTAATGATAAGTAAATGTTTACAGAATTGCTATGTTTTAAAAATGACTGATAAATGAAATTTGCTTAAAAGAATAAAGCATGAGTTCATCTCATGAGCTTATTGCAGACTGTCTCTCTGGGTGATCTCTGTCACGTCTGCTCCTCATAACGAGGACATGAAGCTCCCATTTCCAGTCAAGTCCCGCTGCTTTGTTCCTGTGACCCAGGGAGGGACCACGAGCCACATGTATCCCTGCCAAATATCAGAGACCTGCTCTCCTTTCATCAGGGCTAAGCACCTCACGTCTAATATGACTGCAGTCTGGCCAGCCATCTGCTGCCTGGCAGTGGGCCACAGGCCCTGGGCCCAGCATCAATCTGTGGGACAGTGCGGCTCTTTTCTACCATCATTTTGCTCCTCTTATAGCACTAGCATGCTGCTCAGTGAGCTCTCAGGCCGAAGATGTATTCACTACAACCTAAAGAAACAGATCAGATATGTATAGGCGTGTCTGCAGTAGTAGCTTTTTATCAGTGTTTTGTGGGGAGCGAGGGACCAATGGAGATTCAGGTTGTTATATATCTAATGTTATTTTTGCATTCTCCTTCCTCATCTTCCTCTTACAGGCTCAGACGGGGAGTTCACCCCACTCATCTCCCAGCCACAGTGCCAGCTGCACCATGCCTATGCCCATCCGCTCCACCTCAGCAGGCTCAACCCCCACACACACGCCACAGGACTGCCTGGCAGGGGTCGGAGATGACGTCCTGGATGCCTTCTCTCAGGGTGAGAAGTGTCAAGCTTTGCATTGACATTATCATCCACATGAGATGTTTAGAAGATGTTTGGAAGATGTTTAGAAGATGTTTAGAAGAAGATTAGAAAGTGTTTGGATGTTTAGTAGATGTTTAGAAGATGAATAAAAGATCGTTAGAACATGTTTTCAAATATGGTTAGAAGATGTATAGAAAATATTTAGAACATGTTTGGAAGATGATTAGAAAATGTTTACAATCTGATTAAAAGATGTTTAGAACATGTTAAGAAGATGTTTGGAAGATGTTTAGAAGATGTTTTTAATATGTTTAGAAGACGTTTGGAAGCTGATTAGAAGATGTTTAGAAAAAGATTAGAAAATGTTTAGAAGATGTTTAGTAGATGTTTAGAAGATGAATAAAAGATCGTTATAACATGTTTTTAAAGATGGTTAGAAGATGTATAGAAAATGTTTAGAACATGTTTGGAAGATGATTAGAAAATGCTTACAATATGATTAAAAGATGTTTAGAACATGTTTAGAAGACATTTGGAAGATGATTAGAAGATGTTTAGAAGAAGATTAGAAAGTGTTTAGAAGATGTTTAGAAGATGATAAGATGATGTTTAGTAGATGTGTAGAACATGTTTTGAATACCATTAGAAGATGTTTAGAACACGCTTAGAAGATGATTGATTATAAGATATTCATAACAAGTTTACAAGAGGATTAGAAGATGTTTGGGGGAATAATGTCCAAACCAATGTTTTCCATAAAAAAGACTGTGGCTTTTAGGACTACAAAATACCATAAATGTACTCTATACAACTGTTATTGACAGTATTCTAAGACAGGGGTGTCAAACTCATTTCCTGGAGGGCCGGAGCTTTGCAGAGTTTTGTTCCAACACTGCTCCAACACTAAACCATGTAGCTTTCAAATAAGCCTGAAGGACTTGATTAGTTGGATCAGGTGTGTTTCAGTTAGGGTTGAATCTAAACTCTGCAGGGCTCCGGCCCTCCAGGAACTGAGTTTGACACCCCGTTCTAAGACATCTAATACCATATGATAGCTCTGAGTGAGGATCAGACTGAAATTTAAGTCGCAAAATTAATTTTGGATTGATATATTATAGCTCTGGATATTGTGATCTGTAAATGCTCCTCTTTCATCCAGGTGTACCAAGAAATCTCCGTAATGATCTTTTAGTGGCTGCAGACTCCATCACAAACACTATGTCATCACTGGTGAAAGAACTTCACTCAGGTACTCTTGTACACTCACTTCTCTCCTCTAAGTACCCACTTCGTGATTTGAGTGGTAATTTTAATGTTTGTAAATTTTGCAGTGGATGACGGTTTGGAGGAAGAAGAGTGTAACATGCGAAATGGAAGAGAGAAGGGTGAGTACCACAGGCTTTTCTTGCCCTTTTACCCTTATTTCTTATTTCTGTTCTCTCAGAATGACAACTCATGTAATAATTAAAACAGTAAAGGCCCAAAGTCCATTTCCCTTTTATTAAGCATCCAAGCTTTTATATATAAGGATGCATGATATTGCATGGTACTGTATGAGTTATTGGCCAAAATTTGAATATATATTTATATAATTTGTTGTCATCTATGCTCATTTAAAGTCTTTTAAAACCAAAATCTTTAAAAACAATAACACACTGTTAATCTTCAGCAAAATGAATATCCATTTTCATACTGTACATTATAATGTGATGCCTAAATTCACTTTTAGCAGTTTATTTTTTTATTATTATTATTTATTTATATAGTAGTATAAGTAGTATAAATCTTAATTTATTGGTTCTTGGACATAGCATGACAATAATGATCAGATTATTGGAAATGTAATATCGGTGCATCCCTAATTATTTCAAGATATTAAACTTCCACAGTTACCAGCCTATAGAATGTAGTCATTAGTTGACCATAGTTTCTCAGTTTGATTGAGGCCTCTTTTCTTTCTTCTAGCTGAGTCAGAGTAAAAGAATATAGAATATTTCATGTAAGTATAAATGAGTACATTGTCTAGTCCTGCCCTTAAAGCCAAAGTTAATTATGCCGTTATGACCCCCTAACCTTAAATTTGTGTTTTGTCCAGTGTCATCGCTGAAGCATTCTGGGAAAAGGCACTCCACCCCTTCATTCTAAGCCCCAGGAAAGAACCAGCAACATCAAAAGCTCTCTGGCATTCGCACATTGACAAATGCATGCTCTTCCCCAACTGGGTTTCACTATGTGAAACAAACTCTTCATCACACCTTGCACAGAGCAAGTTGTACTTATTAGGAAGTATATAAATATATATACATATATATATATATATTATATATATAGATATATATATATATATATTATATATATATATATATATATATATATATATATATATATATATATATATATAAATATAGCTCTATGTCTATCTGTATAAACCCATTGTTACAGTATCATGTTACCCATGAGAATGGCTTGTTTGTGCTTTCTTAAAAAAACCTTTATGACTTTGTGATTACTACTCTCTGAAACGAACGCACTGTGCATCTTCATGACGTCACTCAAATCGATCTATGCTGTAGCTATTTTTCCAGATGTTCCCCACACAGGAAGCTTTTTTGTATAACTCGTGATGATTTTTTTGTGTTTTAATGCATGGAGTGGCTCTACTGGATAGATGGAGAGGGCTTGTATTTGCTCTGCATGTGACATTTATTCCGACCGACTCGAGTGATGCCTGCTCCGTCGCTCCTTGTAGTCTTCTGATCAACAAACTGCTGCTTCTGCATCACATGCATCCCAACCACCATATATCAGGGACGTCTCGTAGAGCTCGCCGTTTGTCTGGGATTTCCGCTACTGTGTTAAGTTAAGCCCGTCGTTGTGGCCGTTGTTTTAGCGCTTAGGTATTGCCTCTTAATTTAGAGTATCGCATATGTATCTCTCTGTATTTTTGGAGCGCTTAAAGGTACTTTAATGGAATACGGATGTATGTTCCGTATATCCATAAACCAGCTTAGCCAGCCATCTTTGAGTGCACACGTCTCTGTAAAAGTTACTTCAAAAGCTTTATTGAGTTCAGTTATTGTGTATACTCGTGTAAAATAAATGAAACCAGTGCTCAGGGACTGTTGAGAGAGGAACGCTTGTGAACAACGCTTGTGAACAAATGGGTGGAATTTACTTTGACACCACAAAGGTCAAATGTCAAAGATTAGCACAGGTCATAAAAACTTTATGGAACTTTATGGAGTGTGGAAAACAGGATCGTTGTATGGAAGCCCATCTCTGCCACATAAGAAAATTTTTTTTTGTAATTCGTAATTTATTACGATTATGTATTATGACATAACAATTTTTAATTATGACAAACAGTCAAAACTATGCCATAAATAGTCAAAATGATGAGATAACAGTCATAATTATGACAAAAAATATAAATTATGAGCTAAATTATAATTATGACAATTCAACATTGAGATAAAAAATCTTGTCATTCAATTATGCCATAAAAGCATGAAAAATAATACAAATAATTCTAACCTGAATAATATAACTGTAACATAAAAAGAGTTGAAAGTTTGAAAAAATTTGAAAGTATGACATAGTAAGTCTTAAATATAAGATAAAAAGACATAATTATGAAATTAAATTCATAACTATGACAAAATTTGAAATTATAAGATAAATTATAATTATGACAAGTCAAAACTGAGATTTAAAATCAAAATTGTCATGAAAGCATAAAAATAATAAAAGCACAAAAAAATTCAAACATAAAAAACATTATGACATAAAAAGTTGAAAGTTTGACTTACAATTTGAAATTGACATACTAAGTCATAAATATAAGATAAAAGTTGAAAGTATGAGATAAAAATCAACGTTATGTGACTTAAACTGACAAAAAGTCTAAATTGTGACATACTGTCATAATTATGAGATAACACGTTACAGTTATGACAGCCAAAATTATAGAAAAATATTAGAAAAAGTCATGACTGACAAAAGTTTGCCTTTTTATCTCAAAATTTCAGCTTTTTAAATGATTTTGAATAATCTCATAATTATGACTTAATTTATCATAATTTCGGTTTTTAATGTTATAATTATGATTCATAAAAGCAGAATTTTTCTTTCTTATGTGACATAAATGGCTTCCATAGTGTGTTAGGAAGAAGACATGTCTGACCTGTGCTTAGCGTCTGAAGCTTTATTGTCGTGAGGAAGAGAGTTTGACTTACTGTACTTGAATCAGAAGGAATTCAGGTTCAATAATTACATTTATCTAATTATTATAAGTATGTAATTGTGTTATACTTGTGATTTGTTCTTTATTAGTTTGGTTTCAAATAAGAAATAATAACCATTTTTTAAAAAACATTTTGTTTATGACTGCTAACATTTGAATGTTAAATTAGATAAATCCACTTAGCAACAGTTTAAAGTGAGTCTTGGTGTAGAATATTAAGATTCTTTGACATTTATGAGGGTCATTAGATGAAATGATTCATTCACGGTTTATTACTTTTCTAAAATGCTTGTAATTCTGCATAAGGAAGTCTTTTAAATGGCTAATATGAACAGTGAGGTCTCACTTACACTGGAAAAAGTGTTGCTTTTGTTATAGTGAGTGCAATCATATATATTTGCGTTTTCAAATCAGATTTTGCATATCATAATGCTTGTTCTGTGTTTCAAAGAAAGGAATATACAATGTAGTTGGGAATTTATTGTTATTGTTTAAGCTTGTATGACAACGTACGAAATACTCTCAGAGGGCAAGTTTGAAAGTTTGATTATGTTCCAGCATTTGCTACAAATATGAATGCAATCTTCTGATGTAGGTGTGTGCCTAGATGTACTGTATAAAGTGCTGTATAAAATAAAATATTCTGCACATGTGCAAGTCAGCCCTTAGATAGGAGTTTTATTATGTGACTTAGTCGGAATGCAGTCATTATTTATCTGTGATCTTTGGAAAAAAATATTGTTCTGCCTTTAAAAGTTGTGCCAAACTGTTTGCCGACCTGTAGTGCGTCCTTTAGGTATTTGTTCTGTGTATTTGTGCGTGTTAAACCACAATTTATTGATTATGAATTTACCGAAGCAGTCCACCGAGAGGGTAACTAATAACGGGGTGCCTTAAATGGTTGAAACACAATACAGTTTAAGCGGAAGGAACCCTGCTTGAAATCAATTGCAAGCATCATTGCGAATTTATATGTTACAGATGGGCCTCCAACGGAGGACCTCCTATGTTATCAAAGTTAGACGAAACAATATTTCAAAAACGAAATCCGCAACATCAGGTTTTCATTTCTTTGGCAACTCGTGATTTTATTGTTTTAAGATTCCAAACTGTCAGCTGAAGCTACAAACACTGTTTTATTATTTCATTTGGTGGTTTTGCTGCTGTATACAATCATTGATTGCAATGGTTTACGTCCATATTTGTGTTTACATCACCCCTATGTCTTTTTGTATACTATTAAAGTGTAAAATATCTGAAAAAACTTCAAAGGACATTGAGTGTTTGTGTGTGTGTGTCCACAGAATAATATATCATAGCGCCATAGGATTGAGTTCAGATCTGTCGTCAAGTGGATCCTGTGATGGCGGGGCCACCCATAAAATTTAAATGTGAATTTAAGCAGCGGCCCTGATTGAGTTACAGATTATTTACCGTTATGCCATGGACAACCCTGAAAATTGTACCTTTCCTAACTCCTTAATCTCATGTCATTCCAAGTCAATATGACTTGCTGTCTTTATAGTGCAGCACAGAAGTCAAATTTAGACAGAATCACTTGTATTGTGTGCAAAAAAGATGCAACTAAAGCAGTTTTTTTGAACCCAATATGAAAACATGACAAACATGAGACAGTTTAAAGGGACGGTTCCACACAAAAATTTAAATTCTGTCATCATTTACTCACTCTCAAGTTGTTCCAAACCTGAATGAGTTTCTTTCTTCTGTTGGACACAAAATATAATATTTTGAAGAATGTTTTAACAAAACAGTTGACAGCAGTCATTGACTTCCATGGCAATGACTACTTTTATCAAATTTTTGTTCAACAAAAGAAAGAAATTAACATAGGTTTGAAATAACTTGGGAGTGAGTAAATGATGACAGAACTTTCATTTTTGGGTGAACTATCCCTTAAACTGTCTCATGTTTGTCATGTTTTCATACTGGGTGAACTACAGGTGCATCTCAATAAATTAGAATGTCGTGGAAAAGTTAATTCATTTCAGTAATTCAACTCAAATTGTGAAACTCGTGTATTAAATAAATTCAATGCACACAGACCGAAGTAGTTTAAGTCTTTGGTTCTTTTAATTGTGATGATTTTGGCTCACATCTCAACAAATTAGAATACTTCATAAGACCAATAAAAAAAACATTTTTAGTGAATTGTTGGCCTTCTGGAAAGTATGTTCATTTACTGTACATGTACTCAATACTTGGTAGGGGCTCCTTTTGCTTTAATTTCTGCCTCAATTCGGCGTGGCATGGAGGTGATCAGTTTGTGGCACTGCTGAGGTGGTATGGAAGCCCAGGTTTCTTTGACAGTGGCCTTCGGCTCATCTGCATTTTTTGGTCTCTTGTTTCTCATTTTCCTCTTGACAATACCCCACAGATTCTCTCTGGGGTTCAGGTCTGGTGAGTTTGCTGGCAGTCAAGCACACCAACACCATGGTCATTTAACCAACTTTTGGTGCTTTTGGCAGTGTGGGCAGGTGCCAAATCCTGCTGGAAAATGAAATCAGCATTTTCAAAAAGCTGGTCAGCAGAAGGAAGCATGAAGTGCGCCAAAATTTCTTGGTAAACGGGTGCAGTGACTTTTGTTTTCAAAAAACACAATGGACCAACACCAGCAGATGACATTGCAAAAATCAAGCCAAAGTCATCACAATTAAAAGAACCAAAGACTTAAAACTACTTCAGTCTGTGTGCATTGAATTTATTTAATACACGAGTTTCACAATTTGAGTTAAATTACTGAAATAAATGAACTTTTCCACAACTTTATAATTTATTGAGATGCATCTGTATATCATCTAGTATGGTTGAGTTCACTCAGGTTTACTAAAAAAAAAATAAACGTCCTGAAATTTCAAGGGACTCTGTTTAATAACAGACCTTATAAATCACTTTTAAGGCAAGTCTATGCACTTAAAACTAATGCCCTGTAGCAGCTACAGTAGTTATGCAAGTACAGCTGCTACATCTATAAAAACATTTTTTTTTTTAAGCTCAAATCAAGCTAAACCATTTTTTTCAGGCATATTCCAGCTAATGTGTAAATGAGATGATATACGGGCCCCCACAATTTATTAATGAATTCCCTAGATTTAATAATTAGTTCCCTCATCTTTAAATTGTGGCCACATTGTACCAATTTGTTCCCCCAATTTATTAATATGTGCTCTTAGTTAAATGGACACAGTTTAACTAAATTAAAATGGGGAGGGGGGGCATAATGTCTTTTATTTATTTATTTTATTCTCACATGTTATTCCAGGGTTCCGAAGTGACGCCTTCAATTCGTCTCTAATAAAACTTTACTGTGTGGACATGTAAAAAACTCCGAACACATTCTGTTGATGTATGAACATACTGTTTATGACAGTAGCCTCCAAAAAGTCAAAGTCGCAATGAATTGGAATTAGTGACATAGACCACAGCTATAAATCCAAGTTTATTTAGTATTGCCGTATTGTAATTATGAGATACCAACTTGAAAAAAAGTGTTCACATCCTCATAGAACTCGTAATTACAACTTGTAAAATGGGAGCTTTCTAAAGACTACGGCTTGTACCACGTGACTGCTGCATCTCACTCGGAACCAGAGAAAAATTGTGGCGCTTACAGTAGTAATATTTAATTAAGCAGTTATTTTGTAATATTTATGTTTTAAAATTTGTGTAATTGCCAATGTAGATGTCTTCATACAAAAGTAATGTGAATATAAATGAAAGACATGCAGCACAAAGTTAGATATCTAGGCTATCCATGCAACAACAAAGACTGTAGAATACCGCAATTTCAGAATTACGGTAATTAATGCAAAGTTCACGCCATATCATAATTAGCGTAATTCCGAGATGACAACACTTGACGTTCACTTGAGAATGTTACAAAAGAAATATTATGAAATAACTGCTTAATTATATTTTACTACTGGAAGTGCCGCCATTTTTCTCTGGTTCCGTGTGAGGTGCAACGGTCAAGTGGTACAAGCCGTAGCTCTCAGAAAACTCCCAGTTCACAAGTTGTAATTACGAGTTCTACAAGGACGTGAACGCTTTTTTCAAGTTGGTATGTCGTATTTACAATAACTAGTATACGGCGTGAACGCAGTGAGTTCTACGAGTACGAGGATGTGAGTGTTTTTTACAAGTTGGAATCTCATAATTACGAATTACTGAACACCTTAACAAATTATTGAAAACAAAAAAAAAAATGGGGGCCGGACTTGATTGGATGTTGACATGTGGGCGTTGCTGTAAAAATTTTAGGCTGATTTGCAGGGGCGTGGTTTAAATAAGCGGACTATATGATTGGGGAAGTCCTGCCTACATCTCCAGAGAAGAGACAGACACTTTCACTGGAAGGTCCAATTCTGACATTTTGATAGAATTGAAAATAAATTAATCAGTAATCAAAACATACAAAGCTAAATCGTTCGCAATAAGATCTACAACATGCATTTAAAAAAACAGATGATGATTTCATGCCGATTTTAAGGAAGACTTGGATCATGAGGGTGTCTCTCTCTGTCAAGCAAACCCTGTCCCCGTAAGCGGCTGTCTCTAGGACCCGCGCGCGGAGCTGCTGTCGGAGCGGCCTCTGCAGTCAGTGAGAGCGGAGCATCTGGAAGAGAGCTGGCCGGCTGGGGAGGTGGTGGAGGACGGGGAGAGCGAAGCAGAAGGAGGATCCGGGAGTCAGCGAAAACAAAAAAGGGGTCAGGCCTGGAACTTGGCGAAGCGGGTAATTAACACTGCGATCCACTTGTCTAGAACCTAAAGCCGCCATCGAAATAAGTCTCCGCCGTGGGGCTGGCCGTTTTTCGGGGCGATACGGAGGGGGGCGGCTCGATGTGCCCAGAGGTTTTTCCTGCTCTTACAGATGTGCGACTTAATACACCGCGATATGCTCTTGAACTTGATGACCGTTGATTTATAGCTCCTCGCGAGCAAAGCTTCAGTCCACTCGAGTCGAGAAACAATGGCTGTGTTTCAAAACCTAACGAGCTGCCTACCTAGACAGCTTTTTGATAATCATTCTGTTCCACAAGAGCTTATGATGCTCAAAAATGCCAAAAGACACGCTGAGGGTGCCCAAAATTGCTGTCTATGTAGGCAGCTCACCTAGGTTTGAAAGGGTCAGGTTTAAGCTGCCTTGGCCTGTTGGAAATGACTGTCAGTTATAAAGGCCGAATAATCCGAGTAGGCGGATGATTAAAAGAGCTTTTATGCAGTTACAGACTATGATAGGCACGTGATCAATTAACACCTTGTGATTGGATACCTGTGACACATCTCACCGGTTATTGAATATTAATGACTCTGGCCATTACCCTTGTATTTATGTACTGTACCAGAGTTTACTAAAATACCATAGTTACAATTATTGTTAGAACTGTGAAATAACAATAAATTAATATGGGATGTCCAGTTTCAAGAGTTTTCCTCCGTTTTAATAAAAATAGCAATATCATGTTACCTTATTTTAGTCACTGTGGGCAGAAACTACTGTATGGTTGCTACTGTGATTTAAAAAAAAAAAAAGAAAAAAAAAATATATATTTATATATATATTGGTTATATATATTGGTTAAAGTTAGGGATAGTTCACCCAGAAATTAAACTCACCCTCTTATCTTTCACAGCTTATCATGCCAGTGGCACTATTTAAAGTCTTCTGAAGCCATATAAGTTTGAAGGAACAGACGATTGTATTTTGAAATCGCATACATAATTAAATTTTATGTGTCTTAATTGTTTACAAGAGGTATAAGGTCCAGTGATGTTTGACATAATATGTCATTTTTTAATAAATATGTTTACATGATTGAGATTTCAGAGTCAACAGTTTAAATTTTGGTTTGGTTCACAAAGAAAGTTACCATAATCTTGGATGTAGCGCACAAATCATTTAGATGACTTTTATGATGCTTCTTGTCATTTTTGGAGCTTTTACAGCCCCTGGTCACCATTTACTTTCATTGTCTGGAAAAGAGCAGCATGGACATTCTGCTAAACCTCTTCTTTTGTTTTCCACTGGAAGAAAGGAAATGGTGTGAGTTTGGAATGACATTACAGTAAGCAAAGAGTATTAATTTTTGGGTGAACTACTCCTTTAATGATAGACTCGCCTAATTTATTGACCTCCAAATCTAATTTCATGGGACTTTGGTGTCCTACTTGTAAAGAAAAAGCACACTGAAGCACACATACATGGGAGTGAAGAATAAAATGTACAGATCCCTTTAAAACTGCTCTGAGGAAGAAAATAGGAAATGCCATAAAGCGAAGAGTTCATATTTCACCCCAGAGAAGGATTTTCATGCAGCAGTTGTAGAATGCGTACATTTTGAGTCAACTCATCAATACCTTATTTTCTGGTGTATTAGACTGAAAAATCACATGTACTGTAATTAAAGTTGAGTTCTCATTCACAATCTGAATGTGACACCTAATATTTGCATACACACCAATGTTTTAATTACTTAACGGACATTAAGAAGTCCAGTTGCTAATATAAGTTTGTCACTTATTTAAAGGCAACTTATTATTATTAACAAATGATTGTATTATTCTAATCTTCTGGATGTGTCTTTTTATTCTCAATGTTGTGTTCGAGTGCTGCTTCTTCTGATTATGGTGTTCCTTTTCACAGGGGATCCTAAAGAAGGAGGGTCATCATTTTTACCCCCTTTTTCGTTCTTTTATTTTTGTTTTGATCTTTTTCGACTTTTGCATTGTGTTCAACAGTCACTCATTTGGCGATGCCGTCCAATACAGTCACCACCGCCGCCGCATTCAAGAGCGCCGACTTCAACTGTGACACGAACGGAAATCAAATGGTAAGAGGTTAATGAGTCCCTGGACATTTTTATGTTCGGTCTATTGTGTACTGCCTGAAATTAGCCTACGCATATAACTTTGTATATGCAGCGACTAGAACTTTATAAATGCTCTTTAGCTTTGAAAATAAAATGGCAATGTGTCTTTTAACTGAAACCTTTGCTATATTTTGCTATATTTATGCATAATACTGATGAAAATGGTCGTTGCAGTGATTTGAAAAGTGGTGGTGACATCTTATAAAGCTTCATGCGACATGGAATCCTTAAATTAATATGAATGATTTTGGCATTTTAATATTAACTAGCAAAAGGGTTTGTTCACGGCATGTTGGAATTACCATAATTATGAGTTTCTGGCTTGTAAAATGTCCTTTACATCCTCGTAGAACTCATAATTACAACTCTGAATTTTCTGAGATCATCCAACCTAAGAGCTGCAACATCATGTAGAAACACTCAAAATGTCTGTTTATTAATACTATGTAATATTCTATTTAATTATAATCCAATGGACAACCAAAACAAATCTCTTTAATTATTATAGTGCAAATAAAGAAACGGGGCAAAGTTACATTTTTTAAAGTTGAGGTGACTTCATTTATTAATGGTTTCGGCTCCTTTGCTGAAGAGGTCACATATAAAAACCCCATGGATTACATTTAAAAGTGTTTGTTTTCCAGAAGAACTCATATTCATTCATTTTCTTGCGTAATGTCTTTTTATGCATTTCCATTTTTCAGATACCTGACATGTTTCATGTCCCAATTAAAGGGATAGCTCACCAAAAAATGACAATTCTGTTATTTACTCACCCTCATGTCGTTCCAAACATGTAGCTATGACTTTATTCTTCTGCGGGACATTAAAAGAAAATATTTTTAAGAACCAAGCAGTTTTGCCGGCTTCCAAAATTTCTCGAAACATCTTCTTTCATGTTCCACGGAATAACATTTTTAGGTGAACTGTCCCTTTAACTCTCCCCTCAAATCCATCACTACAATATTTCATTCAGTATATAATTTTAATTTGACATGATTCATTTCCACGGCAGTGACTTGCGGGGCTATCGAGTGTCAGCGTAGAGAGAACATAATTAGTAAACATGAGTGAATTGTTATCAGAGATAGTGTCTGCTCTGTTTCGTACGAGCGTTTAGTGACGTGGGTGTTGGCTTGTGTGGGAGAGGTTGCCGTTTGCCTGATTTACAGGGGAATTCATTCTTCCCCACCCCTGCACCCATGGACCCGCGCTACGCTCGTAGTCCTGTTGCTTGGCAACAGTTCATGCCTTAAATAACCGGCTGCCGACAGAAATAGAGCAAAGACGTAGACGGTGTTACTGAGTTCACACAAGGCAACGTCGATTTCTGCGCACACCCTTTGTTTTTTGTTTGTTTAAAAACATTTTGTTTGTTTATTTGTATCATAATGAGAACATTGTGTGAGTGTTTATTTAGTCATACAATATGCGGAAAGACCGTCACAGGAAAAAACTCTCCAGAACTCTGATTTTAAATAAATAGATATATTTAAAAAATATAATAGTATATAAATATGCATCATATTTTAAATCTAAATATATTTTAATATATTTACATGGAAAAAAAACTTGATTTGAATTTAATTGTACATTTTTAGGTAACTTGAGATGCTATTTGTACTCTGCTTTACATCAGCGTCATTATGCATTACCAATAAGAAATTTCAGTGGTGTCACGCCATCTTTCGGCCATGCTGGACTTCTCAGTAGTCATGGCAGACGGGGACAGCATCCTTATTAGCATTCTGATTTAGAGCCGGTGGTTTGATTCATCCCAGCCCTGAAGCTGCTGCAGCAGCTACATTAGGATCATCTTTTCTCTCCTGGCCACCCTAGGGTGCTTGGCTGGACGAAGAGTGGCTATTGTTGAGGAGGGAAGACACAGTTGTGTTAAACAAAGAGAAAGTGAATGAGGGGAGAGAATGAACCACTGAATGTCTTTGTAAGTGTGTCAGGAGAGAGCCCAGAGAGTTCGGGATCTCTCCACGGCTGTATCACCCCACACTTAAGCTCGGCTAAAAAGACGATGCCATTCAAACACTGGCTTTTCTCATTAGCTAAATAACCTTGACGTGAAAGATAGAGTGATATTTAAAGTTCTCGCACTTGGTGTCTGTACTGGAATGTTTTAGTGTGTAAAGGTTGAGAATACACATTGTAAAAACTTTAAATTTTCTGTCGTATAATGATGATATGATGATTATTTTGTTGTTGTTGATGATTGATGATTAGTAGATATTATTATATTCTGTTTTTTTTTTTTGAATTAAAAATAAACAACTAATTTTATTGTTAAAATCAGTCATTTTAAGGGAATTGAGACATTACAACATTACAGAGATTTATTAGATTTTGGAATTCGCTAGATTACATTAACCAGTGTTATTAAATTATTAGTGTTTTCAAGGATTACACATAAGTCAGCATTAGATGATGGCAAATGCAATCTAAATGTAAAAACAGAGAAATGAGAAAGCACAAATACGCTACTGTTCAAACGTTTGGGATCAGATTTATATATATAAATGAATAATTTTATTCACCAAGGATGCACAAATTTCTGTTTTAAATAAATGCTACATAGCACTTTTATTGTTATTATTTTTTAATACAATTATATAATTTTATTTTATAATTTTTTATAGCACCAAATCATCTCATTAGAATGAATTCTGAATGATCATGTGACTCTGAAGCCTGGAGTAATGATGTTGAAAATTCAGCTTTGTATCACAGGAAAAAATTAGAAATAGAAAACATATATTTAAATTGTAATAATATTTCATAATAATTATACTTCTACTATATTTTTGATCAAATAAATGCAGCCTTGGTGAGCATAAAAGACTTAAAAGAGCCTAAAAATCATAAATTTGGTTAAGCAATAATGGTTAATTGATGTTCATATTCCTGTCTGTTTAGAATGAGAACTCTAGAACGGACACCGTGATTATTGACGAGATGCCTTCGCTCTGCACTCCTGTCCGCAAGGTTGGACGTCCTGGCCGCAAACGCAAGCAGCTCCCCGTGAGTATCCTAGAGACTGAGCTCTCAACACTCAACCAAACCACAAAACACCCAACTTCCCTTGGGATTCGGTTTATTTTCATTTATCCACCAGGCGCTAGTCTTGGCAGTGGTAGGGAACGGGTAAACAGGCAAACATGTGGTTGCTGGTAATGACATGGGGGCATTTTTTCAAACTGATCAAACTTGAGATTTGCACCCGGTGGACAACCAAACAGACATAGACTTGAAGGAGAGACCTGAGCATTATCTTGACTTGGGCCTAGCAAAATCCTAACAACCCCATAACAAAGAACTAAAAACCACTGGTGACCACCAAGAACACCTCAGCATGGTGTTGACAAGTTTGGTGTGGACAGCAATGTTGGCCACAATCTTACTGTCTGAGACAAATTTCTGGGATCATAAAGGGTTTCTATTGTCGTAGAGTTTTCTACGAATGTACAAACCCTGGCTGTTCAAAATAGACATAGTCCACTAAATTACATCATATTGTTTCACATGTTTTTGTTAATGTTTGTTATTGTTTATACTTAGTTTGGATTATTGTGTATTGTGTGTTTTTCAGTAATACGTTTGTCTTTTTGTGATATGAATAAAGTCTATGTTTGGTTGCACATTATTTTATAGTGTGTGTACGTACAATATACTTACCACTGGCTCTCAGGTACTGTTATATAAGGTAACTGCATGGGTTATGGTTAGGTGTAGTGGTACTGTAGGTTAAGGGTTAGTACCTAGTTATAACCCAGTTATTGAAATCATAAAGTTGATCCCGGCTTTGTCAACACGGAATTGTGGCTTTATGTCTTGGCTACAATTTATCGTACAATCTGGCATACAGTATTGTACACATCACACAGTCAGTCTTGTCTATCCATGAACTTGAGAACTTGAATACAATTTGACACATCCAGTGCTTTTCGTAAAGTGTGCGACCGGCTTTTTCAACGATGAATTGTGGCTACAATTTATCATAAAATTTGGTATGAAACACTACACACACATCATTTGCCTTGTCTATCTCTTTTAGATCACATTGTTTAATCCATCATACATTTAAAAAGTCGTACATTGCATACTTAGCTTCAGTGTTTATGTTCTTGCTTGTTTTGCACCTTCCTGACAAACCACTAAGGGCCGTTAGGTAGGGGGCCAATCGGGAAATGTTATCCCAGGTCATGGGACCCCACTGAAGTGCTCTATAGATTGGCCTACTCACTGGGCCCTAGAGAGAAGTCATAAAACCTTTGTCCTGGGCCCTGTAAATTTTAGGGAGTGATTGTTGGGAGTAAGTGAATTCTTCTCCATGTCCAGTCCCTGGTAAACGTCCCCTATCTCTGGAGCCAATATTCCTGTTTTTTAAAAATAATCTCCGCTCTCTCATAATTAATCCAGAGAGGGCATGTCAGGGCATGTGGATGTTCAGTTGCCCCACATCCTCTCCTGCCTTCCCCTGAGGACCTTTTTGATTATATTATCCTCCTTTCCCATTCCTTCAACAGGTAATTGTGGTCCTGCGAGGAGAGCGATGTCTTACTCTGTGAAATGTAAGCCACGTGAAGACAGATAGAATAATGTTTGAGTCATTCCTCCTTTCCCATTCCTTCAACAGGTAATTGTGGTTAGTGTTTCATAGAGGTGCTGAGGAAGACAACTGCTGATTTGTGGAGGAACTTTGTTAGCTCACTCTATGTTTGATCCTGCCCTCGCTGTACACATGGGGGAAATGGTCCATAAGGAAGGGAATTGTGAAGCCGTCTGAGCGGCTAATTTTGAGACGATTTTTGTTGGTGTGTCACCGCTAAACTACGCTCTAAGTGGCGAGAAGAGAGTTAAACCAATCAGAGCGTCCCTTTGTTGTTTGTGTGCAATTAACTAATTCCTGAGTTTTTAGTTTCTTCTCCTATTTGGGAGCAATGACTGATGCTCAGACATAGGCTGTGTGAGGGTGACAGAGGACGCGCTGTTTAATGGTGTTTGAATGTGCTCTGTTTTCCTTCATGCATAACTTGCATTTTCTACAGGTATATTCTGCAATCTGTTAAATGTTAAAAACCATGGATAATATTTCTAATTTTTGCTGTCAGAAGTGACATAAGCTTCTGCTTTTAGCGATTCTCCGCTAATCTCCACAGACTTCATTTTGCACGGCAATCAGGACAGAGCTCAATGAAATAGCGAGCGCAATTCTCATTACATTCTTGAAATATTTGTAGGTTGGACCATTAACTATACGTAGAATTTTAAAACCTATAAGTAAGTGTATTTGTATGATAGCAACTGTAAAGTGTAATGGGGGTAATCAAATAGCCTTTTTACACCACCTCAATTGGGTCTTTGCTTTAAATTTTTTGTTGTTGTTGTTTTTAGATTGCACTGTTACAGTGTAATGGATTTTAAGTGCACATAATAGCTATATGCCTACATGCTTACATTCACTTTATGTTTAATTAAAATATAAAATACCGAGATATATAGGCTACCGTTATACCGCAGATCAGCCAAAAAAATAAGAGATATGAATTTTTGCTGGTTTTACGCCAGCCCTATACAGAAGTGTACTGGAAGTTTTAATTAAAGTGTGCTGTAGTTTTTTCTCTTTTTTTTTTAATGGCATAAAAACCACTAAAATAGCAAAAAATAACTAAACAGTTAAGGTAAAACAGTAAAAAACAGTAAACTGTAAACACCACCCCCCCCCCCCCCACGCTGATGGTACTCAAAAAATTTTTTCCAGGTTGGCAGGTCATTGTTTAGATCACTGGACTGCAGCCAGCGCCATTGTTTCATGGTTTTCCGGGCATTTCTGTATTCGGTTGGACTTAAGGGCATGCATTTTCCATGCATAACGTGCCATTGTAAAGCTTGGGTGAGGTGGGAAGTTGTTTTGTGGTTGATAGGGTGTTGTTCTTAAAGGGATAATTCATCCAAAAATGGATATTCTGTCATCAATTACTCACCCTCGTGTTGTTCCAAACCTGGACTTCCTGTCTTTTGTGGAACATAAAAGAAGATACTTTGTAAAAAGATCATTGGGGGGTTTTTTGGTGTTGTTTTTTTTTTTTGGACTATATAGTGGAAGTCAATGGGCGCCAAAACTGTTTGCTTACCAATATTCTTAAAAATATCTGCTTTTATGTTCCACAGAAGAAAGGACATAATACAGGTTTGTGTAAATGACAGACTTCTCATTTTTGGGCAAACAATCCCTTTAATGCTTACCAAGGCCCCAGACGGAAATGAAATAAATAAAAAGATTTGTGTGTGCAACAAAAATGTCAAATCTGTTTTCCAGTAGTGACAGTTGAGAAAACATTGTGTGCATCCATATGCGGTTCATTAGACATCATCTCTGTAGAGAGAACAAAGCCATAATGGCAAATTTGTGAAAAAATGACTCTTATGAATCTTTTAAATGAGTCAGTCAAAAAGATTCATAAAACAGCAATTTTTCATATTTGAATTAAATGAACTGGAAACTGAACTGTGATGTATATTTAAAAAAATTTTGTGTATTAAAGATACATATTCATAGCATATTATTGCGGTGTTTAGGTAATAACAGTTTCTTAAAAAAATATGGTTGAATTATATGTGAATGAAACATTGTTTTGGTGATGTATTCAAATCATAGTTTTAATTATATATATATATATATTTTTATTTTTTTTGTGTGATGTGTGTGTATATATATACATATATATATATATATATATATATTATATATATATATATATATATATATATATATATATATATATATATATATATATATATATATATATATATATATATATATATATATATATATTTTATTTATTTATTTATTTATTTATTTTTTTTTTTTTTCAAACAGACAGGAATATTCTTACAAAACACAGTAATATTTATGGCCCAGTATTGGGATTACTAGAATGCAAATGAGAAGAAATGATGTCCTGTTCAGGAAGTAATCTTTCTTTCGCGTCAGATCTTCTCAATGAATCATTTTATCCAGTTCACACAACCGCTCTGAGATTTTCTCACAAATCAGACTGATTTGTTTCTCTACTGACTTTTTTTTCTGGAGCGCTGCTTTCTATCCCAAGAGCCCATCTGAATGATATTTTTTGGTCCCTTGAATGTCTTTGGAATTTCCCCCCATTTTAATGTCCATCAGATAAGTCCATAAATAAGTCCATAAATCACTACAAAATAATATTATACTTCTCCTCAACAAGTCAGAAGATTTAAGTATCGTATCATATCTGTGCGTGAATAGTTGTGTTTAATTCTCAGAATTAATGGTTTGTTCAAATCACTAATAGTAACTATAAGCAGCAGTAATAGTCGCACCAATGGACAGTAATACATTGTACTATATATACTGTTTAAAGAGACTTCAGGGGTTTTAAAAACATTTTTTCTCACAGCACCAACTGACTCTCTTCAGACAAATGGACAACATTCCTCCCATACCACCTCCCCTCTGTAATGTCGAATGAAAAATGAAGCAAACGGAAAGAATAAACACTAAGAATCCAGCATTTGTGGGCGGCACGACGCTGTAACCCTGTTTTTAGTCAAATTTTCCAGAGTCACCCAGAGTCTTGCTACGACAAGTTAGATCATCAAAGGTATGCCATTGAACAACTTGACTGTTTTAAATCTTCTGTCATCATCACGACACAATCCAGCAGCTGTTTGGGAGATTATGTCTTTCCTCTCACAAGAGTAGAGTAACGGTTGTGTTGTGTCAGATCACTGTTCGATCTCTCTTTCATGAGAATGGCTTTGACATCCCAAGGCAGCGAGGCGAAGCGGCAGCTGCTCCTCTAAAGAGAAATGCCACTGTCAGATTGGCGGTTTAGCTCTCTGCGGGCTCCCAGTCTGTTTGTCTCTGCATCGCCAGCCTCTGGTGTCAGTCTGGCTTCCCGTGCACATGTTAAGCCGGTGGTTGGATCCGATGAGCGATGTATATAGAGGTTGTGAATTAATGACTGTGCAGGATGTATAGACATAGTGTAGTCGAGGTGGCTGGATGGCATTTTTATTATTGTATACACTACCATTCAAAAAATTTTGTAAAAGTTTTATTTATTAAGGATGCATTAAATTGATCAGAAGAGACAGTAAAGACACATATAATATAAAAGATTTATATTTCAAACTTCACAGAATAATTTTTAATATTTTTTAAACCTGGTTTATATTTTTGTTTTCATTGATGATATTAAGAAATGTTTCTGAAGGATCATGTAGACTGGAGTAATGTATGCTGAAAATTCAGCTTTTACATCACAGGAATAAAATAGATGTTAAAGGGATACAGTCACAGGCCTCCCGGTTTTCATCCAAAATATCTTAAATTGTGTTCGGAAGACGAACTGAGCTTTTATGGGTTTGGAACGACATGGGGGTAGGTGATTAATGACAAAATTTTCATTTTGGGGTGGAGTATCCCTTTAAAATATATATATATAAAAAACAAACAGTTATTTTAATTGTAAAAAAAAATATATATATATTTTTCCCTTTTGAAATACAAGGAAGAAACAATTAAGAATGTGTTTTTTGTACTATTCCATGCAATTACATTAAATTGGAAATTAGGATTTTAAGCTCAAAAAAGGCACCATGAAAGTGGTCCACATGAATTGTGTGCTTTATTTCAAACATTTTGAACAAGTTTAAATTTAAGTCCTTAAAATGTGGCTCTTCAGTGAGCTTTATCTGTTGTTACCAGATCATTACGTGAAAAAAAATTTGTGAGCAGTTTATTAGTATTGTTGTTAATTACAAATAAAAGAGCAATAAAAATAGTTTTCCATTAATTGAAAATAAAAATGAAAAACAAAGCTGTGACAAGAAGAAAAATATAAGAAAAATACTTAAACTTTAAAAAAACCTTTGAAGTAAAAAACATATAAAAAATAATAAAATGGCCAAAGCACATTATTAAAACTTAAATAAAATAAAAACTTAAATAAAGTAATGAGAACTAATTCAAAATATTAATAAACAGTATATAAATAATACTAAAAAACACTGCAAAACACTGTAAACTGGATAATCTGATTTATAGAAAAAATCTGACCCAAAAGAATATATACATATATATATGTGTATATATATGTATGTATATATATATATATATATATATATATATATATATATATTTACGAATCTGACATAATTTCTTTTCATGAAGGCAGACAAAGCAAATACTTCAGACGACTTCAAAAAAGTGGCACTTTTATGATAATTGTGTAGTTTACATGCTTTAAAGCTCTACTCTCCATGCCCATACTGCAGTAGTGTTAGAAGTAGCTTGTTATTGTGCTATTTTTGTGTATCTTTGTAGACAGATGCATAGAAACATTGTACTCACATTACACTTAATGTGTAGGAAGAGCTTCCGTATCCTTTTTGTTTCAGATTAGATTAGATGGTTCAGAAAGGTAGTTTAGATGTCAACACAAGGACATAGGAAATGGCCTTATACTGAGCAGACGAAAGACTAGACTGCAAATGAAAGATTTGACTTTATGCTGCAAATTGGGTCTTCCTCTTTAATTTGTGCTCTGTGATTCATAACCATTTTGAAGTAAGTAAAGGTATATGGCTGTTATTTTCAGGAAGCCTTCTGGAAATGTAGTTTATATTAAAAGAGGGGGTGTTTTAATGACAGTTTTATTAAAATTCTCATCCTTTACCTTGTTAGAGCAAAATAAGATTTCAGAGTATGTTGCACTGTTTAGCACTGGCACTGAATCTACAGCTTCACAGAAAAACCCAGCACAACCTATGACGACAACAATTAGCTGCATGCAAAACACAAACATACAACACAAACAGAATGAATGAATGATGCTTTTAATGAATCAGTTAAAACACTCACAAGATTTGAATGAGTCATATTAATTACTCTTTACTTAAGACGTCAGGCCGGTTGTTGAATGACATCTGATTATTTGATTTAATTGGTACTTTATATAAAAAAAATTCAATATTACATTATGTATGTACTTAAGGGGAAAATAAATATTTGTTTCTGTATTTATTCGTAAATTTTTCCCTTCTGCTGCATATTTTTCAGTGAGTAAGTGAAGTGTATTTTTATTAAAAATATTGACTTCTGGTTTTTGGGCTCTTTGTTTTTGCATGTCAACATTGGTAGAGTATTGACGCTTATAATCATAAAAAGAGGCTTGTTATGGTAAATTTGGTTTATTGTGTGTTAGAGGGCAAATTTAATTAAAATATTGCATCTATTGTGCTGTCGGCAGTGCTATTGTTTATCAGAGCTTCTGATTAATAATGGGTTATAGATGCATGACCATCCAATCGGATTATGTATTTTTCTGCTGCAGGTGGAGTGTTACAGGCCAGTGGATCAGTTGGTGGGCGTGGCTAAGCAGCACAAAGGGGTGGAGCTCCAGTCATCTTTGCAGTCCCAGAATGGAGATGTTGAGAGGCATGAGAACAAATCGTGCGAAGGTCGCCACCCCACGCTGGACAAGAATGCTGTGGAAAACGGGCTCCCACGCCAATCAGGCTGTCGGGCCGAGTCGGCCTCTGATTCAAGCCTGAGCCCATCCCAGGACTCAGAGAAGTACGAAGAGGAGACACTGCCAACTCTGCCTCGCAAGAAACGAGGGAGACGGAAGCTGGAGCGGCCGACGAAATGTGAGTTATGCTCAACCTTCCTTAGCATCACGTTTCACAGCTGTCTGCTCACTGAGCCACTCGTGGGCCCGAGGCCAAGAACATGTCATCATGATGGTTAAAAAAATGCAGTATTTAGTCACTAAACAAGAGGATTGTAAAATGGTTTGAGAGGCTTTGCTGGTACTATTGACTTGAAGGACAAATCATTATTGTTAAATGAGTACATTAATATGTAAATCAGGGTAATTATGCTCCCAAAAAAAAAAAAAAAATCTAATTTGCAAACAAAGGACACCAGCCTCCCACACCGTGTACAGAGCGATTTGGCAAGATTCTCTCTCCAGCAGCGTTTCATACAGCGATTTTGTTTTCCAAATGTGGGCACCAAGCACCCCTGCCACATATCCATATTTGTTTGGGTTAAGTTTCACTGTGTATACAAATTTAAAGCTTTTTTAATTTAATTTTAATTTATTTAAACATAAGCTAGTACAGAACTTTACTCACCATGGGAACTTTCAGTATTTAAAAAAAAAGTACATAAGCATGCTTTAAAATAAATAAAAAATTAAAGGTTTCAATTATTAATAGTACCGCAAAAGTTAACAAATGCAATTAAATTAATAGATTTTGTGCAGTATTTATTTTTAATAATAATGTCAATTTGACATCATAACTGTTATATTATATTAAATGTAAAATTTAAATTTATATTATATTCTTTAGTATTTCTAAAAATTTAACAATACAGTACCTTCAAACATGATTGAAACCGATCAGAGCGGCATGCTGAACCTAGTAATTACACATGACTTATTATTTTTTTATTAACATAATATACCATTATTTTATATTTCCTTTAACATTGTTTTTATTTAAATAATGTTTTTATTTGAAAATTTTTTTTTTTGAAAGCATATCATTCATGTGTTAACTAGGAAAAGGTTATGAAATGAACTACTAATGTTTGGTATTGCTTTAAAAAAGTGAGTGAGAGTGAGTGAGAAAATCATTTGAATGATTCCTAAAAACAAATCAAGTCATTTGTTTGTGAATTGAACTGTTGCGCTGTATGTTTTGTTTGTGTTCTGCTACAAAAGACAATGCAATAGAAAGCTGTCTTGACTAGTAGTTGTCAGTAAATTATCTCACAGAATGTTTTTTTTTTCATTTCATCACTTATCACAAGCTCACAGCTCAGCTAAAATATATTTATTTTTTGCAGTGGCACTACAGGTTCATCAGTGTTTCTGAGATGCTCCTGAACAGAGCTCCAGTGTGATGCCAATTATCAGACCTCTCTCTCTCTCTCTTTCCATACTGTGGGGTCAGGTGTTGACCTTGATGAGAGCAGTAAGTGAAGGCCGTGTAGACAGTGCCGTGTCTCTCCTGGCAGCCTGCCTTGATTGGGTGCAGTGCACAGAGAGACAGCAGGTCTGTGTTGTGGCCACTCTCTCAGTGGGGGCTGTGCCAGGTGCATGGCACAATGCCCAGGGCACTTACACTCTGATCCTACATCAGTCTCCCTTAACCCAGTTTATGGTGAAAGACGCCAACTTGTAGACCTATGTAAAATGGTATAAGGTCTAGACAGTCCATTTATAATGCTTCGGAAATCCAGTAAAACATCATATACCAAATAGTCAAAGTATGTGCTGTTTGCTAGCACTACTAACAATGCTATTGTCACAGCGTGGGTCAGACAAAGACGAGGAGTGGTGGATCTCAGTGCAGTGGAATGTTTATTTACAAAAATAAGCTAAACATGCATTTAGAAAAAAGCTGACAATAATTAAATTAAAAAAAAGAAGAATTAAATACATAATACAATGAGGAGTACAACAAGGTACAGGTGGGAAGGTAATCAATGATCATGACAACCAGCTAGACACAGTGGTAACATAAAAAACAGGAACTAAACACAAAAACAACAGAACAAAACCATGTCAAAATAAGAGTCCTTTAATTATTTGAAAAAACTGTGATAGCTATAAAGGTGTATTTACACTGACTGATTCACTGGGGACATCATGTAAAAGGATGGTTCGCCCAAAAATTCTGTCATTAATTACTAACCCTCATGTCGCTCCAGACCTGTAAGACCTCTGTTCATCTTCTGAACACAAATTAAGATATTTTTGATGAAAGCCGAGAGCTTTCTGACCCTGCATAGACAGCAATGCAGCTGACACATTCAAGGCCCAGAAAGATAGTAAGGACACTCTTAAAATAGTCCATGTGACATCAGCGGTTCAACTGTTATGTAATGAAGCTACAATTGTTGAATAAAGTCATTATTTTGGTTTTCTTTGTGCACAAAAAGTATTCTTGTAGCTTCATATAATTCAGGTTGAACCACTGATTTAAATTTTGGGGGGAACTATCCCTTTAAAGGCTGTTTTGCCCACACATGTCCCAAATGACACTCTTGATGAGGGCTTGTGGGGTCAGGTACTGTCCCACAGGGTGTCACAGGTGTCATTTTAGGTTGCAGAAGTGTGTTCACAAGCTCCACCTTTGTGGCTGATACCTGTCCTGGATGCAGCCTTTTGTCGGGCTCTCACTAGTGTAAACTTCACAGCAGACAATTATCCAGCAGTCCATGTGGCAAAGTGTAGAAGCTGAGGTGTAATAGTTATTCGTAAAAAATGAATAAGTAAAATATACAAAAAGTGAACAAATAATATGAATTTAATACATTTAATGCAGAATATATATACAGTATATGTATGTATATATGTATGTGTACTATACATATACGCACAATTATATAAATAATACAATTAAAAATATATATTAATATTTATAAAAATGTATTTATATAAAAATAATATATAACATATATAGTTTTTAGTTATGTTGGTTAATAATTATCTTTAAAAATAATAATAATAATAATAATAATATTTATATCCAATTAAAAAATTTAAAATTTCTATTAACAGTTATTTATATTATAGTGAGAGTGAATTTACAGAGAATAAGTGACAGAGACAGTTTATGAGACATATAAGCAAGTTTAATTATAAGCAAAATAACCCAAGTTAATCTGAAATGTATCAGTCAGGAGCCTGTTAAAACAGAATTGTGAAATGTGCATTGACACCAAGCCCTATTGGATGCCTTAATATTATTGGTAGGCTGCATAACTGGCTACAGATTTAACCATAAATGAGATTTATTTGCACTAGTCACTACCACTGTTTGCCAGATTTATTAACCTGGCACTAATGCTAATCAATACTAATCGCTAAAAGCTAATCGCACCTAGAAGCTGTACGTCAATCATTAATTCAATCCCACCAAAGATTTTATTGAACCATGTACTCTGTATAGTGAGACAGAAAGAACCATCTTGCTTTGATTGACAGAGAATGGGCAAATCCGGTAGTACCTGTGTCTTTTTCATTCCTCTATCTAGAGGGCACAGGACGCATTTCATTCCAGTGAAGGGGAAATGAACGCTCTGAACACGCAGGCTGGCATGTGCTCAAACTGGCACGCCGGAGGCTCGATGGGCACAGCGTGCCAACCACGCTCACAAACCCAGTGACCTTGGCAGTCTCAGCGGAATGAACCCCTTCCTCACCGTACAGACAGGGTTGCTTATTCCCGTCGAGCGGCTGAGAAAAGAGGAAGAGACAGAAAGATGTGTTGAGAGAGGATTTGCACTTGCTATAAATGTGAAGAGGACTCGCGGGTCAAGGCCTTTTGTTTTGGTACTTCACTGGCAGGCTTTTGATGGCTCTTGTGAAGAAAACAAGCTCTTAGGTTTTGCCCACGGCCTCTCGACGCTCAAGTGTTGTGATGTGGCTGGGTGATGGAGCTTTGATAGACTTCAAACGGACTTTCCTTAGGCTAGTGGGTTATTAAAATGGGTGCTGTCTACTTCCTTTGGCTTCATGTCAATATAGAGACGTCATGAATATGAAGTGACAGATTGCCTGTAAGCCTGGTCTTAATCCCACAGATCTATTTATATGAAGTTGTCCTGCTCATCATTCATACTTAATGATTATCAAAATCAAGTATTTAGGATTCTTTCATGCATCAATTTATTGTTTCATGCCTTTGTGCTGTATATATCAGAAAAGAGCTCTCAAAATGCATTTTAATAAATAAGTAGTAATTTTAAAGGCATTTTATATATTTTTAATTCTTTTATTTTAATTGTTATGTATTTATTTATTTTATTGCATTTGCAGACTTCATTCAAATTAAAATGTTTATCACACCGATCTCAATATTCATCTCAGGTTTTAATAATTTTTTTTTTTTACTAAAAATTAATAAATGTATTCTATAATTTATTTATTAATTTATTTAGCAGCATGCATATATATATATATATATATATATATATACAGTATATATACAGTATATATATATATATATATATATATATATATATATATATATATATATATATATATATACACAGCGGGTAAAATACGTATTTATAAGTATCACCATTTTTCTCAGTAAATATATTTCTAAAGGTGCTGTTGACATGAAATTTTCTCCAGATGTCGGTAACAACCCATGTAACCATACATACAAATAAAACAAAACAAATAAGTTCAGAAATTAAGTTCTGTGTAATAAAATGGAATGACCCAGGGATGAAGTATTGAACGCATGAAGAAAGGGAGGTGCAAAAAGGCATGGAAAGCAAAGACACAAGCTGAAATCTATCAGTAATTAGAAAGCAATCCTGCCCCTACTCAGTGGAAATTAATATTAGCTGGTTAAGTCCCATCTAATGGCCTATAAACAGGTGTCTCATTACCAACGTGTCACACAAGAAACTTTTAATGATGGGTAAAAGCAAAGACCTAAACCGACCACAACCAGGTGCTCCTCGCAAGCTTTCTGACAGAGCAGTGAAAATAATTAGAGTTGTCTAAGAGCCAAGGACCACGTGAGAGGGCTTCAGAAAGACCTGGAATTATCATGAATGAATGTTTCAAAGAAAACAATAAGTAATGCACTCAACCGCCGTGGCCTGTATGCACGCTCACCATGCAAGACTCTATTGCTGAAGAAAAAGCATGTTGAAGCTTGTTTAAAGTTTGCTTCACAGTGTTTAGACAAGCCTGTGAAATACTGGGAGAATATAGTCTGGTCAGATGAGACCAAAATTCAGTTCTTTGGATGCCATATTACACACCGTGTGTGGAGGTCAAATGGCACTGCACATCACATCACCCCAAAACATCATGGTGTGGCACTGGCAAAATTCATATTGAAGGAAGGATGAATGGAAAAATGAGACATACCGAGAGATTCTTGATAAATATCTGCTGCCATCTACCAGGATGATGAAGATGAAACAAGAGTGGACATTTCAGCAAGACAACAATCCCAAACAAACAGCCAAGGAAACTCTCAATTGGTTTCAGAGAAAGAAAGTAAAGCTGCTGGAATGGCCAGCCAATCACCTGACTTGAATCCAGTAGAAAATCTATGGAAGGAACTACAGATCAGAGTTTATAGAAGAGGCCCACATAAGCTTCAAGATTTGTTTGTGTGCAAGAATGGGCCAAAATCACACCTGAGCAATGCATGCCACTAGTTTCTCCATACAGGAGGTGTCATTATCAACAAAGGCTTTGCAGTGTTGAATCATTTCCATTCCATTTTATTCATTCATTCCATTCTTTTTATTTTATTACACAGAACTTGATTTCTGAACTTTATTTGTTTTGTTTTCTATATGTATGAATTACTTGGGTTTTTACCGACATCTGGTGAAAATTTCATGTCAACAGAACCTTTAAAAATATATTTACTGGATAAAAAAATGGTGACATGTTCAATACTAATTCTACCCGCTATATATATATACTGTAAAATCAAGTTAGAAAATAAATATATAAATATATTTTGGAACAATGAAATAGAACAGGCTATTTTTAACTTGACACACCATCCAAAAACACTTATTTTATTTTATCTTGCTTTATTTTAAACATTTAACTTTTATGCTGAATTGTACTTAAAGTGTTAGTAATGTACATTTATGCATTTGGTAGTAGGGCTGTGTATTAAGTCGCTTTTGAGAATGCTGAGAATGCTTGTTTTGCAGCGGACCATTTTTGCAGCCTACAGTCAGTAGATGCACTGAGGAGGAAGTTGTCATTTTTGAAACATCAATTTTTCATGATACGAATAACTACTGGAATTGCAGTGACAGTTTGGGAACTGACATTTAGCAAACGAACATAAAAAGATGTCTCTTTAAATTCTTATATTTCTAACTTGCAGAGTTCAAGCTAATCTTTTTTTTTGTACCTCTGAGATCTCTGCGCTAGTGCTTGCACTTTGATGTGGGAAAGTTTGTAATGGTGAATGTGACTTTTGATCTGAATATCATGCTAATGTTGGGCTTCAAGCAAAAAGGAAAGGTTTTAGGAAATAAACTATTCTATCAGATGCTCTGTACAGTACTAAAGTAAATTAGCGAATCTGTAGCTGGTTTTTCACTTGAACGGGAATGAATCTTCCAAAGGCTTTTGAGGGGCCACGTTTTATTGATGCGGTAGTGGAATTGTGGGTGTGCTTTTAGAAAGCTTTGTTGAGCTCTCAGTTATATTGTCTTCCTCAACCCCAAGTTAGAAGGGAGTCTCAGTACTCCTGAATCATGAATCATCATGATAGCCCTGCTAATGTTTCAGGTCACTGGTAATCGTAGCCTCTGGCTAACCTCGACCTAACCTGCTGAACCCAGCCAAGACAAAGCTGTTTAGCCATGAACTACATCCTTTTGTATGTGGAGACGTTTTCAAGAATTTCGGGAGGATTCATTGTGGCGCTGTGTAATGTGTGCAAGATGAATGGAGTTAGATGAGTACAGAGAAAGTGTAAGTGTTGGGGAAGTTATTCCAAAATAGTAGTAAGTTACTGATTTTTTTTATACAGCAGATTGCAATGGTATTACTTTACTTTTCAGACTGACTAGTTAGTTAACACATTAACCATTATTAGTCATAGATTGAATCTGCTGCCAATTTGTTTTATATTTTCTTTGTGTTTTTTTGATGAAAATGGGGTACTATTCTTACATCAGTCGATTCAGCCCCTGACTGAACATGTTTCTTAGGGGTGTTCACATTTTTGGATTCAAAAAGAGCTAAATGCAGCACAATGGAATAGAGCAGGCTATTTTTATTTCTTCCTGTACCATTGAAAAAGGTGTGAGACAAAAAAAAAAACGGCCAAAGGCGATGGGGCTTCCCCGCTGCAAAGTCACTGAATGTCAGAGATGTCAAATCCGCTATGATTATGAGTCAAAGTGGTTGTTTCAGTGTTGCTAGTATTCATGATGGCCTGCATTTCTGTGTTCTTATTGGAGCCTGCAGAGAATGGTTTAGTTTGTGTGTAGCGCAGAGGATCATCTTTGATTTCATGCTTTTGGAATTACTGCTATTCTTTGAGGTAATTAATCTTAAAAGCAGTGGTTGACTGATATTGGATCTTCAATGGCTGATTTCGAAACTAATTTCTAGAGCCGGGTCGGCCGATATAATTTTATATGAATGAGCACTTGTTTTATACAATATTATAATATTTGAAAAAAATGTGCATGAACTGATACTTGGTGATTTTTTTCTTCTTTCTTTTAACATTGTGAAACAACACTTACACTAAGGCTATACTGTAGCTAGTCATACAGAAAGTAAAAAAATATATAATCTGTTATGCTAAGTTTGTAACCAAAATAGCTTCAAAATAATATGATTCGCAAAACTCAAACCCAACTTCTTATTAAAAGATATGACACATGAAAAGCACAATTCATAAAAAGACATGGTGTGTTTACAACATTTTTGTATGTATGTGTTGATTGTTGCATTCACACTTTTGTTACCATTTAGATTATTTAAACTGTATCCTGCATTATTTAAACTGTATCCTCGTTATTAAGCCAAACATCTGTTACGCTTTCAATCCAGCCAGTTATAGTACACATAGAACATCTGGCTCTAGATATATCATGTTGGCCAGAAATATTTTTTTAAATGGTAATATTTTGGTGCCACACACAAAGACACATTCATGTTGTGTGTAAGTAAATATTGCCCTGTGGCAATTTTCACAGTTCATATTTAGCAACCCAGCAAGTCTTTTGGTAGTGACTGACTGACATTAATACTCTGTTTCTAAAGTTCTCCAAGACTTTAATTTAGTAACACGAAGCCCTCAAGCTAAAATGGTCTGTCTTCCTGCTGCTTTTGGCTTCTCAGCTCTTTATTTAAAGTCTTTTACAAGTAAAAAAAATTTTTGCAAACAAATGAGAATAGTTTATTTTGGCTTAAAGCTATGTTATGCTTACTCTTCCACATAAAAGCCTTGTGAAATTTTCTGTTGATGCAAAAATATCATTGAGGCCTTACACTGGAGATTGATGAAGACCATTACGACAAATCCGGACTGTCAGAAACATTTCAGGTAATCGCTTGTTCTTGTGGCTGTTTCCCTCTAGACGTGGAGCACAAGGAGGACGAGGGTGGGGACTCTGCAAAGAATGAGGTAAAACTGTCTTCCTGTTGTGCGCCTGTCTGTGATATATATGTGTGCACGTTTGTGTATTTCCGTCTGTGAAAGCTCAACCTTACCGTTAACTGCTCAAGACCTCCGAAGAAAATTCCTAGGAAGATGACATGGAACCTGTTTTTCCAGCCACTTGATTATGAAAGAAATGGTACCCTAATGGTGAAATATCAAATACACTTGGTCCTCTGCTTAAAAACAAGGATCCCTGTTCTCCACCAGCTGTCGGGCCGCTCGAACCCTTTCCGGACTGAGGAGTACCCTTAGTTTGAGAGTCCCCCACTAGCCCATTCGCGAAACGCCCTGAAATCATTCGCAGACAATCCACCTACTTCCTTCATTTAGGATCGCATAGATAGATAAGCACACTAAAACAGAGAGAGAGAAAGACGTTAATTTTATTTTCTTTTCCTTTGTTTTTTTTTTTTTTTTTTTTTGCTTTTGTCCATTTAAACAGGGAGCTCGAGGGAGGCTCCGTGGGGGAGTGGGCTGGGAAGTCAGCCTCCGTCAAAGACCCATGCCCAGAGTAACCTTCCAGGCCGGTGACCCTTATTACATTAGCAAGAGGACCAGGGAGGAGTTGCTGGCAAAGTGGAAGTTGGAGGTGAGTACCACTGCTCACCACTGTCCCAAAGGAAGAGCGATAGGGAGCCTGTCAGCATTTCTATTATAGCAGGAACGTTTGCCAGGACGACGGCATCCCGAATAGACTTTGCGAAAGCCAAGTGTATTTGATTAGTCATTTGATCTCGCATGAAGGTACCATTTATTTCATGAGATGTCTTGCTGGCTTCTTCTCACACTGAAAATCTAGTGGTTTACTCATTATTACCATGCACAGACATGTCTGTTATGAATGCAGTGGCAAATCAGAGGTGTTAAAATCGGTAATGGTAGTTTGTAGCAGTCTGATCCATAGATACTTTGTTTGTTTCTGATTGGTTATTGGCCAATATTAGAGATTTTAAAGTTTATCAGTAATAAATATTGGATATTTAATTGTACAAGCCTATTTACTCTATTTTGCATTAGTTTTTAATGTTTAATTAAATGTTTTAAATATTTATATACAATATATTTGAAATGTTTAGCAGTTATCGGTATCAGTATATCGGTATATATTGGTTGATATATACATCAATTATCGGTATTGTGTATACCTAGTTGTGATTGCCAGAGCATTTTTGTGTGTACAAAAAACAACATGACTGGACACTTGTTGCTCCTGGTTAGGATCAGGGTCATCCCTAGCATGGGACGGGGCCAAGTCCAAGTAGAAGATGCAGGGCCCCCTTAAAGGATGGGGTCTGGTGCAGTTGGCCCAGTTGCACCACCCTAAGAACAGCCACAGTTGGCCTTTGGTCTGTTTAATTGTAAATTATTAATCTATTTCACTAATACTGGAGACATTGCAAATAATCCAAGATCAAGAATGTGACATTTACGAAGAAAATCAAAGGTTATATAATCATTTCATTTTTTTTTTGTCTAATAGTCTGAGTCATGTTGAATTTTTATACACGTTACGTGAATGTGCAGAGCTGAAATTGTTGTGATATGTCTTGACTTGAATGTGAAGTGTGATTTCTGCTCCACTAGTGGCACCTAAAAAGGCTTTCAGAACACTCCTCTCTGTCATTTGCCAAGCATACAGAAAGTCCCACCCAGGGTTGTTTTTAAAGAAAATCCAGTATAATATAATTTATGGAACAGGTTGGTTCACAACAAGAAAGATAACTATACAGTAGTTCACACTAACAGACCGGTAACACTTCAGTATCAATTCTTACTATTCTCACTATCTAATTGCTTATTAGCATGCCTGTTCATAACATATTGGCTGTTTATTAGTACTTATAAAGCACATATTCTGCATGACCATATTCCACATCCCTAATCCCAATACCTAAACTTAACAACTACCTTACTAACTATTAATAAGCAGCAAATTAGTAGTTTATTGAGGCAAAAGCCATAGTTAATGGTTTGTTAATTGCGAGAACTGGACCTTAAAGTAAAGTGTGATCAACAGACGATAACATTCAATGTATTATAATAATGCACTGCAGTTTTGTCATCTGATGGTTAAAATGCTCAAGCTCTTTAAGGTCAGGTGTATTCTGATTATCACGATATGTTTTTATCGTTCAACTGCTGAAAAAAAATCTGAAAGTCATTCCAATGATAATGTTTTTATGTGTTGCTATCGGTACTGTTGGGGAGTGGACTCCACTTTTCTTATAGAATTAGAAAAATTATTATAACTTTATAGTTATAGTTATCGTTATTGTCCCTGGTGTGAATGAGCCTTTACTGATCGGTTTGACAGGGTACAAAAAAGGCTGGGAAACACTGATTTAGATAATTAATTTAGCTCTCTTAAAGGAATAGTACACCCAAAGATAAAAATTCTTTTTCATTTAATCACTTACCCCCATGTCGTTCCAAACCTGTAAAAGCTTCGTTCATCTTTTGAACACAATTTAAGATATTTTGGATGAAAACTGGGAGGCTTTTGACTGTCCCATTGACTGCCAAGTAAATTACACTGTCAAGGTCCAGAAAAGTATGAAAGACATCATCAGAATAGTCCATCTGGCATCAGTGGTTCAACCGTAACATTATGAAGCAACGAGAATACTTTCTGTATGTGATTAAAACAAAAATAACGACTTTATTCAACAATTCGTCTCCTCTGTGTCTCTCCAAATCACCGTAGCGCCGTTTTGGAGAACATCCACTGGACGCAAGCAGCGTACGCTCTTCTATGTCAGCTGGCTGCACGGATGTGCTGTTTTCATTCAAAACAAAGCGTAAATACACATAGAAAATGTATCCTTGTGTTGCAGCAACACAGAATAGCGTAAACAGTTTGTGTTCAGAGGATATGCTCCAAAATGGTGCTACAGTGATGTGGAGAGACACAGAGGAGACATATAGTTGAATAAAGTCGTTATTTTTGTTTTATTCACATACAAAAAGTATTCTCGTTGCTTCATAACGTTACAGTTGAACCTCTGATGGCAGATGGACTATTCTGATGATGTCTTTCATATTTTTCTGGACCTTGACAGTGTAATTTACTTGGCAGTCAATGGGACAGGCACAAGCCTCCCGGTTTTCATCCAAAATATCTTAAATTGTGTTCCGAAGATAAACAAAGCTTTTACGGGTTTGGAACGACATGGGGGTAAGTGATTAATGACAAAATTTTCATTTTGGGGTGGAGTAACCCTTTAACTTCATGTTGTTCCAAACCCTTAAGACCTTAATTAATCTTCGGAACACAAACTGACATATTTTTGAAGAAGTCCGAGAGCTGTTATAGATGTTTTGTACTCTTGTGAACGCATGTCGAAGACTAACTCAGAAGAGAAGAAATTGTTGAATAATGTTAGTTTTGTTTTCTTTACGCACAAAATGTATTCTCATAGCTTCATAAAATTACGGCTGAACCACTGGTGTCACATGGTCTATTTTAACGATCCTAATACCTAATGTCCTTAACGTCCTTAATACTTTTCTTGGCATTAAACGTGGTAGTTCTGTTGCTGTCTATGCAGGGTCAGAAAACTCTCAGATTTCATCGAAAACATCTTAATTTATGTTCCAAAGATGACCGAAGGTCGGGTTTGTAATTAATAACGGTATTTTCATTTTTGGGTGAACTATCCCTTTAACACCCATTGCTATAGTGAATCTCTAATGATCATTGCAGGTACAGGTGCTTGACAGTTTTCCTACTGTGTTGCATGGTGAGAACTGCTCTGTTACATAACGTTCTTTTTCCTCGGTAACCAAAGGGAGCCAACCAATCGACATCAAGCTCCCCCCGCCCCCATATTTTTTTTCTCCAGCCCTTGCCTCACTGTGTTTGAGGATAAGCCATAAAAGTGTCAGAGATCCCAGAAATATGGCCAAATTAGCCGGACACACAGTTGTCTCGTGAGTGGACGTCGTAAAATTCCAGAGAAATGGGCGTTTCGCATTCTTCACGCAGAGAGCAGGAATCCTCCATCGGGAGCCTGGGAATTTTTTTTTTCTCTGAATAGGCACATTGTGGAAGAGTAACATGTCATTTCTCTGTTTGCTCTCCGAAGGTCTGTGCAGTCATGTTTTCTTGAAGCAGCTCCACACCGGACACAACAATGCAGCAGAAAACTCTACTGAAAGGGGCCTTGACATGTTTCCTTCCTCTGGCTACGAGGCCTGAGCCGCATACAGTCAGCAGAGCTTTGTTAGCATTGAAGGGGTGGCCCTAAGGGGGGGAATAAAACCCAGCCTGCTTTCACTTTCTGTGAGGGAAGGGGATCATGTCTCTTTTTTTTTTTAATAAGTGCCCAACGCTACAGTAGATTCCTCTTTCCCACCCCCATCCCGTTCACTTCACTCCTCCCCTCTCTCCTCACTACTCTCTCTGCAGTGGAAATGAACTCCGTACTATGGATATAAGGGTGAAGATGAGGTTTACAGCGAATTTCCAGTGCTGCTTGCAAGACAGCCTCCTGGACAGCTGCCAACATTCTGCAAGTCCTCTCTAGCCAACCAGAATTCCTTTTGGGAACCACCTGACCCTGAATTCCCAGACAAAGAAATGTTCATGCTTTCTGTTTTTTTTTTTTTTTTTTCCTTTTTTTTTTCTTTTTTTTTTTTTTTTTTGAAGGGGTCTCCACTGAGCCAAGAGTGGGGCAAGAAAAAAAGCGACTCACACGTTGGATTTAAAGTGCCGAGTGCAGGCGTGTATGGGTAGGTCGGCTGGCTTGTTTGTTGTTGATAGCGCAGGGGACAGTGTGCATGTCTGAGTAGACTTGCTGGAGGAGGAATATGCTGACTTCAGGTATTTCCAGGAGACTTGTTACGGACCATCTGCCCTGGGTAGCTTAAAGGAAACCCATCTCTTTAAAACCAGAGTGCCGGACCGGGCTTAAAAACATTGCAAGTACAAGACAAAATGCTTTGCTTAAAAGGGTTTTTTTTTCTAGCCTGTATGTTATCACAGGGGGATAGCAGAGAGCTGAATGTATTTCCTGTTTTACTGTCTCTGCAGGATGTTGTGCATAGGGCATATCTTTGGCTTTGTTCACGTTTGAAAGTTTACACTTGGTTTTTAAGTGTGCCACGAGCTGACAGTGTGCTTTTTGTGGTTATGTATACATTAGGGTTGTAGAGACAAAGCATGTTTTAGCTCAAACTAATGCTTTTAGACATTTTAAAAGGAAAGTTTTGCTTTTGAGCTTGAAAACAAAGATAATATGCTTTTTTCAGTCTGTCATATTTGGGTCGGTACCGCAAACACGTAAAACTGGCAGCGGTTGTCGCTTGTGTTTTAACGGAAATGCGGTGTGTGTCTTTTTAAGGATATGCAAATATGAATGAACCGAGTGAACCCGGGAAGCACGTGTGATTAGTGCGCTGCCAGTGCTTGCTCGTACTCTGAGTCAAGGCTGCACAGACTGAAGCAGGCAGACTTTTGCACTTCAGCTTTTGAAGATTCATTCGCAATTTAAGGAAATAACAGATTTTAAACGAAAATAATTTTCAACTAAAGAGAATGTTTTATAAAACTTCACATTGAGGCACTTAGACTAAGACTCATTTAGCATGCCTGATCTCTGCTGCACTAGTAATTACCGAATCTTTAATGGACCCAGTACAATCGCAAACTAAATGCATCCTCTATTCTCTGGACTTGGGAGGCTAAAAAGTGAACAGCCTTTGTTCGGTCTCTCACAAAGACACATCAAAATAAATGCGATTGTCACACAGTGGTGATAGCCATTCATCCCCTGCCTGTTGGAATTTCAGTGTGCACTGCTGTGCTGCCGGCATTTGAATTAAATCACACTGTTTCCTCATATTGTTCAAAAAAGTTTAAGGGAACAGTATTTCTTAAACATTGTTTGTTTGGAAACCATTCATAATGTTTCTATGCACTGCAGACTTACTGTGTGTCGGCTGTGTTCAACAAGTTTGGTTTTTTACAGTTAAAATAAATAAATGAATAGAAATATTTCATTTTATTAAATGAAAAATAATATTAATATTATTATATTAATAACTTTATATTATTGCTATGGTATAATAGTTCACCCAAAAATGTAAATTTGCTGAAAATGTACTCACCCTCAGGCCATCCGAGATGTAGATGAGTTTGTTTCTTCATGGGAACAGATTTGGAGAAATTTAGCATTACATCACTTGCTCACCAATGGAGCCTCTGCGGTAAATGGGTGCCGTCAGAATGAGAGTCCAAACAGCTGATAAAAAAAAAAAACCTTTTCAAAACATGTTAACATCTTATGAAGTGAAAAGCTACATGTTTGTAGTAAACAATTCCATCATAAAGGCTTGTTTTACTCCAAAACATTGCTTCTGGCTAAAACACGAGTCTGTAATCCATAATAATGCATCCTTCAGTGAATTCTTTTTTTTCTTTTTCTGAATCAGGATACAAACATGCACAGAGAAAACAGTTCAAAACAGTTATGTAAACAAATATGTGGGTGGATTTTGATGTGAAAGGACATCAGGGGATGGACTTTTTGACTGGAGGAAGCATTATTGTGGATTATGGAC
This sequence comes from Cyprinus carpio, assembly GCF_018340385.1. Classification (NCBI taxonomy): domain Eukaryota; kingdom Metazoa; phylum Chordata; class Actinopteri; order Cypriniformes; family Cyprinidae; genus Cyprinus; species Cyprinus carpio. The sequence continues at coordinate 18,802,116 of NC_056613.1, read as the reverse complement.
TGCAAATTAAACTTCCATTAGCTGGCCTGAAAGTCTCTTACATTAGCCTCAGGCCGTCCTTATGATCATAAATCATAAAAGTATATTGTTTTTTTTAGTAATGCTGTCTTTTCATTCATATGTCATATGAACAGCAACACATTCAAAGATCTAACATGCAAAATAATAGGCCTACAGGCATCCATGTGCAGTAGCTGATCATGGAATTGAATAGAATCTTCATGGTATATAAAAAATTACAATAAGGTTGGAAAAAATAATTTGCCAGAGGAGCTTTCTTGGAAAAGAGGCTTGGTTGATCATTGTAATGTGGAGAGCAGCTTAAAGCCATGGGAGTTTCCTTTCAGATATAGGTAGAGCTCCTAAAGGCTGTGCTGTCCTATAATACAGCACACCATCTTTAACATAGAGCTTAAAGAACACTCTCACAAGGTTACCCTTCTTACCTTTCAGTATTGGATTTATGCGTACTGTGTATAAGAGCTTTAACTGAAGAGGTTGGTTTATCACTTAGTTCTGTAAGCTTCTGTATTATTCAATGTGGCAATTTTGGCTTAAGTGAAAGTACTGCATTATAGATACCATTACAGTACATCCACATTTTTATTCCCATAGTGGCTTAAAAGTAAGTTTTCTTAGTGCTGATGCTGAGATTTACATCTCATTACTTCAGTGGCTGGAGGATATTATTGTTAGTTAGAAATGTAAGACTAGTACTAGTTTCAGAAATATTTTCTCTAAATACATCTCAGGATCTGTGTTCTTAGTCTTTTAAATTAGCCCTTTATCTTTTGGACAGCCATGTAGCAACTTTCAACTTTTCATGTTTTTTAAAAATCTTTATCTTTATCAATGCATTTAATCAGTAAATATTTATTAAGCATTTATTCAAAGTGATTCCAACATTACAGCTTGCTGTGATTGTTGCTGTTTGTTTTTGTATTTTTTTTCTTAGGACTATTATAAATACACTGGTTATCTGGTTATTTTAAGCTCTCTGTTGTGGGTGACATACTGCTTATATATCTTGTTATTCCTGAGCTGGGCCTTGTGTTTGTGGCTGACAAAGACTGTAAAGTACTGTACTCCTGAAACCCTCCCCCTTTCCTTCCTTCTCGTCTCCCCCTCCCTCAATTTCAAGAACCAGACTCGCTACAGTGAGGCCCCTGAAGAGGGGCATTTACAGCTGGGGGGAATGAAAACACGTCCAGAAGCAAATCTCCACTTATAGCCACAGTGCTTTCCTCTCCTCCCCCAGTTTTTGGGGAGATTTCAGTTTTCTATTGATCTCTTCATTTTTTTATGTAGAAATAACCCTTTCCTTCTTCCTGAGTCGACATTCTTCTCTCCCTGTCACTGTACAATTTGATACACAATAGTTGCCTGCAGTATTGGCTGTCATTATTTATGATCGGTTTTGACAATCTTTTAGTATCTATGAAAGCTTTGACAATTTAAGGGTGGTTTTCAAGCTAGTCAGAAGTTATGTGTGGGTTTTATATCAAAAGCAGGCATTTTTACTCTTCATCAATCACATAGGGTGAGTTCGGCTTGTTGTGTGGAATGTAAATTGTGTACATTTAGAGCGAACAGAGCCGCAAGTATGTGAGTTGAAATCAGTCTTGGATAGCTCAAGATAATATTTTCTTTAGATAAGGGTTTCAGATTTCAATTATATTCTGATTTAATCCAGTTTATATGCTTGGCTTGAAATGATTAGACTAAGATTACATTAATGATAACTCAAGCCACTGGTGTATGGCTGAAAATCTTATATATGGTATAAGTAATTGTACATCATGGTGACAACGGACATTATAATGTAGTTATTTTTTATAGAAATTCAACAAAAAATGCTTTATATATTGAATAACAATGATGTGACGTCTAGTATTAAATGTAGTGATTTAAATACTTTTGAAGTGAAAAGTATTGTATTAATTTGAAAAAATCATAAAGAGTGAATGAAAATAGTGTAAAACTATCTGATATGGTATAAACAGCATATCAGTGTCTCAGTGTTACTACCACTGCATTGTATATAACAGTGGGTCTCAACTTTTGTGACCCCCATTGTCAAAGTCAATATTCAAAGGAGTCTGTGCGCAGGCTGTAATAATTCCTCTTGTAAATCAGCTGAAATGAAGACAAAATACATGCAAATAATTAATAGTACTTAATGATTTTAAACTTTAGAACATTGTTTCTTTAAATGAAACAAAAAAAAAAAAATATTTTACGAAGGAAAAAAATTGGATGCTAATTTTTTTTGTAACTCAGACAAAAAAGCTGTTGCCACTCCGGTTGCTACTACTTTGTTGTGAATATTAGAAACTTTAAAATCTAACGAATATCTAGTTAAGTACAATATGGAGTCCCCCAAGGCTCTGTATTATGTCCTCTGTAGTTTTCCTGGTCCCAGAATGGTTTAGATGTCTTCCTATTTAGCACACTAATAAGCTGATGAGTTAAATCAGGTGTTTTAATTAAGAAAAATAAAACATTCTAGTGGAAACACCAGGAAACTTGGATTTAGCTTTCATTGTTATGTTAAAGATGCAGCTTTATATTTCCTCTATTCCACATACCCCAGTTTTCCAAGTTGAACTAAGGACAATGAAGAGGGGGAACAGTGGACAGCAATTTCCTACTGTTAAATTCTGACAAACAGCTTATATTAATTGAAATATTGCTGCTCAAATGCAGTTTGTGCCTGGATAAATCAATTGTTGTATCATCTTGTACACTTAAGGACCTGAGTGTTACACTTGATTGCAATTTGTCCTTTAAAAAAAACGCATTTCCAGTTTTCTTCAACCTGAGAAATATTGCTAAGTTACGAAACATGCTTTGCTTGTTGGTTTCGAAATGACATGGATAACAAAAAATGCTATTCATATTTAAAATTTAATATTTAGACATTATTCAGCTCCCTTGGAAGTTTATTCAGGCTCAGTTGAGAACTATTGGTATATACCATAACACAACCCAGTACTGCAGAGATAAATACATGCACATATGCACAAAACTGCTTGCATACACTTAAATACTCTTTCCACAGTCAACCGCTGTCAAAGACAAACAGCCTGGCACATATGGCCCGGCTCATCGAAGCAGCCAGTAAAGCTATACAGATATTTATAAACTACAGTGGTGCTTCTTGATTTGTGGCCACATGTTTCTACTCCACACTCATCCTGTCTATTCATGCACACTCATGAGCTCTCTCCCCCTTTGTGGGCTTATATAAATGTATAGCCATCATAATGGAGGGAGTGAGCTAAAGAGAGACATAGGGAGAGCTTTCTGGGGACGGATCCAACCATTTTCTCCGTACACAGACACACACACACACACAGGCGACTCTGCCAGGTTCACGTGTGTGTGAGTGAAATTGGAGATCGAGTTGGACACCAGCAGCAGAGAAAGTACAGCTGTGAAAGAGATTCACGTGCGAGTGAGAGAGAACGAGAGGACGAGAGAGGTGCAGCTGTTAGGGATTTGCTGTGAGCTGCTTAAGTCATGGCTTGGCTCGTGTCCTCTGATTTGACCTAATAGCTTAGAGTCAGGTTGGACAAACTCGCTGAACTCTCTAGCGCGCATCCATCTCAGCCACGGGGGGAGCTCTCATTGTTAAGAAGCGATCGCACACAGCTTTCACCGCAATGAAAAGGGGACTGTTTTCACAGGTTTCTGCCACATATCACACTCAAAGGGGCGGCACTTCTGCTTTATCAAAAGGATGGGGATATTTGTGTTGGCACGTGGGATTAAAATACTATAAACAAACTGAGTAGTCACTATTACTTGAGCACTGAACTGTGCTATTCTCAGGAAAGCCATTGCTGTTCCATGTGCTTTACCTCCTCCTCTTCCTGTCCCGCTGTTCCCTACGTTGCAGGCAGAGAAGAAGGCAAAACTGGTGTCTGTGATGAACACAATGGAGGACCATGGCGAGGTAGAGTCGGAGCCTCAAAAAGACAGCTCCATAGTCACCGTCCCACTACTCTTTCCTCCACCGACGCCGCCAACACAGCAGCAACCGCCACAGCCTCAAGCTCAACCTCAGACCAACCTCAAACCCCAGCCTTCTCCCCAGCAGCAACCTCCACCATTCCAACAGCAACAGCAGCAGCAGCCTACGGACCCAGCCTCTCCAACTGTTGCCACCACCCCAGAACCCGTGTCTATAGGGGACGGAGACAAGACTTCACCCAAGTCCACTGACACAGAGTCAGAGTACGAGGTACGAGTAACTTCCTCATGATCTTGGTTGCTTGGGGTTGATATTTTCGAAATATTTTGTAGACATTCTATAGTTTGGGTGGTTGCTTCTGCAGTTTTGGCTTATTTGGGTAGTTGGATAAGTTTTGGGATGAATGTGGGATATTCCTTTTTCAAATTTGCTTTTGTTATCAAAACAAAATTTTCAACATTTGACACCTTCTTGCTGATAGGATAATTATTCTCAGAGAAATCCCAGGATTATGCAATGTTATCCTGTAAATTCTCTGGCTAACCAGATTTGAAATCTAGGTTTAAACAGTGGGGCCTGTCTTCTGCTGGAGGGTTTGTTTCATATGAAATTTGAAACTTTACTAAAACTAATGTCGTACAGCTCTTTGCCTTAAAGGGTTAGTTCACCCAAAAATGAAAATTCTCTCATTAATTACTCACCCATGTTTCAAACCTGTAAGACCTTCGTTCATCTTCGGAACACAAATTAAGATATTTTTGATGACATCCGAGAGCTTTCTGACCCTGCATAGACAGCAAGGGAACTGACATATTCAAGACCCAAAAAGGTGATAAGGACATCTTTAAAGTCATCCATGTGACATCAGTGGTTCAACCGTAATGTTATGAAATGTGACTTATTAGAGAGCAAGGGAGGTGATATGTTTGTTTTTACCGTAATGTTATGAATAACAACTTTATTCAACAATTTCATCTCTTCCGTGTCAGACTTTGACGCACGTTCATGAGAGTACCTGGTTGCATACATGTTGATTCATATGATTGTTCTACATTCTACAGGATTCTACAATGCGGCTCTTGTGTCAGCAACACCACATGCATGCGTCGTGGTACTCTTGTGAACATGCGTCAGAGATTGACAGGGACAAGAAGAAATTGTTGAGAAAAAGCTGTCGTTTTTGTATTCTCCACACACAAAAAAATGATTCTCGTAGCTTCATAAAATTAAGGGTGAACCACTGATGTCACATGGGCTATTTTAACAATGTCCTTAATACCTTTCAGGGCCTTGAACATGACAGTTCCCTTGCTGTCTATGCAGGGCCAGAAAGCTCTCGGATTTCATCAAAAATATCTTAATTTGTGTTTTGAAGATGAATGAAGGTCTTATGGGTTTGGAACAACATGAGGGTGAGTAATTAATAACAGAATTTAAATTTTAGGGTGAACTATACCTTTAAGGTGTGGTCATTAGTGAAGCTTCCATAAAATTATGTCAGTAGTATAGGGATGAAGCACAGCTCACATAGAAGACACTTTCAAACCAAGTAGCTTGCTGTTGGTCATCTCGGCGAATCTATGTGATTTACTCAAAACCACTGCAAAATTTGTGTAGGAAAACCTTCCATTTATAGCAATCGCCACAGAGTTACCATACAGGCTGAAAGTCAAGACAGTAAAAAGAATTAAAGATAATAAAAAAAAAAAAACACAGGTTGTTTTTTGTATTTATGTAAAGTGATAGAAATCAAAAGTTGATCTGTCCTGTGTTTGTATATTGCAGGATGGCCGAGGTTTCGGCATTGGTGAGCTTGTGTGGGGAAAGTTACGAGGATTCTCCTGGTGGCCCGGCCGAATTGTGTCCTGGTTAATGACTGGACGCAGCCGGGCAGCTGAGGGCACTAGATGGGTCATGTGGTTTGGTGATGGCAAGTTTTCTGTGGTGAGTTTGTATTCACTCTTACAGCACACTGTGTAAAACAAGTTAAATCTTTAATGAATGACTTTAATTTTCAGGAAACAATGCAATTTAAAGGGATAGTTCATTAATGAATGACTTTAATTTTCAGGAAACAATGCAATTTCCTTCATGTACAGTACATACATACAGAGAATATGATTGTTTACTCTCAGTCTCCGTGCATACAGATAACATTAACATTAAAGCCTAAAAAAATAAGTAGATCAAATATAAAATGTAGATACAATTATACAATAAGGGATTTAAAAAAAAATATAAAAGACATATAATAAAAATACAAGTTAAAAAATAAAGTTAAATAAAGCAGCGCAAGGTAAATGACAGATATAGTGCAAATCAATGAAGTGGAACAACAGTGCAGTTAAAAAGATTTTTAGTGGCGAAAAAAATCACTTATTAAAAAATATCTTAAGTCTGATTAAAGTGACAAGTGACAGGTGACCAAGAGCAGTTATTTAACTGACTGATGAGGTAGTTCCATGCCGAATGAGGTTGAGCGGTGAGTGACCAGACCAATGCTGCACAAGTGACTCGTGCATGTCATCATATAATTAGTGTGTGTGTGTGTGTGTGTGGGGGGGGGGGGTTCATAGTTTTCAGTGGTGCCTGGGGAAGAAGAGGGGAGGGGGGGCAGGTTCGGGAGGGAGTTCAGCTTCCTGACAGCCTGGTGGATGAAGCTGTCCTTCAGTCTGCTGGTCCTGGCCTGGAGACTCCGCAGTCTCCTCCCTGATGGTAGCAGGCTGAAGAAGCTGTGTGATGGGTGAGTGGGATCACCTGTGATGCAGAGGGCTTTTGCGGGTGAGACGTGTTCCATAAATGTCCTGGAGGGAGGGTAGAGAGACACCAATGATCTTTCTCAGCTGCTCTCACTATGCGTTGTAGAGTCTTTCGGCAGGACGCGTTGCAGGCGCCATACCACACAGTGATGCAGCTCGTCAGGATGCTCTCGATGGTGCCTCTGTAGAATGTGTACATGATGGGGGGTGGGGCTCTGGCTCTCCTCAGTTTGCGGAGGAAGTAGAGACGCTGCTGTGATTTCTTGGCCAGTGCTGCAGTGTTGTCGGTCCAGGAGAGGTCCTCTGTGATGTGCACACCCAGGAACTTGGTGCTGCTCACTCTCTCCACAGTCGCACCGTTGATGGTCAGAGGAACGTGCTGAGTGTGTGCTCTCCTGAAGTCTACAACAATCTCCTTCGTCTTCTCCACGTTCAGAGAGAGATTGTTGTCACTGCACCACCCGGCCAGGCGGCTCACCTCGCTCCTGTAGTTTGTCTCATCTCTTTTGCTAATGAGACCCACCACAGTCGTGTCATCCGCAAACTTAATGAAGAGGTTGGAGCTGTGTGACGGTGTGCAGTCATGGGTCAGCAGAGTGAAGAGGAGGGGGCTCAGCACACATCCTTGGGGGGCCCCAGTGTTCAGTGTGATGGTGCTGGATGTGTTGCTGCCGACCCGTACTGCCTGAGGTCTTCCAGTCAGAAAGTCCAACAGCCAGTTGCACAGCGAAGTGTTGAGCCCCAGCTCGACCAGTTTGTGAATGAGCTGTTGAGGGATGATTGTGTTGAATGCTGAACTGAAGTCTATGAACAGCATTCTGACATAAGAGTCCTTTTTTTCCAGATGGGTGAGTGCTGAGTGGACGGCAGTGGAGATGGCATCATCGGTCGACCGGTTGGACCGATATGCAAACTGGAATGGGTCCAGGGACGGGGGGGGGAGGGCAGACTTGATGTGGTGCATGACTAGCCGTTCAAAGCACTTCATGAGGATGGGGGTAAGTGCAACAGGACGGTAGTCATTGAAGCAGGATGGAGATGGCTTCTTCGGGACTGGGATGATAGTGGTAGTTTTAAAGCATGTGGGAATAACAGCCTGACTCAGTGAGATGTTAAAAATGTCTGTGAAGACATCAGTGAGTTCTGCTGCACAGTCTTTCAGTACACGCCCAGGGATGTTGTCAGGACCCGGAGCTTTGCGGGCATTGATCCTGCTGAAGGATCTCCTCACACTGTCAGGGGGTCAGAGTCATCACCTGGTCGCCGGGAGGAGGTGGAGTCTTCTGTGCAGTGGTGCTGTTTTTGTTGCTCAAAGCGAGCGAAGAAGGTGTTCAGCTCGTTCAGCAGAGAGATGTTGTTGTCACAGGTCCGTGGTGGGGGCTTGTAGTCCGTAATGGTCTGTATTCCCTGCCACAGGCTCCTAGTGTCTCTGCTGTCGCTGAATTGGTGAGCTATCCTCCTGGAGTGCTGTCTCTTAGCCTCTCTGATGCCGCGGGACAGGTTGGCCCTAGCTGTTCTCAGGCCCACCTCATCTCCAGCTCTGAAGGCAGCATTCCGTGTCTTCAGGAGTCTGTAGACCTCCCCCGTCATCCATGGCTTCTGGTTGGCCCGGACAGTGATAGTTTTTGTGATCGTTACATCATCAATACACTTATTGATGTAGGCAGTAACAGTCTCTGAGTACTCCTGGAGGTCAGTGGTGTTATTGCATGTGGCAGCCTGTTTTAAACATGTCCCAGTCAGTTGTGTTGAAGCAGTCCTGAAGAATCTCTGATGATCCTTCTGGCCACACTTTAATCTGTTTGTAAACTGGTTTGGCGACTTTAATGAGTGGTCTGTATGCAGGCATTAGCATAACAGTGATGTGATCTGAGGCTCCGAGGTGGGGGAGGGGGAGGGCTTTGTAAGCTCCTCTCTGTGTGGTGTAAACAAAGTCCAAAATGTTATTACCTCGTGTTGGAAAGTTGATGTGCTGGTGTATTTTTGGAAACACACTCTTAAGGTCAGCATGGTTGAAAATCCCCAGCTATGATGAGAAAAGCATCCGGGTGTGCTGTCTGCTGCTCACTGATGTGTTGGTACAGTTCATTAAGTGCGTCGTTCCTGTTGCTGGTGATGTTGAATGGGGGAATGTACACTGAAATGAGCAGTATAGCAGTATATTCCCTCGGCAGATAGAACGGCCGGCACTTAATAATCATAAACTCCACCAGGGTTGAGCAGTGTGTTTGCTGATCACAACAGTATCGCGCGGCACCCACGCGTCATTGATGTAAACACAAAGCCCGCCGCCGCGGGTTTTTCCTCGCCGCGACGAGAGCTCTGTCCGCTCGATAGCACGTCAGCTGGTCGAGCTGAATAGCGCCATCTGGAACGCTGTTGCTGAGCCATGTTTCCGTGAAACACAAAAACACAACAGTCTCTTACAGTCCTCTGAGTTGAGCGTAGTAAACGAATGTAGTCCAGTTTATTGTCCAACGAGCGTACGTTAGCCAGTACGATGGTGGGGACAGATGGCTTGTGTGGGTTAGCCGTTAGCCTAGCCCGGATACCTCCGCGCTTCCCCCTCTTCTGCTTCCTCTCACGCCGCTTGTGGCGCCTCCGCTGCGGGCGAGATGCAGTAGTGGGGGTCGATGATGGTGAAGGCCTCCGTAGCAGATCAGAGATCCCGCAGCTGTTCCGCTTGCGCGGAGTTTAACTGTAAAAAAATGCGGTTCTGCCGACATCGAGCAGAAACTCGCGACTGTATTTTGCGCTTACAGACAGGTAGACGTGACGACAACGTGCAAAAACACTGCGACTCACAAGACAAAAAAAACACGAAAACACCGTTCTGTCGGGACAGAGAGAAGCCGCTGCGTGTGGCCGCGCCGCCATCAGCTGCACAGTAGTTCAACCAAACATGAAAATTCTGTCATCATTTACTTACCTTCAGGTTGTTTCAAACCTGTATGAGTTTCCTTCTTCTGTTCAACACAAAGGAAGATATTTTAAAGAATATTGGTATCCAAAAAGTTGCTGGTAGCCATTAAATTCCATAGTAGGAAAAAAATACTTTGGAAGTCAATGGCTACAAGCAGCTGTTTGATAGAAAATGTCTTCTTTTGTATTCAGCAGAAGAAAGAAATTCATACAAGTTTGGAACATCGTAATAACATGACAAAATGTAATTTTTTTTGGCGAACTGTCCTTTAAGCTTTTGTGACAGAATTTGTTGACAGTAAGGGACAAGTCATAATTTTCTCTGGTACTCAACATCATGCTGCCATTGTCATCAATAGAGGTTGTATTGTAACCCGGAAAATCCCTCTAAGTATTTAGTTTAATTTTTTTCCCGGTAGGTCTGTGTTGAGAAACTGTTGCCTTTAAGTTCCTTCCACAACGCCTTTCACCAGCCAACATACAATAAACAACCAATGTACAAGAAAGCCATCTTTGAAGTGCTACAGGTAGGAATTTGTTTGTGGTACAAATCAAGGATTGAACAAATCAGATCTTCTCTAGTTTCTTGTTATATTCCAAGCAAAAATCTCTCTAAAGACAATGTTTGAATGGTGTGCTTTGCAGGTAGCCAGCACTAGAGCAGGCAAAACCTTCCTCACATGCCCAGAGAGTGACGACACTGACACTTCTAAGTCAGTAGACATGCAAAACAAACAGATGATTGAATGGGCCATGACAGGATTTCAACCCACAGGACCTAAAGGTCTAGAGCCGCCTGAAGGTAAGACTGCTGTTGTTTCATATTGATATCTTCTTGCTTGGCTAAGGAAAATGTCAAGCTTGTTGGAAGGCATAGTTCACCCAGAAATTAAATTCTGTCATTTACTCAATTTCATGTGCTGCTACTTTTTTAGTTGAACACAAACAGAGACTTTTGTTTCTTTTTCAGTGGAACGCAAACTTACGTGGTTAGAATGATTTTAATTTGTTAAAGGGTTAGTTCACCCAGAAATGAAAATTCTGTCATTAAAGGGTTACTCCATCCCAAAATGAAAATTGTGTCATTAATCACTTACCCCCATGTCGTTCCAAACCCGCAAAAGCTTCGTAAAAGCTTGACACTGTTATTTATTTGGCAGTCTATGGGACAGTCTCAAGCCTCCCTGTTTTTATCCAAAATATCTTCAGTTGTGTTCCGAAGACGAAGCTTTTACGGGTTTGGAACGACATGGGGGTAAGTGAATAATGACAAAATTTTCATTTTGGGATGGAGTATCCTTTTAATTACTCTTTCATTAATACTCTTTCTTAATACCTCTCTGGGCCTTGAAGGTAGTATTACAGTTGCTAACTATGGAGGGTCAGAAAGCTCTCGGATTTCATAAAAATATCTTAATTTGTGTTCCTGAGATGAACAAAGGGCGTACGGGTTTGGAACAACAAGAGGGTGAGTAATTAAGGACAGAATATGACATTTTTGGGTGAACTATTTCTTTAAGCTCCAAAAATCACAAACAAAAAACAAAAACAAACAAACAAACAAACACAAAAAGCACCATAAAAGTGGTCCATATGATGCATGTGATGTATCCTCATTATACAGATTTGTGTGAGAATCAGAATAAAATTGAAGCATTATAATGTCCCCTATAGTGAGCTGTTAACCTAAAAGCCACTGTGACCGAATCACTGATTCAGGTGAGTTGAACGTTAGAACTGGATCAGTGAATGATTTGTTAATTTTAGTTCAAGTTCTCCTCCATGAACCAAGTGATAGGGTTCACAAACTGAGCTGATTTGTTAACATCTCCACAATCTCCACAATTCTTGTGTCGACAGCTCATTGGAGGGCAAGGTTTCAGTGATTAATGAATTCAATTTCTGTCTGGTTTTCCCACAAAGCCCATGTGGCTCAAGACGATTTGGAATATAGCGAACACGTCATAAGGACCATGTTAATTATCCTTTTCTTTTAATGAACTGTCATTGTATGGAAAAGATATGCATGCAGATTCTTCAAAATTTCGCGTTTCATTTTTTATGTAATTTCTTTCAATTATTTCCATGTTTCTCCATGCTAGTGAGTGCATGCTAACTTTAAGAGAAACTTTCAAATTCAGTTTTTTGTTGTTGTTAACCAGAAATGTGCAAACCGCTGAAATTTCGGATGGACAGTTCCTCGGTTCAGAGATTTTAGAGAATTTTTGTCTTTTAAGATCTCTTGTAAATGCTTACTAGATATTTATCTATTAAGCTTGTACACATGCCAGCCTGCCAGGAATTAAGCTCTGTTACTGGTTAAATCAGAATGATCCTGGCCGCCGGACGTTTACGTAGACACACCACATTATCCATTAACCAATAGCTATACGTACCATTGTGCCTTTTTTAGAGGAGCGTAACCCCTACAAGGAAGGGTATCCAGAGATGTGGGTGGAGCCAGAGGCGGCGGCCTACACGCCCCCACCAGCAAAAAAGCCCCGCAAGAGCACAGCCACAGAGAAACCCAAGGTCAAAGACATCATTGACGAGCGGACTCGAGGTGAGCGGATACTCTCACTGAACCAGGTCAGCGAGTTCAAAGACTTCCTCGCTCGTAAACACACACCCGCACATGCTAAATCTGGATTAGTGCTCTCATCTACTCAGCCGGCAGAGTAAACACAAGAGGTTGTGTCTGGAACTATGACAAGGGTCTCGTCTAATCCTACAAGTTAAAAAAAACTTGTTTTGTATTGAATTGTGGCACATGTTCAAACATACAGTAGCTTTAAAATGGCACTTTCACCTACATGTTTTTCAGTTGTTGTTTTTTTTTATAATACATGCTAAAGATTTCAAAATTACTTCCCATGTTTTAGGGCAGGAAAACATTACAGTAGTAATAAAGAGACGAGCTGTTAAATCAGCAGGGAGCTTTATTAAACACTCAAACAGAGGAAAACTGGAGCAGTCTTGCACCATCTCCTTTGTGGGTTACATGTAGAGCCAAGAGTTTCACTTCACTTGCAACAGTTTTGGCTTTATATTTCACCGTAGTTATAATAACACCTGCTTAATATTTAATAAAAACAATTAAAAAGTGGTGCAATAAAAATCTCATTAAAAATATTTAAATTAGAGTATACATAATATAACATACACTACCATTCAAAAGTTTGTACTGTTCAAAAAGAGTAATATTGTTACGATTTAAATGAGCTGTTTTCTTTTTAAATATATTTAATAATTAATTTATTTCTGTGATTGTAAAGCTGAATTTTCAGAAGCCATTTAGAAATCATTCTAATATGCTCAAGAAACATCAGTTGTGCTGCTTAATGTTTTTGTGGAAACCGTTATAATTTTTTTCCAGGATTCTTTGATAAATAGAAAGAATTTTTTTTTGTAAGATTATAAATGACTTTTAAAAGTATTAATTTCTTTAAAAAATCGAAATCTGTAAATGGTAGTGTATTCTTTTTTTTTCTTTACTACAGCACTGTTGCTGCTTTGGTACAATGTGTATTTTTGTAAAAGGCATTATGCAAATTGAAATTGAAAATTTAGATCAATTTATTTTAATTTAATGTTTCACTATACCACTGCAAAACAAAGAAGCAAATCTAATAACTGCTTTGGTGACACTTTTGAACTAATGTCAACTAGTATGATGAACTAGTATGTCTTTAGATTAACAAATGTCAATGTGGCAACTGGAATAATTGACTCCAAACCTTGCATTAATTTTTAATCCAGCTCAGCACTGAAGATTTTCAATTATTCAGCTGTCCATCATCAATTATTTCTGATATGTAATATATTTAATATGTAGTACCACTACAATTAGCAGCCTTATATCAGGTAATAAAAAATATGGCATGCTCTGCTATGGCAGTGTTTTGACTATTAAATAATTTAATTATCGAGGTGATGTAAATGCAAACCAATGAAATTTCCATTCAACAAGATGTCAAGTTGTATTAGGCCAAATGTGTGAAACACTGGGAGGTTTTCCAGTTTTGAAATGTTTATTTTTCTGTTGTTTTTCAGAGAGGCTTGTATACGAAGTTCGTCAGAAATGTAGAAACATTGAAGGTATGTATTACACATACAGATCGAGATGTGTTTCATAACTGGCTGTCTGTCAGTTTTAGAGCCTCTGCTAAAATCTCTCTCTCACGTTGAACACTTCCAGACATCTGCATCTCCTGTGGCAGCCTTAATGTTTCCCTGGAGCACCCACTCTTCATTGGAGGAATGTGCCAAAGCTGTAAGGTAAAAGCCAGGAAATTCCTACTTCCTTGAGGGCTGCTTTGTTTGCCTGATTGTAATTTTATCATGTACATTCACATTACTTTGCAGATTTTTTTGTCTGTGATTTATAAAACAAATGTTACATACTGTAAGCTGGACATGATCAATTGCATTGCAAAACATTCATTTAAAAAAAGTCAATCAAAAAGATGTTGGCTGTAAGTGACATGATCAATTGCATTGCAAAACATTCATTTAAAAAAAGTCAATCAAAAAGATGTTGGCTGTAAGTTATGCTAAAGTTAGCCTCAGCCTAAAGTTAGCTAGTATAACGAGAGAGTCCCGCTGCATACGTCTTTTTTTTTATGCTCAGCCACTTAGGGTTTGTGGGCCCTATCACAACAACCCTAGAGCCATAGCCGAGGCAGAGGAGATGTTGGTTTTGGGTTTTGGTTATGTTAGAGTTTGAGTATTTATAATTCTAATGTTTATATTTATATATATATTCTACATATCTTGCTGTCAAAGTTAAAAAGTTTTTTGGTGTTAGTTATGTTGCATTAAGTAGGGATGCTAAGTATATTGGAAGAATATCATTAGTGATGCTAAGTATATTGGAAGAATATCAAGTGATATTTTTAATTATTTTTACAATAATTCCATCGCTAACATTAGCACGTTTTATTGTATATTGTATGCTTAAAAACAATAATTGTGGACTTAAATTTTTTATTTATTTTTATTTCTCATATTGTACATTATAATGTTGTGATTACTTAAGCTGCTTTTCCACTGAAATTACCTGGAACAATTTGTCCCAGGAACTTTTTTTTCCCCCAGACCTGTTGCTGTCTGCGTTTCCATCCCGGTCTAATGCACCAAGAAGATTAGGCAAATAGTCTGGTGACGTAGGTCTGCGCGCGTTTCTCAATACCAAGTACGCAAATTTCGGACTTGCATCGTAGGTAGTTCAGACTTCGGAAATTGGGGGACGATGCAAGTCCGGTAATTCTGCAAACAGCTGCGTACTTGATAACGTCAGTCAGCTCACCTTGGCTACTGCAATTTTCCTCACTGTATTTACAAAAAGGCGAAATATCAAACACCACTGCCTCTTTTCGTTTTCATTTTAACATATTAATAGATTAATAGAATAAAGACCAAAGATTACCTGTTAGATTTACCCAAAACAAATTATATCTTATGTTTAACCACTACAGAGACATCAGAGCCAGCAGCAAATGTCAGAAGGACTAGCCGAGTTGAGGCTGCTCTCGTCGGGAAACATGAGCACTGAGCGCCCGGTGATCACATGGGGCTCATGTCTCCGAATAGGGCGAAGCACATTTTTAAATAGGTGCTGTTTTCATAAATAGACCGCAGATTTGAGTTTTAAACAACTACATTTTCACCTGAAATACTTTTTAATCTACATTTCATTACACAGTAATAGTAATATTTTAAAAAAATATGGTGGTTGAAATCACAATGCTGCGGGAACTCAACCAGTCAGCATGTTTAGCGCCCAAGTCCCGCCCCCGAATACCGAAAAGTATTACCTCGCCAGCAGGGACTTTCTGAGGGGCACATTTTTACCTGGAACTTTGTTTATATCCTGGTTCCTGCGGTGGAAACACAATGAGTACTGGCCCAAAGTTCCTTGGAAAAAGTTCCTGCGGTGAAAACGGTTTAATTAAATTGACGTGATGAAACAGTTTATTTGTTTTATTTATTCAGTGAATAGTTTTTAATATCAACCATTTAACGTTCATCATTTTAATACAGGACAGAATTGTTATATTGCTCCATCCATAGCATTTAATTTTGAAATTAATAGTGCTGTCAAACGATTAATCGAGATTAATCGCATCCAAAATAAACGTTTTTGTTTACACAATGTATGTGTGCATATTGTGTATACTTATTATGCATATATAAATACACACACATCAAGCATATATTTTGCAAATATTTACATGTATATATTTATATTCATATAATTTATATCATATAAAAATATATTTAATATATAAACGTAACATATTTTTCTTAAATTTATACATGCATGTGTGTGTATTTATATATACATAATAAATATTACACAATACACATGCATATATCATGTAAAAAAAAAAAAAAACTTTTATTCTGGATGCGATTAATCGCGATTAATCGTTTGATTAAATTAGATTAAAAATTTTAATGGATTGGCATTACCCTGCTTGCTAATATACTGTATATATGTTTAAAAAAATGAAACACAATCAAATATAAATACTAAACTACCACCAAACTTGCTCCTCTATTCTTGAACGGTTTTGTAATGGCAAGTGTTTTTCATTTGTCAACCACATATGCCCAGTATTCCTTGATACGAATGAATTCATATTTGAAGTGTTTGTCCTTTTATAGAACTGCTTCCTAGAATGTGCGTATCAATACGATGATGATGGCTACCAGTCCTATTGTACTATCTGCTGTGGAGGGAGAGAAGTGCTCATGTGCGGAAACAATAACTGTTGCAGGTGAGACAGACTCTTGGCAGTGAGCTATGATATTACTTCCATTTTCTACCTCAATCCTGCATTGATTCCTCCATTATATCTTTGTTCTCCTGCAGGTGTTTCTGTGTGGAGTGTGTGGATCTGTTAGTGGGGCCCGGCGCGGCACAGGCAGCAATTAAAGAAGATCCGTGGAACTGTTATATGTGTGGGCCGAAGGCTCAGTACGGCCTGCTGGAGCGCCGAGCGGATTGGCCTTGCAGACTGCAGCACTTCTTTGCCAACAATCACGACCAGGACTTTGTGAGTAGCAACAAAACCCAACCTTAAAATTATCACTGACCAGTCCTACCTTAGCAACTGTTACTCTCCATCATATTATCAGACAAGCTCTCCGGTTCACTGTGTTAAGCATTAGCCTTGAATCGACATCATTTTAATCACATAATGTGCAACTGAATGATTCTTGAAAGACTAAAAAAGTAATTTTCCAATGTCACACTTGATTGAGTATGAATAATATACATAAGCATTAAAAAGTTTTGGGTTAATAAAATGTATTGTGTGTTTTTAATAGAAGTCTCTTGCGCTCACCAAAGCTGTGTTTACTTAAAAAGACATGAAAAACTGTAATATTGTAAAATGGGATTACATTTTAAAATAACTGTTTTCTATCTTAATGTATGTTGAAATGTGATTTATTCCTCTAAAGGCAAAGCTGGATTTTTAGCATCATTACTCCAGTCATCAGAAATCATTCTAAAATGTTGATTTGGTGTCTAGAAATCTTTTATAACATAATAGATGTCTTCAATGTCACTTTTGATTAATTTAATGCATTATTGCTGAATAGACGTATTAGTTTCCTAAAAACAAAAACAAATGTACAGACCCAAATTTTCGAACCGTACTGTACAATAGATTTTGACAGCTTCATAAGCACTTTAGTCTAAAATACACTGTTGAAATCTTCACTTCCTTCCTGTGGGACATTCTGAAGCCAGTCTGAGTGAACAACAGTCAGAATTATCACGGAGAGTCTGGCAATATCAGGAAATGTTCAATTTCCTGGGAAAGTCATGGAAATATGAAGTAAATATAGATTTTGTCTGTTCATATTCAGCTCTAGAAATGACAGTGGCAATAAATTACTCTTTTTGAGTGCAACTTTAAAAAAAGTTATATCCAGTAATCAGGATTGACTGAAATGGAAAGTAATGGGAAAAAAATCATGAAAATGTGTTGATTAAAAGTTTTGGAATCCATAGGGTTAATTAGAAATCATTTTGGAATCACATTGTGAAACCATTTGAAGCGCCGCGATATGTCTAAAGATTACCAACCCGAATAAACATGTATTTTGTTTTCTTATTTCCATTTCAAAGTCATAAATACTGCATTGTTTGAGCAGCTGTGAGCATTTTAATCAAAACTGGTGTGGTTTACAGTATAAATGTGAATGGTTTGAGAGTTTTATTATGTAATTATATAACTCCTGAAACATTTGCTTTCCAGACCATGTGAAAGAGCAGCTTGGCTAACAGCCATTGTGTTGAAGAGCAGCCAGAGAGTGTTACAGTCACAGTGCTTTGTGCACTGAGTACACATCTTAACATCATAGAGTTTTAGCTTACAAACTCCCCTCTTTAAATGGATTACAGTACAGGTTAGCGAGCGTCTGCTGTTGTTAGCGTTATTGAATACTTAGAAGTTTAACAAAGACCACAGATAAGCAGCCACACTTAATCACAAGAAAATGGTTAATGAAACTGGCCGGTGACAGTGCGTTTATTGTACAGGCGCTCAACAATAACCCCTTGTTACTTGACTGGTTTAACGTAAAGGCCTCTTTGTTAGTTACAGACAGTATGTACAGACAGGTGCTCTTTCATTACCAGAGCACTGTGCTTTAAAGGCCTCTCTCTCTCTGTTCGGCTTGTCTGTCTCTCGTCCACCCTCCTTTTTTACTCCTCCTTTCTTCTCTTTCAGGAACCACCAAGGCTCTACCCTCCGGTTTTGGCGGAGAACAGAAAACCCATTCGTGTCCTGTCACTTTTTGATGGGATCGCAACAGGTTAGTGAAGAATGTCCGCCCTTCCTTTCATCCTCTCAGCAGAAAATAGTGCTGATCACGTTACACTCATCCTGGCTTTTAAAGTGCACTTAGCTTAACTGTTATACTGGCCGCTCGTCGACACTGCTGTAAAATGTGTGATTTTACAGTTTTGACCCTCTAGACGGTCCGTGTTCATCATTAATGCCTGATTATTATGTGACATATGCATATTTGGTGGACAAGTCGATGCTTTATCTGGTCACTAAATACTATGTTACTATGTTAAATACTATGTTAATATGTTATAGTGAAAATTTCACTATAATATCCCTTTAAATCCATCAAGAAACTGGCTGCTAAGTTGCAGTCACATATGAAATCCAGTCGTTTCAATAGGAATGTACACAATCAGGATTTTTTCTTTCTTCAGTCGAAAAGAAATTAAGGTTTTTGAGGAAAACATTCCAGGATTTTTCTGTATATAGTGGGATTCAATGGGCATTAAGGGGTTGAAGGTCCAAAATGCAGTTTCAAAGGTCTCAACATGATCCCAGCCAAGGAATGAAGGTCTTATCTAGCGAAACAATTGGTCATTTTCTAAAAAAAAAATAAAAATGATATACTTTTTAACCACAGATGCTTATCTCGCACTAGCTCTGCTTCTCGCATTTCATAATCACGTTGGAAAGGTCACGCGTGTCGTAGGCTGAAGTACCGACCCAGTGTTTACAAAGAGAACGTGCAAAGAAAGTCAGATGCCCTTTACAAAAAAAGGTAAAAAATAGATGTCGGATGATTTTTTCGCCCTACCCTACCCTTAGTACACAGACGAAGAACTAATGACACATGACTTTTCCAACTCGATTACGTCATGTGTAAAGTTGTAGACGCACATCGCAGAGCTAGTGCAAGTATAAAAAAAAGTATATCAATTTGTATTTCTTTTTAGAAAATGACCAATCATTTTGCTATATAAGACCCTTATTCCTTGGCTAGGATTGTGTAGAGCCCTTTGAAGCTGCATTAAAACTGCAATGTGGACCTTCAACCCACTGTCCACTATATGAAGAAAATCCTGGAATGTTTTCCTTAAAAACTTTAATTTCTTTTCAAATGAAGAAAGAAAGACATGAACATCTTCGATGACATGGAGGTGAGTAAATTCTCAGGAAATCTTGATTCAGGAGTTAACTAATCCTTAGCGAGCTTCTGATTTCAACAGGATTTTTGGGCATCATTGGTGTGTTGGAAACAAGGACATCTATTATAATTGAAGAAAAGTATCTGTTAGCGTTCCCGTTTTTTTTTTTTTTTTTTTGGCTTGCATACGACCACCTCGAAGAATGTGATTTGAAATCCGCCATCGTTGTTAATGGTGCACTGCTCAGTTCTACAGCGGGTTGTTTTGAGCCAAGGCTGTAAATGCCATGTGACCGATCTCTAATACTTGCGTACTTCAATAAAACAGTGCAATAATTATCAAAAATAAAACAAACAACTTGGTTGTAGATTGTTACGGTGTTTGTGATTATGCCAGGGCTGCTGGTTCTGAAGGAGCTGGGTATCCAGGTGGAGCGTTACGTGGCCTCAGAAGTGTGCGAGGACTCCATCACTGTGGGCATCGTTCGGCACCAGGGACGCATCATGTACGTGGGTGATGTGAGAAACGTCACCCGTAAAAACGTGAGTATCCTCCTTCACCTCAGTTTACCGTTGAAGTCTGCATATTTGGTGGCCATCTTGGTAACTTGGCAAGTACAGCTCTTATATAACTGCCCGAAAACTAAAATCTTAATAACTTTTGACCTTTAACAATAACTTTTGAGAGTAGTGGTAATAGGGCTCTTCAGGTTAAAACTGTCAGCCTAACAATTCTCTCATTTGTTTTTCAATGAATGGTATTTTTGGTACCATATACGTAGGTTCCTACTTGATTACGTCCACAATATTTCATATTGATCAATCTTTCTATTGTTGTTTTTTTTCCTTTGTCAAATCTGTTCTTCTGTATCATCCACAGATTCAGGAATGGGGTCCTTTTGATCTTGTCATCGGTGGAAGTCCGTGCAATGACTTGTCCATAGTGAATCCTGCAAGAAAAGGTCTCTACGGTAGGAGTTTATTCAGCTGTGTGTTCTAGCCTTAGTCTTTAGTATTAGTGTTTACACTTTCGAATGCCATTTAAAAGTTTTGGGTCCATAAGGCTACAAAATATTAATAATTCAAAAATTACTCATCAACGAATCCTGAAAAATGGATCGTGGTTTCCACAAAAATATTAAGCATCACAACTGTTTTCAACATTGATAACAATAAGATTAAGAAATGTTTCTTGAGCACCAAACCAGCGTATTAGAATGTGAAACTGAAGTAATGTCTGCTGAAAATTCAGTTTTGCCATTACAGGAATAAATGACATTTTAACCTATATTAAAATAGAAAACAGCTCCTTTAAATTATAATAGTAATACTTTAGGTAATTATATTTTACAGTATTATCAAATAAATGCATCCTTTTTTCAAAATATTACCGCCCCCAAACTTTTGAATGGTAGTGTACTGTATATCTCAATTGTATTTATAACACAGCTCGTATATTTGTACATTTCTACGATAATTGTCATATTGAGTGTTCGTAATGTTTTCCAATCTTGCTTTTTGTCTTTCAGAGGGCACGGGTCGACTCTTCTTCGAGTTTTACCGGCTCTTACATGAGGCCCGACCTAAAGAGGGAGATAACAGGCCGTTCTTCTGGCTCTTTGAGAATGTGGTGGCCATGGGTGTCAGCGACAAGAGGGACATCTCTCGCTTTTTAGAGGTGTTTGAACATGATGATCAAGCTGTGCTGAATTTGTCTTATACTGTCAGTGGGGCTTTAATATAAACCAGTAGGTTTTGCTGCCACCTAGTGGTTAAATGACCTGCTGTGTAGAAACGAATGAACCCGTTATATGCTTGCTAGAGTCAATATTACAAAGGTTTAGGATATATTTTATTATCTATTTATTATCAGTGCTGTCAAACGATTCATCGCGATTAATCGCATCTAAAGTAAAAGTTTTTGTTTACATAATATATATGTGTGTGTGTACTGTGTATATTTATTATGTATATATAAATACACACACAAGCATGTATATATTTAAGAAAAATATGTTTTATTTGTATGTTAAATATATTTATTTATAATATAAATTTATACATACATATTTTCAAAACATATACTGTTATTTATATATACATGATAAATATACACAGTACACACACATATATATTATGTAAACAAAAACTTAATTTTGATTAATCGCGATTAATCGTTTGTCAGCACTAATTTATTTATTTATTTGTTTATATATCGTAGTGCAACCCAGTGATGATCGATGCCAAGGAGGTGTCTGCTGCCCACAGAGCGCGCTACTTTTGGGGTAACCTGCCTGGCATGAACAGGTTAGTTGGACATGGACTCTTCATTCATTTCATTATTTAATCTCTCACTTTATCATTTTACCTTTCTATTTCCTTTTCCTCTCAGACCGCTGACCGCCATGTGCACTGATAAACTGGACCTTCAAGACTGTTTGGAGCATGGCAGGACAGCTAAGGTACTTCTACTAGACCAGCCCCTGACTGATTTCTGGATTAAGCAGTTTAAATCAGTTTCTTTTCGCATATTTTATAGTTTGATAAAGTGCGGACCATCACCACTCGGTCAAATTCCATAAAGCAGGGCAAAGACCAGCACTTCCCTGTCTTCATGAATGACAAAGAGGACATCCTGTGGTGCACTGAGATGGAGAGGTACTGAGAAGAAATGCCTTTAAAATGTTCTAAGCTGTAAGTCCAAATGTAAATGTAAAATGTCACACTGACATTTATTCAACAGAGAGATCTCGAGGGCCCGCTTCAGTGAACAGTGAGTTTTATCTTATATTGATTGAATCATCCGTCATCTACTGGCTCACTGAAACCATATCTTACTCAGCAGAACAGAATATGACTACATATCAATACAATGAGACATGTCTTATGTAATCCATTGATATACATTGATGTAAACATTTATATACACCATGAAATTGCTTGACAAACACAATTTTCTTCCTGTTTTGGTATATTTTAACCTGGCTTGATTTAAAATCCTCTTTGGAGATTCAAACACAAGTGGTCAGTTAAGACAGAAAAGAAAGTCAATGCATTGTTGCTTCATTTAGTTGAACTTAATGTACTAGACTTGTACTAAAATGTATTCACACTTGCTCTTTTCACTTCTTATCAGGGTGTTCGGCTTCCCTGTGCATTACACAGACGTGTCAAACATGAGTCGTCTGGCCAGGCAGAGGCTGCTGGGAAGGTCGTGGAGCGTCCCGGTCATCCGTCACTTGTTTGCACCACTAAAAGAATACTTCGCCTGCATCTGAACTCAAATCCAGTACAGATGAGAAAAATCGAAACCGATGTAATACCAAGAGCATCGAAAGCGAGCTCTCGTATGTTATTTGGAAGTTCGACATCAGAAAAAAAAAAAAAAGAAGGTATTTCATGTTTTGTTTTGGTTTTTTTCTTCTGGTTTGGAATAATTGACTCTTTTTTTTAATTCTATTTAATTTTTTTTTATCATTCATTTGACTTTTTAGCAGTGTTATCCAGTATTTGATTTATGTGTGCAAGCTATACTTGAGACATGGCCTCCTTTTCGGGCACTGAGAGACGATGCAACAAGAAACGAGAAATTCGTTGAGACGGAAATCGCATTTAGTTCGCCCAAACATTTCGCCTCCTGAGTTTTTCGACTGTCGGGTCGCGGATCGATCTAATTCCCGCGGGGCGTGTCTCTTTCCTCTCCTCCAGCGTCTGAGCCTTGGTAAGAGCGGGAAAAAAAAGTTTTCTCTTAGTGTCAGGGGAGCTCTGTCTTAATCAATCCAAAACACCAGATCACAAATACCTCTTTGTTTACAGTTTCTATACACAACTGAAGGTAATAAAGGTACTACTGTAATAGGTGACAATATGGTGCTTCAAGGTGGTGAAAAACATTGCAACTCATGTGGTGCTACTACTCGGAACAAGATCATGGGGTCACGTTTTGTACCATCGCCAGGTTAAACGAACGACTGAAACGTTGAAAAAAACAAACGATGAAAAAAAATGACAGGTCAAGCCAGGTCTGCCACATCTCATTTTATATCTTTTACAGCCTTTTTGTACAATATTCTCTGGTGCTCTTTTCAAAAAAAGACAAAAACACGCCTCAGCCTTTCAGTCTTTGAGGTCTGCTTCCTTCAGTATGCCTGCAATCCGAACGCATGAAACCAGCCACATGGGCGGTGATGTTTTTGTCATCCATACCTTGAAATCAAAGGCTGTGGTGAGCTACTTTTTTTCTAGTGTCACACAGGCCAGAATCATTACTGTACAACTCTTAGCGCGCGTGGCGGCCGCAGGAAGAATGGCGTCGGTCGGTCGGTCGGTCGGTTGTTTTGTCGGCCAGGTGAATCAGCCTTCAACTGCGGCGTCCGCAGGCTATTCTCAGTCAGGTGCAAAACTTTAAAGGTGCGGCTTCACAATGTTCTTCTACCTTTTAATAGCTATTTTTTGTGCTGTGTTACCAACAATATCGAGCACTTTTGTATATGTATACTTCTTTATTTCTTTGATATTTTTTTTTAAATCTTTCTCCTTGATTCTTGTGAATTGTTCTTTTTTTTTTCGGTTATGTTTAATGATGTGAAACTCTTGCCGTTATATAAGGTAATACTTTGTTGTGTACAGTAGGGCTGTGCCAATAGATGTGAACGAATGAGCTAGGATAGAATAAATCCGTCTGTCGTGCCGGTGGTGAAGGGGCCGAATTCGAATAGCACCCCTCTCATGTTTCCATGTGCTACAGAGTCGCTTTATCATATATACAGTATAGTGTCTGCTCACGGTTCTTACCGCTTTATATAATCCCAAAGTGAGTGTGTTTGTTAAGTATCCCTGTAGGAAAAGTAGTCGGATGGGGTTAACTACGTCTGGTCCCTAGCGTAGATCTGAAAACATTATTATGTTTGCCAATGGTGGATGTTGACCATGTCAATAATGTAGTTATCACGCAAGCTATATAGGCTAAATTTGTGAATCTGGTTAGAAACGGGCTCTGATGAAATCCTCGTTAGGCTCTTTTTTAATTTAAGGCATTGCACTGCTTACATACCTTAACATTCGTCACGTTCAAGCAAAGTTGCTTTTATTATTTTCCCAATTTTATCGACGCCCAGATTTGTTTCTTTTTGTACATTTTGTACATAGAAATTGTCTGTTGCTTTTTTTAATGACCTATGAGATGTACAAATATAATTCTTTGCTAATATATATCATAGAATCAAAACAGCACTCAAATCGCAAGAGGGGGGTAATTGACAAAATGGCAACAGGCTAATTGACATAAGCTATAAAGCAGCAGGGTGTCTTTTGTAATTCATATTTATGTGTGTCAAACGGAGGATCAAACTAAAGAATGAGTTCGCTAAGTGATTTTAACAGTCCCATCTTTACTGCACAGCCCTACATACAAAAGTGTGTTTCGATTTGCTTTTTAATTCTTGTTTTAAGTACTAAGAGAGGGATTGTAGGTGTTTCCTAAGGTGCTAAACATTTTATCTAATTGAGAAAAAAATATATTATTTGGAAAATAAATAAACTTGTCTTTTTTCGATTGTTTCTTGTAGTATTGGAGAAGCACTATTATTTTACTCTCCCGTATAAAGATATTAACAAAGGCATTTTAACTTTGTACTTGAAAAAAAATTATTATAAATGATGAAAGATTCTTATATTGTTTTAGAATAGACATTGCTGTAGTTGGTGCTTATCTGTGGGAAATCATGTACTCATAATGGGAAATAAAAAAAATAAAAAAAATGTAATAAATTTTGCTGTTAACATGTACTTGCTTAATATCCAGGCAGAATTGCTTCTAAGTCCTACATTCCATGCCATATATCCAGCCCTCCATCTTCTTTTGTTTAATTTTTTTTTTTTTAGATTTCTTTTCTGTTTTGTTAAATTTCATTTGCTTTATTTGGGTATATATATATATAGATATATATAAATATTTGGCTGTAACAGCCTCTTGTTTGCTCTCCTAACAGGTTCTCTGTATATCTCAGTGACACTGTTGATATTTGTGACCTCTGTTGTGTCATATAATCTTTTTTCAAGTCTTCTCTTCTTTTGCAATCAGCTCATACAGCAAATGTAGCAATCATTCGCCACCTCTCCCCCTTTCTTTCGTTATGTGCCCAGAACGAAGAAAAAAGGCTCCTTATGTACTTGTGCTGGAGAACACTTGAATAAATGTATTGTTTTTTGTGAAAAAGTTGTGTTTTCTTTGCAAGTATTTACCATAAAATGATACGTGATTATTAAGTAAATTATTAATGTATATAATTATTAGTTAAATAACATTTAACTTCTAAAAATGTATTATTTGTATTGAATGTTTCAATATAATATTCTAGAAAGGATGTGTAATATTAATATTTAAAAATTATATATATATATATATATATATATATATATATATATATATATATATATATATATATATATATATATATATACAGGTCCTTCTAAAAAAAATTAGCATATTGTGATAAAAGTTCATTATTTTCCATAATGTAATGATAAAAATTAAACTTTCATATATTTTAGATTCATTGCACACCAACTGAAATATTTCATGTCTTTTATTGTTTTAATACTGATGATTTTGACATACAGCTCATGAAAACCCAAAATTCCTATCTAAAAAAATTAGCATATCATGAAAAGGTTCTCTAAACGAGCTATTAACCTTATCATCTGAATCAACTAATTAACTCTAAACACCTGCAAAAGATTCCTGAGGCTTTTAAAAACTCCCAGCCTGGTTCATTACTCAAAACCGCAATCATGGGTAAGACTGCCGACCTGACTGCTGTCCAGAAAGGCCATCATTGACACCCTCAAGCGAGAGGGTAAGACACAGAAAGAAATTTCTGAACGAATAGGCTGTTCCCAGAGTGCTGTATCAAGGCACCTCAGTGGGAAGTCTGTGGGAAGGAAAAAGTGTGGCAAAAAAACGCTGCACAACGAGAAGAGGTGACCGGACCCTGAGGAAGATTGTGGAGAAGGACCGATTCCAGACCTTGGGGGACCTGCGGAAGCAGTGGACTGAGTCTGGAGTAGAAACATCCAGAGCCACCGTGCACAGGCGTGTGCTTTTGAACCAGAAACAGCGGCAGAAGCGCCTGACCTGGGCTACAGAGAAGCAGCAGTACTGGACTGTTGCTCAGTGGTCCAAAGTACTTTTTTTCGGATGGAAGCAAATTTTGCATTTCATTCGGAAATCAAGGTGCCAGAGTCTGGAGGAAGACTGGGGAGAAGGAAATGCCAAAATGCCTGAAGTCCAGTGTCAAGTACCCAGAGTCAGTGATGGTCTGGGGTGCCATGTCAGCTGCTGGTGTTGGTCCACTGTGTTTTATCAAGGGCAGGGTCAATGCAGCTAGCTATCAGGAGATTTTGGAGCACTTCATGCTTCCATCTGCTGAAAAGCTTTATGGAGATGAAGATTTCGTTTTTCAGCACGACCTGGCACCTGCTCACAGTGCCAAAACCACTGGTAAATGGTTTACTGACCATGGTATTACTATGCTCAATTGGCCTGCCAACTCTCCTGACCTGAACCCCATAGAGAATCTGTGGGATATTGTGAAGAGAAAGTTGAGAGACGCAAAACCCAACACTCTGGATGAGCTTAAGGCCGCTATCGAAGCATCCTGGGCCTCCATAACACCTCAGCAGTGCCACAGGCTGATTGCCTCCATGCCACGCCGCATTGAAGCAGTCATTTCTGCAAAAGGATTCCCGACCAAGTATTGAGTGCATAACTGAACATAATTATTTGAAGGTTGACTTTTTTTTGTATTAAAAACACTTTTCTTTTATTGGTCGGATGAAATATGCTAATTTTCTGAGATAGGAATTTTGGGTTTTCATGAGCTGTATGCCAAAATCATCAGTATTAAAACAATAAAAGACCTGAAATATTTCTTGTTTAATTTTTATCATTACATTATGGAAAATAATGAACTTTTATCACAATATGCTAATTTTTTGAGAAGGACCTGTATATATATATATATATATATATATATATATATATATATATATATATATATATTTAATTATTATATATTTACATACGGGTGTAACTCAAAAAATTTTAATATTGTGAAAAAGTTTTTTTTTCGTAACTTATTTCAAAAAGTGAAAATTTGATACATTCTAGATTAATTACATGTAAAGTTAAACATTTCAAAAGTTTTTTTGTATTAATTTTGATGATTAGAGCTTATACAGCTCATGAAAGTCAAAAATCTAGTATCTCAAAAAATTATAATAATATACATTTGAGCTTCATTAAATGACAGTCCCTACAGTATAAATTCCGGGTCTTTCTTGCTCTTTGAAACCACAATAATAGGAAAGACTGCTGACTTGGCAATAGTCCATAAGATGATCACTGACACCCTCCACAAAGAGGGGAAGTCACAGAAGGTCATTACTGAAAAAGGTGGCTGTTCACAGAGTGCTGTATCAAAGCATATTAAATGCAAAGTTGACTGGAAGGAAGAAAATGGGAAGGAAAAGGTGCACAAGCAACAGGGATGACCACAGCCTTGGGAATACTGCCAAGCAAAGCTGATTCAAATACTTGGGAGTGCTTCACAAGGAGTGGACTGAAGCTGGAGTCAGTGCATCAGGAGTCACCACGCTCAGATGTCTTCAGGAAAAGGGCTACCAAGCCACTTCTGAAACAGAAACAATGTCAGAAGCATCTTACCTGGACTAAGAAGTAAAAGAACTGGACTGTTGCTCAGTGGTCCAAAGTCCTCTTTTCAGATGAAAGTAAATTTTGCATTTCATTTGGAAATCAAGGTCTGGAGTCTGGAGGAAGACTGGAGAGGCACAGAATCCAAGCTGCTTGAAGTCCAGTGTGAAGTTTCTGAATTCAGTGATGATTCGGGTGCCGTGACTTCTGCTGGTGTTGGTCCACTGTGTTTAAGTCCAAAGTCAATGCAGCCATCTACCAGGAGATTTAGGAGCACTTTATGCTTCCATCTGCTGACAAGCTTAATGGAGATACTGATTTAGTTTTCCAGCAGGACTTTAGCACCTGCCCACAGTGCCAAAACTACTTCCAAGTGGTTTGCTGACCATGATATTACTGTGCTTGATTGGCCAGCCAAAATACCTGTCCTGAACCCCATATGAATCTATGGGATATTTTCAAGTGAAAGATGAGAAACAGTCGATACAACAATACAGACAAGCTAAAGGCTCAATAGTGCCTCAGCAGTGCTGCAGGCTGAACGCTTCCATGCCACACCTCACTGATGCTGGAGTTTGTGCTGAAGGGGCCCCGACCAAGTATTGAGATCATAAATGAACATACTTGAGCTTTTCTGTTTTATTTATTGATCTTAGTAAATATTCTAATATTTTGAGATACTTGATTTTTTACTTTTATAAGCTGTAAGCTCTAATCATCAAAATAAAAAATAAAAAAATTGAAATGCTTTACATGTAATGAATCTAGAAAATGTTACAGAAAAATATATTTTTTAAAGATATTATATTTTTTTGAGATGTGTGTGTGTGTTTGAATATGAGTATTGGTATATTGTATTCTAGGGTATATTGCATAGAGTATATTATATTCTAGGGTGTGTATATATATATATATATATATATATATATATATATATATATATATATATATATATATATATATATATATATATATATATATATATATATATATGAACATATAATAAATGTATTTGAATAATGTTGATTTTTTATAATTTGGTATTTTGCATAATATGTAATACTTTGTGTATCTGTATTATATATAATGGTTACATTCTGGAAACGTCTAAAAAATTTTTTTAAATAATAATATTTATTATAACCATAAGTATATGAACACAACTATATATACACTTTTAAATTATTGTATTAGTTTATTCATGTATATATTTAGCAATAATAAAAATAAATATATTTATTAATGATTATATTTTTTACAATATCTATGGTATTTTGGTTAAATATTTGTACATTTTATATTAATATACATAAAAAAAATAGTACTTCATCGTCTAGTATGCACGGTTGCCACATTGGCATAATGATCCAGTTCCATCCCCTATAAATCTGTAGAAATGGTACGTACCACTGACGACAGAACACGCCCATACTGCAATGCCATTGGCCGCTGCTGAGGCCATCGCTGTGTATCTCTCCTGTGATTGGTCAGCGCCGGCTCTCACTGTCTGGATGCTGCTGCAAGCGTAAGGTTTACCAACCGAAGCATCTGCCCGTGTCTGCCTGCCGTCTAACAGGCTTTATTGTTCACCAGTGCTGAAAGTGAAGGAAAAGCGCTTTTTAAGGATATAACAAAGAAGTAAGTGCACTATGCCTCGCTATTTTGCATTCATTTGTAAGCTATATTTAGAAACTCCTCAGTGACTAGCACAGAGATATATTGCTTGGCTCGGAATCGTGTAATTTTGTGGTATGGAAAGAATCTCTCAGTCTTGCGTCTCGTGTTTCCCGTATATCTTTCCTAATGTGGGGTGGTAATTTTGAACTATCGATTGAATGATATTTAATAATCTAGCCGATAAATGTGGATGTCGTAAGTTATGTCCATAAACAGCTCGAGCCCACCAGCAATAAACACGATTAAACCAGAGCTCACGCCCGACATCTGATATTTCCGTTATGAAGCCGTTGTGATATCTTTATAAATGTTGAAAAACCAAAGCATGTTGGCATTTCTTGATGCCTTGAGACAGATTGAATGTGTTGTGTAGAGTAAGGGCTTGGTCGCCCCTTTGTGTGACACCCTCGATGTGGTCCAAATGGGATGAGTCTACATCATCACCATCATCAGCCTCTAAATGAAGCCTCGTCCATGCAATCTACATATCAGAAGACATTACTCATGCACTGCATTGCACAAAATGTGCATGTGTACATGCTCATAAAATACATCTTTAAGTCATGTTTACACTTCACGTGACTGCATGCATGCTTTGCAAACTAAAAGTATTCTAGCATGAACATTTTGAAATTTTATATATATATATATATATATATATATATATATATATATATATATATATATATATATATATATATATATATATATATGTGCTATATAAATATATATTATTCTAAAATAATATATATGTATGTATAGATAGATAATTTGTCTTTTCATTCCTTTAATTTTACTACTGAACATTTCAGCATAAAAATGTAAATAATATAATATAGTACAATAAATATAATAAATACATTTTAAAATATTTTAAATTATATAAATTGTGGAATACAGTATATAATTAAAAATATTTTTATGCAATTTAAAATAATATTTGAAATGATGTATATTACATATATTGCACCAATTCTTCCTGTTTTTCCATTCCATTTATTTTCTCTATTAGGACAATTAATATTTTATTTAATATAATGTAAATATTATTTTTGTACATATATTTATTGTCTTAAACAATATATAATTTTAAATATTATTTATTTAATTTAAAATTAAATAAGTATATTTTAAATTAAAATTAAATGTAGAATTATTATAATTATTTAATTAATTATAATTTAATTATTATATAATTAAATTTAGAATATATATATATATTCAGTTAATTGGACTTATTCTTTCTGCTCAAATAGTTCAAATTGCACTGAATATCCCGTCCTGTTTTACTGAATGGAAGCTGTTTCCACAAGAAAGATCAGAAGTTTTCATGTGCTTCATGCTACCCAGAAGATTGCCATCTGGATCTTATGGAATATGGCACGGTTCAAAAGTGGGTCATTCCTGAGGAAGGCCTACATGAGTCATGGCGAGGAACAAATGCTCCAATAATTTTTCTTCAGGCTGTGTTGTGAGGACAGGACAGATGTAGCTCATGCACCATACTGTTTCTTTTTATAGTAGGATGTCTGAGGACACACCCTTATTCTCCAGCTCCATAGTAGCCCCTCCTTGCACACATACACACACGCCATTCACCATCAGGGGCTCAGAACAGAGGGGTGGGGGGAACCCTGGCCAGCGCCGTACTGTGAATATGCCGCACCCACCTGCCCCCGACTCACTTTGCAGCATAGACTCGCATGCACACTTTCACTTGGGATTAGATCATAAGGAAGTGCGGTGCTGCAGGGAATGTACAGCAACAGCTGCTAGCCTACATATATTTCCTGCTAACGATCCCACATCCCTGCACATGCAGCACTGGGAAATCTGGGTCAGAATTGCTCTGATCATTTTTGAGCATTTAATATGATTTCCACACCCTGTTTCTGTAGTGTGTTGGATGTTGAGGTTTTGTTGAATCAACATTACTGGAACGTTTGTTGCAGTGCTGAAATTGCTTTAATGTGTCATGAATAATTAACATGTTCACATGTAATTACCATGTTAAAGGCTGGAGTCGATAATGTGACTAATCATGCCAAGCTGACGATAATCACACATGTTGGTGTCAGTTTACCCACTAAAGTGAGATTCTAGAATGCCGTAATGCTTTGCAACCTCTTTAAACTAATGTTGTGGAACAATTGGGCTGTGATATGAATGATTGATCCTGTTTGGACGTCAAGTAAGGACATAATTGGTTTTTCATAGCCCAAATGTGGAAAAATGGATTGCTGCAAGCTCTCTGTTGAGACATGTGATGTCATTCCAAAAGAATGGGGTGTATATTATTATATAAACAGGGTTCCCACTTCCCACGGTCATGGAAAACCTGGAAGTATCAGTATATTCTCAATATAGTGGAACATTTCTGGAAATTAAAATTTAAATGATTTAATAGGCTTCATATTTTTGCTACAACATGAGATTAATCAATGCATGCTGATGAATAGTTTTTTTCTGTAATCATAGTTAATAGTTATGGTAACAAATGTGGGATTAACATTCAACCCGTTCTTTTTCATCAGTATTATTTATGATTCGAATTTTGTGAAAAATTCACTTTCATTTTCAAATTCGCGATCTAAATGTCACGTTTTACAAGTAAAGATAGTTTTCTGTTGTGCTTATATCTTTACACCTTTCACTTTTTAAGACTAAAACAAATGCTTAAAAAGATGGATTCATTGTTATTCTTAATGAAGAGCACAACAAACAATAAAACAGTACAATGACAAACTAGCATATATAATGTTTATATTAACAAAAATAAGACGATGCATGGCTCACACCACATATGCCGTATAATATATCGACTAATAAATTACAGAAAGTTTAGAAAACACAGTGGAATCAAATAAACGAAAGCCTCCATAACGTAACGTGAGCTAAACAATAAAGATAACAGCCTTTTCAAAATCAAAACAAAAAGTTTATTTAAACTAAATTGGCTGTCGATGACAGTGCTTGCATTTTTTTCCCAAGAAAACCAACATGTTCACCTTCTCTGGTTTAAGAAGTGGTCTTTTACTTTACTTTTATATTTTATGTGAAAACCAAATCCTCCATCCATCATTGTTTTCGAGTAATTTTTGCCGTACGCACCTTTGTGCTTGTGCTGATGTAGCGATACACCCGAAGCGTTCGTACAGAAAGCACCTCTATCAGTGTCTTCACGTGATCTGTGAAATCTGACTCCTGATACACTGTGCTGCGGCTCTGCAGCACGCGCTGTATGGAGCAGAGCAGACCAAGGACTCGCACAAATCCGACCACGTTATATTTTAACTCGCACATTCTCAAAAAATGGTTGCATATGCAATTGTGCTGCTTAATATTTTTGTGGAAAACATAATATGTTTTTTTCAGGAATCATTGCTGAATAGAACATTTATTTGAAATAGAAATCTTTTGTAATAATGAAAAAAAAAAAAAAAAAACATTTACTGTCATTTTTAATCAATTTAATGCTTCCTTAATCATTAGTATTATTTCTTTCAAAAAATGACTGAATGGGTTATAAAGACCCTGTAGTGTTGTATAATACACATCAATACTGTCTTTGGATTCTCGTAGGTTGAACCATGTCTTCCAGCTCAGCAACGGTGCGCATTCTTATAAAGGGAGGTAAAGTGGTGAACGATGACTTCACACAAGAAGCGGATGTGTACATCGAGAATGGCATTATCCAGCAAGTGGGCAAGGAGCTGATGATCCCAGGTGGGGCCAAGGTTATAGATGCCACAGGAAAGCTGGTGCTTCCGGGTGGCATAGACACCAGTGTTCACCTGAACGAGAGCTTTATGAACGCCAGCACCGCGGATGACTTCTACAGCGGCACCAAGGTATGAAAGTCAGAATTTACTCACAATTGATTTAAATTCATAATATGTTATTGGTCATACTAGGAATTATTGATCAGTCCATGTTATTCTAAAGAAAATCTTGCTCCACCTCTGAACAACATTTTAATTTGGCTGACATCATCAAGGCCTCATATTTCAGTCCCTCCTCTCTCAATTCATTCAGTTCCCAAAGGTTAAAATCAAGTCCCACCCAACGTTTTATGTCCTGTTTCACTTTGGAATTATGTCACATTACAGAAGTAAAATACTGATTTACGTTGACTGATAATCATATATGTTGCTGTGGTTATGAATATTTTGATTCCAGTTGGGGCATATAGAGAAAAAGTAGAAGCAAACAATTGATTTTTTGACTTGGGACCCCCCACACCTTGGGTGGCTCCCACCATCTGCCTGTGGCCTATTATCTCACGACATCTCAATAAGTTCTTCTCCTCAGAAGTAACTAGTATTGTAGTACTGCATAGAGTATTGTACTCTAAATCATTTAAAAAAAATGTAGACCTATTTTGATTTTCCTTGCATTGTATTTTATGCAATATGAGTTTTTTCAGATAAGCGTTTTCATACAGTGGAAGATCTGAACTAAAATGATGTGCGATGTAACATCCATTTAATGTCATATTCATTTGTTCCTGTTTTATAAATACTTCAAAAGCAGTGATGCACTCGCTTCAGCAGCCCTGCCTAAATAAATCCCATGGGTCACTTAGCAGACACTGAGATGCAAGAGTGAGCATTACACACTCACAGTCTGCCTCCATCATCCGCAGGGCTCGATTCTCCCTCACAAATACATACACGCTCTTATTCCCAGAGTGCTGGGGGCTTTGAGATGACAAATAAAGAGTTGTTATCGGCGCTGTTATTGTTAGCCTTGGCAACACAAGTGGCATTCTCTTCCCCCCTCCTCCCCGCTACAGCCATGAGACTCGCCGGGCGCAGAGACAAATGGAGATCAGATTCTGTTTCCATAGATACAGGAGCACTGCTGCAAAGACTGCTGCAAAAGCCACTCGTGCCATTGTGCTGGAAGACAATGGTGCACAAATACACGCCCCTTCAGTAGATGTAGCTGCCCGGATTGTGTCAGCTGAGAGATGCTTTTAAAGAGGACCGTTTTTGTGGTTGAATTACTGTTAATCATTGTTTCCTCATACTGAAAAAAAGTGTTCTACTAATTATGTGTTTGTCTGTAAGAACATTATGCTCAGACAGATAGTGTGGGATATTAATTAGTAGTGTTGGCTAAAGCATTATGAGCAATGCATATTATTATTGTATAACATTTTGGTGGATTTTTCACACTGACTTAAAACAGGTGCAAATAAAACAAAAAAACAAACAAATAAACCCAAAATAAGAAGAAACGTGCATGTGTGACACGCGAGAACAAGTGAGGTCTGTTCTAGTGTCACACACATTTGAGCTTCTGTGTTCAGTGTTTTTTATTCACGTATTTGTAACGATCTCTCATCCATTTATCGTTTACTTTTGTCTGCCATCAGACAATCTGAAGGGTCATAATGCACTGCTATGGGTTGCGTCTTCGCAAGATGTTTTCAGATTGTGATCTTCAGATTATGTTTCAGATTGTCTTGACGGCTGACATTCTAACACTGCAAGATGCATGCTTTCTAACCATATGTTGCAATTATTGTTCTTATTGTACATATAAAATACAAAAAAGTTTATATCAGCAATGCAATATTCATTATTGTGCACACCCTAGCAACTACTGGATCACTCCAGCAATGTCAGAAGTTCTTAGCAATGCCTTAATAATGAAAAGAACATCATATAAGTCGCTTTGGATAAAGGCGTCTGCTGAATGAATAAAAAATGTAAATGTAATCGCATATAAATCCCTATAAACAACTACCAAGAACACCATGAAACAATGGCTTAGCAACTCTTCCGGATACATTTTGAATACACTTCTCAAATACAGGTCGAAGTTAACCTTGATTAATGTTTTCTGAGTGCTGTTTTGCAATTAATTATTTCATGCAAAGCTTTTGTGAGCATGCAGGTATTATGTTATGTTGTTGTTGGCCCATTAAACCGACTGATTGGTATTGATGCTGTATAGATCAGTCTGTTGTTTGTTTAATTCTAGGCTGCTCTGGCTGGAGGCACCACTATGGTGATTGGTCATGTGCTGCCAGAGAAGAACGAATCATTGCTGGACGCTTATGAAAAGTGCCGCTCTCACGCTGATGCCAAGACCTGCTGTGATTACGCTCTTCATGTGGGAGTGACCTGGTGGGGAACAAAGGTACAAAAATTGTGTGATTGCTGAGTAGGCAAACTCTGTCTCCATAGTTGAGTTTCCGTAACTGATTCAGTGCTTTTCCTGTTTATTACTGTGGAGCTGCTTTGACACAATATGTTTTATATAAAGTGGTTTAGAAATAAAGGTGACTTGACTTGTCTTGTCATCACAGGTTAGGGCTCAAATGGAGACGCTGGTGCGGGACAAAGGGGTGAACTCCTTCCAGATGTTCATGGCATATAAGGACATGTACATGCTGAGGGACAGCGAGCTGTTTCAGGCCCTGCAGAACTGTAAGGATATCGGTGCTGTGGCCCGCGTCCATGCCGAGAATGGAGAGCTGGTTGCGGAGGTATAAATCAGAAAACCGGTGCGAAACCATAATGTAGAAACAAGTTCTGCTTCAAAACCTAGTGAGCTGTAGAACAGTAGTGTATAAGATGCTGCCTTTATTTTGGATAATGTTGGCATCTTTCTTCCTGCATAGTCCTTATTTATCATGTTATTGCATGTCTTTTTTATTCACACTAGGGTGCCAGAGAAGCACTGGATCTGGGTATTAGTGGACCGGAGGGCATTGAGATAAGCAGACCTGAGGAGGTAGAGTAACCATTCAAATCCTGTGACCATGAAATTGTTTTCCTTTAAGATGTTAGCCACACTGCCACTCTCTCTCCAGATCCTAGTCTTCCCGTCTACATATTTCATTTCCATGGATTATTAATACTCCTAGGTGTCTGTTCATCATTAGGTCTCACTGGTGACTTTTGTGTTTTTTCACTTACCTTGGGAATTTTCCATGTGCAGCTGGAAGCAGAGGCCGTCCACCGAGCTATTACCATCGCTAACAGAGTGAGTATGATGTACAGGAGTGTTGATGTATTTTGTTCATTGTTTACAGCTCCAGGGACAACCCAAACTGATGTTACTGGTTCAGAAGTGATGCTTTTTGAAATACTAACATGGACTTGGGTGATTACAATTGGGCCTTTTCTAAGCAAGATGCTGTATCAGTAGTTCTACACATGAGCGTTTTAGTGTTAACCCTCTGGAGTCGATTAGCGCGTATACGCGTTTTGGGGTATTTTCTCCTGATAACCCCGAAAAGAACTTAAATTACACTTTCAGTTTTGATCGTACAGATAAGAGCAATACATCAGTCGAATCTGTAAAGGGTCTACTTTTTTTGTATACAGACATAATAACCAACAAAACTTTGTGCACTTATAAAATAAAGATAACAAACAAGGTGTGCTGTCTGCAGCCTTTGTCTGCGCTGATCTTCAGTTACAAATGCGTCATTAAAATGAACTGTAACTCAGTGAATACTCAACGAAGAGACATGAGAGAGATATCTATAGAAAGCCTGACATGTCTACTTTTAAACTAAACAAGTGCTGCTGAAAACAAATATTCTGTGATAAAGTTATCCATATGAAAACAACGCGATGTCCGTTTTTCACGTCTCCCTTCATTATCTTCTAATGCGACCACGCCCCCGCGCCGAGCGCGCTTTTGAGATTCAAATGTTTCACTGAAGCGCAATATATATAACAAATAAAGATTCTGTATTTTAGAATTAAAACACATGGGTAATGCATACACTCAAAACCTATTGCAGATCTGCTCTAATTCAGTAATCAGTTTTTCTACAGCTCTATAAATGTTGTAAACAGCAAAAAAAAAGGCTGAAATAATGGCAATTCGTGTGTAATATTTTAAGTTGTAATATTTCAGAATATTACTGTTTTTATTATATTTTTGAACAAATAAATATAGCCTTAACATAAGATACATCTTTTAAAATCTTTAAATCTTATTATTATTTATGCCGAAAACAGTTGTGCTTCTTAAGATTATTGTGGAAAGCATGCAATTTTTTTTTCTAGGATTTTTAAGTGAATAGAAAGAACAACATTTGTTTGAAATATAAATATTTTGCAACATCATAAGTGTCTTACTGTTTATCAGTTTAACACTTTTGCTGAACAAAAGTATTCATTAAAAAAAAAACCTTCCTTTACTGTTATTTCACAGCTGAAGCATAATATACATAATGTATATTTCATATGTAGTGTAAACAGAATGTCAAGATAGCAACATGTTTGACATGTTGACCCAGCGTTACTATGCGACGAATGAAAGTTTTGAAATATACACATATACACAATAGACACAGCATTGTTTCTGTTTGTTTGTCTCTTAGGCCCACTGTCCCATATATCTTGTGAATGTGTCCAGCATGTCAGCAGGGGATGTTTTAGCATCCGCTAAAATGCAGGGTAAGTCACTCAAGGCCAATTCACAGTCACTTTAATATATGACACCCGAATCTTCACCAGTAAATGACATAATGTGACTCTGAATACTGAAACATGATTGGTCGACAGGGAAAGTGGTGCATGGAGAGACGACCACTGCTCATGCTGTCTTAAACGGGCTGCAGTACTACCACCAGGACTGGGCCCATGCAGCTGCTTTCGTCACTGTGCCACCACTCAGACTCGACCCCAACACGCCCAATTACCTGCTCAGCCTTCTGGGAAAGTGAGTGGATTGACTGTGTACTAAGGGGTTTTATTTAGTGACTATTGATCTGCATGAATAGTTTCATTCAGTCATATATGTACAGTCACATAAAAGCCTTTTCACTGTGATGCAGTGACACTCTGAACGTCGTGACATCGGACCACCGACCCTTCACCACTAAACAGAAGGCGATGGGCAAAGACGACTTCACTAAAATCCCTCACGGTGTTTCTGGGGTGCAGGACCGCATGAGTGTTATCTGGGAGCGGGGAGTGGTATGTTTCAATTAACATAGCCAAAGGTTGATGATTATTTATACCAGTTTTGATGCTGCAACTAAAATACCTGTAGGAACTCAATAAACACTTCTGCTTGTTTGCATAAATATAAACAAATTAACACCAACCAGGTGTGAATATTAATGAATATCATGAATATTTATTTGTTACCTGACTTTCACCTACAGTACTTAGTCTGCTGTAATGATTCATTTTAAATACATTTTGATGAAAATTTGATTAGTGAAAAACTAATAATTAATTGAATTATTACTTAATGTACGATGCAGCTGTTTCTAACAGAATTATTGTAAACCCCTTCCTTCATGGTTGTGGGCAATGTTAGGCTAAAATTCATGCATGAATCAATATTTTGAAAATGGTACACCATCAAGACCACTATGATGTACCATTTTTTAAATACTTAAATGCTTTCTATAATACAAATTTTTGTGATACTTTAAAACACTTATGGGAAAGTATGGATTATATGCAAATTATGATACAAGCTAGAACTTAAGGCCCTGTCATACACCTAGTGCAATGCACTGCCAGGCACGACGCAAGTGTTTTTCACTAGTTTCAGCCCGATGCAGTTATCATTTTCACGTCCTGCGCCAAGTTGTTTAAATAGAAAATGCATTTGTGCGCTCATGAGCGTGCTGGTGTGTTCAGGTGCATTGTTGGCGCGTTGCTATTTTGAGGCAACTGAAATAGACTGCACCATTGACCAACTAAAACCTGGTCTAAAGTCAATGGCGCAGTATTTTTTGTTATTTAAAGATCGCGTTAGTAATATGTGCCTATAGGTGGGTCCACAACGCCCGTACATTCTGTTTATTACACACGCAGGGACACGCAGCAGCACACAAACCAAATATTACAATTTAAAGGATTACAATGTTAAAGATGATTATTGTGTAGGCTACATAAATATAAATATGCCTACATGTCATAATGGATAGTCATTAAATGTATCAGAATTAGGCTTCCTATTTGCTCACGCACGAGCAGCTTCGTTTCCTCTCTGGAGATGCGTTTGCAAATTCTGCCATGTAAATAGCGAACCCACAATGGCGCGAGTGCAACTGGCTCTTAAAGGGAATGGGAGATGAGGTTCTGATTGGTTTATTGCACGTTATGCCCAAAACACACCCATTACTCATTAAGAGAATAGGGACAAACCTTTTAGACTGTTTTCCTGTCGTTAAACTAGCAAAAGTGGATTTGGACACGCCCTAATTGCACCTGCGCCTTGTGCTCCAGACCATGCGCTTAGATCGTTAAAATAGGGCCCTTAGTCTTAAATTTGGCAGATTTAATGGATGAAAGTCATGTAATACATTTAATATTCACATGATAATCATTAATACTTGCAGTTAGTGTGCTGGAAGTGTAGCTCATGAATAGTAGTTACATTATGTGACTTGTATGGATCCAAAAAGGTTATGCGACAATGTGAGGGTGCCAATAAGTATCAATATTACAGCACTGTTCAAACATTTGAAGATTTGTTAATGTTAAATAAAACAAGTCTCTTATACTCACCAATTATTTTATATTAAAAAAAATATATATTATTTTGATGCCTTTATGTAATAAAAATACAGTACAAACAGTAATATTGTGAAATATTATTATAATTTAAAATGACTTTTATATGTTAATATTTTTTAAGTTAGTAT
Source organism: Cyprinus carpio (assembly GCF_018340385.1). Lineage (NCBI taxonomy): Eukaryota > Metazoa > Chordata > Actinopteri > Cypriniformes > Cyprinidae > Cyprinus > Cyprinus carpio. Next base: position 18,761,476 of record NC_056613.1, on the reverse strand, counting down.
ATTTTTTTAAACCTAATTTTTAAAATCTAATTGATTCCTGAGTCTTTAGTGTCAAACCTAAAACAGTTGCTTTTTTTGAAACCGTGCTGCATTTTTTCAGGATTCTTTGACGAATATTAGGTTCAAAAGAACAGCATTTATTTGAATAATTATTTTATAACAATCTTTAAAAATCTTTCTGACCCCAAACCTTTGAATGGTTGTGTATATAAATAATATATAACAAAAGTAATGAATTACATAACTATATTATAATATAACATAAAGTATATATAATATATTATAGACAATAAACTTGCTGCACAAACCACAATAAAGACTAAAATCATGGCGAGGTCAGGAAAAAACTTTTTTAGCTCATTCAATCCATCTTTCTTAATAGGTTGGAGGCAAAATGGATGAGAATCGTTTTGTTGCTGTTACAAGCTCCAATGCTGCAAAGATCTACAACCTTTACCCCAGGAAGGGCAGGATCATCCCTGGAGCCGATGCTGATGTGGTCGTCTGGGATCCAGAATCAACAAGGTCTCCAAAATAATGAATTCAGTTCAAATCAGCTGAGAAAAATCAGCTTAAAAAACATTTCATATACTAAGTATTGTGAAATGAAAGGAACTATGTTTACATGGTTCTGTGTGTCTGTAGGACCATCTCTGTGACCACTCAATGGCAGGGTGGAGATGTAAATCTGTACGAGAACCTACGCTGTCACGGCGTCCCGCTGGTAACCATCAGCCGCGGTCGTGTGGTCTATGAAAACGGCATCTTCACCTGTGCCGAGGGCTCAGGAAAGTTCTACCCTCTCCGAACCTTCTCAGACTACCTCTACAAGAAAATGGTGCAGAGGGAGAAGGTACTCAAAGCACAACTCTCACTCCAGTAGATCATGTTGTATCGCAGTGCGTCGACTGTTTGTTTGTGACCCTCTTCTCTCAGTGTCAAGCACTCAAGGGGGTGGAGCGTGCGCCCTACACTGGAGATGTAGCTGCAGTGCAGAATTCAGGGAAGAAGGATGTGGGCCCTTCAGACGGGGACATGAACCCACGACCCTGCACGCGCCACGGAGGAATGAGAGACCTACATGAGTCCAGCTTTAGTTTGTCTGGTACAGTAGTCTGCATTAAATCTTAACTTAAACAGTACTACACTTGACACTAAAACACACACATACACAGCTCAACAGTCTTTATTTTTTTGCTAGGAGCCCAAATTGATGACAGTGTTCCAAAGAGAGCTTCCGCGAGGATTCTGGCTCCACCTGGTGGTCGTTCTAGTGGAATCTGGTAACATTTCGGATCAACGATTGCGCAAGTCTGCAACTGAACACCTACATTTTTGACAACCTCACATCTGATGAAAATTATTTAATTTGAATCACTTGCAACTAAATTCCTGTGTGTTTTTATATATGTGTGTGTGTATACAAGGGAAAAAATATATTTGTGTGGAAATTGGAAAACAAGGTATACATTGGAAATTATTGTAAGAGATTTGGTAATGTTACAGGGTGTTTTGTTCTTCATATTCAGTCAAATGAAATAGTGAAGGTTGTGTTCAAATGCAACACTGTTGTAGTGCTAAATAAATGACAGATCCTTTTACTAATTGTTTTTGTTACCACATTAAAACGTAAGCTGCCGTTTAACCCGTTTTAAAGATAACAACTGCAAAGTTATTTAAGAATGGGAATGTTATTAGTTTGTGTATTTGGTCATGGCTTGAAAATGTGAACCATTGTAAAGTTATTTAATATTTGAACTGTTTTAATGTGTTGGCAGATGACTATACATTTACCTCAGTGTTTATCTCTGGAGTTACACTTGTGTACATTAACACTCTGCCTCTCTACACTTACAACTCCACCGTTTGACAACACTTTCTGACAGCAGGAACAAACCAATTTTTGCTTTGTGTCGAGGTGTTAATATTTGTTCTTATTTCCGACACTCAAACTTCAAAGGCAGTACAAGATATTTGATTGTTTCTCTGTTATAGTTCTAGTTTTAGTTCATGACACAGGTCACTTGTATTGCTTATACATTCAAAAAAGTCATTTATAAGAAGCATTTTTAATTTTCCTAATGTCATTTATAAGCACACGTACCTGACCTTCTAAAATGTGAATTACGAATAACATTGTTTACAATGTTACATATCAAATTTAACTCATCTAAACATGAATCGATCTTTCATTTTTCACTGACCAGATTTTCTTTTTATCCACTAAGTCTACATTCCCTGTTAGTGTTACAGGCACTTACAGTACAAGTTATTCTTCATAACAATAGCATAATTTTTGCAGTGTAGCGTTATGTCTGTTCTAGAATGAACTGTTAGCCGAACACTGAACTGTAAAGACAGTTGTTCACTGAACTTTAACACTGTGCATTAGTGACTATTGATCTGCATGTTCCAAAACAAGTCAGACACTTCTGATCAACACTAACCAACCCTGTTAAAAGACACCAGACTGAGGCATGTGTTCTTTTTCTACATGTATGTCTAACTAAGCACTTGAAGAGCTTCTGTAGAGACCGTTCGAAACACAGTAACTTTAGCTGTACAATGTTCCAGTCACACAAGCAGTAGAATGGCAAGAACATTTCTGTTGGTGCTGAATATTCATGTGTTTTTTTATTCTGGATTTTCTGTATGCTTTTCAATTTTTTAATATGAGCTGTGTATGCACTACAGTTGGACGTATTAACGTATTATGTTTATCTCATGAAAAAGTGCAAATAAACTCCCTTCAACCTCATGACTGCATGTATCATTGAATAAAATGCAACATATAATATTTATATACATGCTTATAATACACTTTATAATTACGTTATTAAATAACTGCAATTCATTAGTAATAAGTAAGTAATTTCAATCATTTTAATATATTTCTTTATTTACAATTTTTTACTCTATATATATATATATATATATATATATATATATATATATATATATATATATATATATATATATATCAATCACTTTAAACTTGTTTCTTTGAATAATTTTAAAGAAAATAAAAATTGTATTTATAGGTTAATATGTTAATGTGTTTTTTATTGTGACTTTATTTCTAAAATGTTTAAAGCTTAGATTTGCCTAGAAATGTGTTTATTTTGAGCTTTTCTCCTACCTATTATGTGTCGGATTTGTCAATCCTGGTGTCGTTATCATAGCAGCGTATTTTTTGGACAAATACAGAAATAATATTAGTACAGCTACAGTGTTTTCCGTTTATTATTTAAAAACAGAAACACACGGGATACAAACTGAAAACTGCTGTTATGCAGGTCTTCACAAAGAAATGCGTCTATACTGAGGGGCCGTGCGCATGCGCAGAGAAGGCCAGTTTGTTGCAGGAGCGCGTGGCGCTATTGACCGTAACTAGGCAGCAGCGCATATCTGGCAACCCACAGTACAGCTGAGAGCAGCGAGTGCACTCTGCCAGTGTAATATCAACATTGGAAAGGACGCAGTCCAAATACAGTGAGTAGAGTATTGCTAAAATATTATAATTCTTTGGTATTCTTAATAATGTATTTGAATAGTGAATAGTGAATAGGCGCTGTGGCCTGTATTATATGTGTTTATGGCTCGAGCGTGTCTGGTGTTGCTCGTGTAAGTTACGGCGGCGGGGCCTGCAGAACTGTCACAATAATGGGCCGTTTGTTCAGCGGACTCACGTGCATTACATATCACTGCAGACTCCAGTGTGCTGGTTTATAGAGCAAAACGCAAAATGTATGTGCACATTATGGCGTAAAGACCATATCAGTGGTAAACAGAGCGCGTTAAAGGGCCTGTGTGACTCCCATCATGTAAGATACTGTAATATAGTTTAAGACGTCGTTTGCAGAAAACGATAAACAGACATGAAACTAAGGCATATGTTTGTAATAACGAATATTATTGACATGACATAGTAAAACGCGCATAAGTTATCCAACTGATGGTAAAACAAGCAGGTGACCTGTCAATCTCTGCTTCGGTTCTTCACACCCAGCATGATACAATAAACCTATATATTTTTATATTATTATGAAAAATACCATTTGTAGAGTGCCAATAATCTTTAAGTCTTAAGTTTATTCATCTTCAATCATATAATATTAAGTTATAGTCAGAGAACAGGTGGTTTTATAATTTTTATAATATAATCGATTATTTAAATCGAAATTTAAGATTAAAGTACTGTATGTAACATAAATGTACAGTAGCCTATATTTAAAAGAAACATTATTATTATTATTATTATAAGAAGGGGTTAATAAAAATGCATCCTTTATAAATACGTTTTCAAAGTTTTACCCCAAAGTCAGCACATTAAGATATTTCTGAAAACATTTATAATCAGCTAATATCATATTAATATCATATGATATTTTATGTATCACTCCATTAAATACCATATGATATTATAAACCATGATGTCATACACAAATTTGTATTTCTAAAATACACAAACAAAAATGTTATTCTAAAAAAATTTACTTTTTAAATAATGTACTAATAGCTTGTAAAAGCTGAAACCATTTTTTGTAGTTTTTTTTTTTTTGTTTTTTGTTTTTGTCCCAGACCTCAAGAATCTTACAGACTTCATGGAGTAAGATACACATATATTGTGTCTCTGCAGAAGATGTGTGTGTGTTTTACAGATGTGATTTCCATCACGGGGTCTGCTGGGTGCACCAGATGTGCATGGTTAACAACGTCTCAGAAACACTTTAATCTGGACGGATTATCTTTGAAGGACTGAAATTTAGAGTGTGATTTCAATTTTACTGAGTGATGCAGTGATAACTGAAGAACAGAACTGAATAACACTTCTGATTAACCAAACAGAAACACATTAAGTCCAGACACAGTGACATATTCAAAGAATGCATTCGATACCATCTATACCTGCTATCCTGTTGTCAACATGAAATTATAAATAATATATATATATATATATATATATATATATATATATATATATATATATATATATATATATATATATATATGAACTCACAGATGGCGTAAGATTTCAGAGTATTACAATGAAGTGCATTATGTACACTGTGACTTTGTTCTTCTTTGCTCTTTGTAGGAGATGGCAGTGAATGTATACTCCACATCAGTAACAATTGAGAACCTGAGCCGACATGACATGTTGGCATGGGTGAACGACTCCCTTCAGCTCACCTACACCAAAATAGAACAATTATGTTCAGGTGGGTCATACTGCCTTATTTCTCAAAGTGTTTCTGTCATGAATGGCACTAGCATAGTCTTATTTCTGCTCCACTATAGATTATATAACACTACTGTTAATTTCACAATAAAAAGGCTTTTACTTTGCCAATGTTCATATATGCTAAGTGTTTGTATCTTTTGCAGTGTAATCAGTCAAATTGAAGCATTTACTTTGCACTCAACACTAGTAAGGTTAACCAATCACATGCATGCACGTTGATCAAAGACGTTTTTCTTTATTGTTCCCCATCATGCAATGAATGAGCTTTATTGACCCGTGTTCTCTTTTGCTCTTTGTCCTCAGGGGCGGCTTATTGTCAGTTCATGGACATGTTGTTCCCAGGGTGTATTCTTTTAAAGAAAGTGAAATTTCAAGCAAAGCTGGAACATGAGTTTATACATAACTTCAAAGTACTCCAAGCAGCTTTCAAGAGGATGAACGTTGATAAAGTTAGTTGGTCCTTTGGTGTATTTGCTTCTTTGTCCATCTCACGGTTTTATTTTAAATTTGTCTTTAACTTGTATTTTTTTGTTTACTTTAAATTTTCACCTTTTACTCTTTAATCATTAAGAAAGTGTAAACGAAAGCTTTCAGCTCATTTGTTAAAAAGTATCATCTACAATGACAGTTGATTGATTGAAGGCATGTTTATTAATATACTGTAGCATGTTTCATACACAATGGTAATTCAAAATGCTTTACAGAAATGTGATTACTAATCACAAATTCAATGAAAAGTAAAAAAAAAAAAGAAAAAAAAAGAAACAAGAAATAATTTATTTAAAAGGTACTACCAAGAAAAGAACAATACTGAATACTGAATGCATAACAATACAGAAATAAAATGATACTGTCACACAATGTTGTAGAGACAATGACAATGAAGAACGTAAAAGTTTCAAAATAAGACTTAATAATATCAACAGTTTGATCCAAACATAAACAGGCAAGTAACACAACCATAACACGGAATACAGCAGACAAGCATCTGAACTAAACAGGGAGTATAAATAAGAAGGAACTAATGAGGACACAGAAAAAAGATAATGATAATCAAACAGAAAGAGAAACTAGGTCAACTAAGGGGACTGAACCAAAACACAACAAAGCAAAACTGTCACATATACAGTGCAATCAGTAAGGTCGAAGAAAAAACTTACTGCATTTTTGCTTGTAATTTTAAAATATAACTTATGCTTTGAACAAAAAAAGCAACCAGTAGGAATGAAAGTTAATGTATAATATGTCATTAATAATTAGGTTTTAACAGTGTTTTTTCAACATTAATTTTTTATGAACCATCCATTTACCGCAGTATGAAGCTAATTAGTATTCAATATAACAGACATCTCTAATAAAAAATTAGAAGGAACTTTTATCAATATAAAAACATCAGGCCTAGGTATTGCTTAACAGATCATTGGTTAAATAGTTATGAATGTAAATTAGTTATTAAAGTTTGGCTTATATATGGTTGTAGTATGCATTATACAGTATTTTTGTTTATCAAATAATCAGTCATGGTGCTGGTTTGTCAGGTTATCTGAAAATATTACTTGAGACAAGGTGTCTAATGTTCTTTGTCATATATGCGTTTGTATTCTGTAAATTTCCTAGGATATGAGAAATGATTTTAGCATAAAAATTACACCTCTAGATTACAACTTAGTGTTATATTGATCTAATGATTTGATTTTTCTTTTGTTATCCAGATAATTCCTGTGGAAAAATTAGTGAAAGGAAAATTCCAGGACAACTTTGAATTTGTCCAGTGGTTTAAAAAATTCTTTGATGCCAATTATGACGGGAAAGAGTATGATCCCATTCAAGCTAGACAGGGCCAAGATGTGGCGCCTCCACCAAATCCAGGTGAACACTTTTCCCACAAACCCAAGAGAACTGGTCCCTCAGGTAACCTCGAGATTCTGCCGCCCCTTTGCTGCATTGGTTGCTGAGCTTCTACTGATTGACAGTGTGCTCTGCAAAGCAGCAGGTTGTGCACGGGCCTCAGAATGATTTACTCCATGCCCAAGCTTTCATTAATGAGAAAACAATGAATTCAGCATTAAAACAGCTCTGTGTTGCTCTGTTAGTGCAGTACTAACAAACAGTTTTCCAAAATCAGTTCTGCAGTGTTCTCTCATGTGCTGTCCTGAAGGGTCATTTTGCTTGCTTAGTGTCACTTCGGTCAGTCCTATTCATCCCGCAGTTCTCCAAATTCTTTATTGGTCATTTTAAAGTTATCGTTACCTGAAGTAAGTTACAAAAAAACATGCCTTTTATTTTAACCCTCTATTGCATGCCTTATAAAAGTAATTTTCAACAGTCAGTTTGCTTGCATAAAAATGGAGCTCATGCTAAAATCAAAAACAAAACAAAATGAAATCGATGGCAGCGCTACTGTATGTGGTGACAGAAAGAAATAAGTTCATAAAAATAAAACAAAAAGTAGAAAAAATAAAGCAAACTTATATTACAGGAACTATTAGAACTGGCTTCTAAGTTTTCACTGTATTTAAATTTCTGTATTTAAACATTGTAATGTAAATTAAAAAAAAAAAGTTATTTAAAAAAATTACTTTTAATAAAGCAAAAAAGACAGTAGCCACAACAGGAATAATTTACATTTTAAAATATATGAAAATTGAAAACAGTTATTTTAAAGCCTTGGGTGGGAACTTTTGATCAGTAGTGTACAAGTTATCTATGAACTCTTTTCAAATGAGTTTTATTCAATAATAAATGTAAATCATATTTTTTATAGGTGAAAAAAGGCTTTTTGTGGCAGAGCATAATATTGAGCATAATGTAGTGATACCAAAAAACTACTTTTTTTTTTTAAGTCGTCCCTTCATTAACAACCCTTTATTGACATCTTTTGTGCATGAAAAGTGATAGAGAAGGGTTACCCCGAGGCAAAGTTGCGCAATAGAGGGTTAACAGTCAAGTACTGGAAACAGAGACCCCAGAGAGGTACAAAAGTGGTGTCCAAATTTGCTGACAATTGACTGCTTTTGTGATTGTTGGGGTGGATTGGGAATGTGACCTCCATTTAGTTTGTAGTCACACTTCCCTGACTTTGGTTAAACCTGCCAGATATAAAGTGGATGATAGGCTTTTGGAACATTTATTGTTTGATCACACACACACACACACACACACACACACACACACACACACACACACACACACACACACACACACACACACACAAACACAGGCTTAACCAAAGTAATGGGGTAACAAGCAGCCCATGCTGTAGCTTGTTAAAGGCTGATCTTACTGAACCTCTTCTGAAGCTCATTTTAGTGAATCATTAGCTCTGTTTAAAAACCTAGTGAGCTGCCACCTTAGACTGCATTTAAAGGAATAGTTCACCCAAACGTGAAAGTTTGCTGAAAACATGCTTTTCCTTAGGCCTTGTAAGATAAGTTTGTTTCTTCAACAGAATTTTAGCATTACTTTAAATTTAGAAATGTAGTATTCCATCACTTGCTCACCAATGGGTCCTCTACAGTGAATGGGTACCGTCAGAATGAGGATCCAAACAGCAGATATCAAGTTGTGCATCAAAGCACAACTTTATTCCAAAAATTAATATCTTGTGAAATGTTTGTAGTAAACAAATTTATAATAAAGATGTTTTTAAGTTCAACCCATTTCTTTCAGCTAGGTCCTCTATCCATAATATTGCTTTCTCCAATGAATCAGAAGAGAAATATGCACAAGCTTAGTTTACAAGCAAAAACATTCCAAAACAGTTTTATACAAATACTGTATGTCAGTGGATTTTAATGTGAGAGGACAACAGGGGAAGAAGGAAGCATTATTAAATTTTTCCAAATCTGTTCCAACAAAGAATCAAACTCTTCTACATTATGTATTGCATGAGGGAGAACAGATTTTCAACAAGTTTTCATTTTTGGGTGAACTATTTTTTAAAGGCATCATAGGCTCACTCTTGAGGGCTGTCAAAAGATTGGGCAGCAAAATTATCTTATGCAATTCTGGCCAAAACTAGGTATTGTATGTTTATATTCTGTATATGTGAAGGCAATTTCAAAATACAATTTAATAAGCTTCCTAGAAAAAAATAAAATAAAAATTTAAATAACTGTTCGCAGACAGAATTCAGAATTCACTGTTATTTGAGGTCTTATTCAGAGTTCTGTTTGTGGGACGTTTCAGATTGGTCACTTATGAGGGTCCTTTTTGGCCCACTATGGTATGGAACAGAGCTTAATGTGTTTAAAGAAGACAAAAACCTAAAATTGCATGGATTAGTTTGTACATTTATTGAACAGATCCCATTTATTGTAACTAAATGCAAAACATCTCCAATTTCAGGGCCTCAGAGAACATCGCCAACAGTACCTAAAAACATGCCCACACCACAGAGGGTGACCACCACCATAAGAAAGAACCCCACACATGCCCGAAATGGGGGAAGTGATGCTGAAATCATGGAGCTTAATCAACAGGTAGAGTCCCCGGGAGGGTAAGGAAGACTTACTCTACCTTGGAATACTTTCGATTGGAGATTGTAGAAATTGAATATAAAGAAAGGGTTGGACAGATTTAGCATTTTTCATTTTTATCTTTCTTTTCTCCCATTTTCCTCAGATCATTCCTTATCTTCTATCCCACCTATTCAGATAATTGCATTTTATTTGATATTCTTCTATGTCAGGATATAGATTGTCTTATCATAATAAGCATATTGACTTTTTCCCAGTAAGGAATGGTCGTGTTCTGATAAATAGTATCTTACACTGTTTTCTTTGTCTTTTGCTTTGTTTTTTTGGTTGATGGAGCTGAAGTTAACCGTAGATGGTCTGGAGAAGGAGAGAGATTTCTATTTCAGCAAACTTCGAGACATTGAACTGATCTGTCAAGAAAATGAGACTGAAAATAACCCCATTATCAATAGGATAATTGATATTCTGTATGCTACAGAGGTACTGGGAATTACTTTTTATATCTTTTTTGATAATTATTTGACTGATATAACTGTCAGGTTGATTCATAATTGCAATATCAATTTGTATCCACTGTTGGCCGTGTTCAAGTGACCATTGTTCTGTGAATTTTTGCATACGAAATCTAAGTGGGTCATGCAGATTTGCCACGTTAACCAATAGAAATTTACTTGCTTTTAAAGTGATTTCTGTGTGAGTTGTCTTCATATGTCGCAACACTAATGACAATAGATAATTGATTCTTTTTTTGTCTGTGAAATTTTCCACATTTGACCGAAGATGGAAATACTGGAGTTAAAATTTCCCATTTTAGATCTCAGTGTGTGCCAGATGGCGCCATGACTCAACAAGAGTACATCTTCTAAGAGTTCTAATGCCAGTTATGGTAAAAAAAAAAAACAGCTGTCAATTATTACATTATAAACGTAATTTTCTATTATGCTCATTAGTCATCGCCATCTTGGAAGTCAAATTTTGAGCACCATTCAAGTTCTAAGCTGTCTGTATTGCAGCAAAATCTACTGATAACTCTATATGTATATATGAAAAATGCCAAGCTCAGGCCTACAGAGGTCCCAAAATCAAAAAATTTTGATTTTCCTGACTTACATGTGTGCATTTTAAGATTTTTTACGGCTCATAAATTGGATAATAATATATGGTGTGTACGGCCCTGCATGCTCTTCAGGAACCATAATGGACAAATACAAAAGTGCATTATGATCATTCGAATATACAAAATGTTACTTAATTTTATACAGTGCAGTGTTGAATGCAGTATTTAAATTCCATGATCATCCTAAAAATGCTAATTTTTCATACAGGATGGCTTTGCACCACCAGAAGATGATGAAATAGATGAGCAGGCCCACTTGGACCAGGACGAATACTGAGCATCCTCCTCTTCCACATCGTCGTGACCCTTCACCATTTCCTCTCCCCACCACTTTGAATGACTCCCCTCTAATCGCACGTTAATATCCTCTCAGTTTCCTACAAATGTATGGGCTCACCATATATACTCTATCTCTTTGTCCTCCGACACTGGTTTATACACTACATAGGTATCAACAAACACTCGCCGTCCTCACCCCCATCCAGACAATAGCACCAACAACAACACATCCTAGCCGTCACAGCATGACATAGAGAACGAACAAAAGAGAAGGCATCATAGATCGTGGGTAGCACAACGGACTGAAAAATGTAAATATTGTGATGGGAAAGATGTTTTTGAAGAAAAAGAAAATGAAGAAAAATGTAGCTTGGAATGCAGTTATTCATTGTGAGATTTTCATACACATTTTCTTTGAGGTCCGTCTCGGCTCCATTCAGTATGAAATGATCAGTTTCACGCCATCCATCTGTGTCTCCAGCTTCAGTCTGCCTCTCTCACTGACTGTACACTTTTAAAGGGATAGTTCACGCAGAAATGTCTATTCTGTTATCAATTTCTCACCCACGCATTGTGCCAAACCTGTATGACTTTCCTTCATGGAACAAACGAAGAAGGTTGCTCATTTCCATATGACTGCAGAAAATAGGGACTGAAGCTTTCAAGCTTGAAAAAGGACACAAATGAAGCATAAAAGTGGTCCATACGATTCATACGCTATATTCCAAGTCTTAGAGCTTCTTACAAACTTCAAGAAAACACCAACAAGAGCAAGAGAAGATGTTACGATTTTAAGTGAATAATGGAACGGCATGAAGGTGAGTAAATAATGACAGAATTTCATTTTTAGATGAACTATCCCATTAAATGACTAAAAACAGCAGACACTATCAGGAAGAATGCCAGTAATATCTTATGAATCTTTTATATCTGCAAAGACACTGATGGAAATAAATGCTCAGCTATAGAGAGGACTTTTATACTTTTGAATGTGGATGAGCCAGTGACAGGGTAAATAAAAAAAAAAAAAAAATAAAAATGACATGAAAATATGTCAGCGAGGCTTTAAAATGTGTGAGACAACAGTAACTTATGGCACAGGTTGTTTTGCGTATACCCAGGGAGCATGTGAATGTTATACATTGACAATTTATGAGTGATTGTTTGAAAATTATATTTTTCTGTTGTGCTTGATTGTGACATTATTCTTACACCTCAAAATAGAAACTCACCAAATGGATGGAAAGTGGTATTACCGTTATATTCAACTAGTGTTCACGACACTATTGAGCATGTGGGACAGTACTCATTGATACTGTGTACATTTTATTTTGGTGGCAACCAAATGTGATACTACTGATCAGATGATGTCATGTCGAATTTAACTGACGTTTGCTGCTAGTGTTGCTGCATTTATGTGTTTTGATTTGTATTTATTTCGCTCAGCTATTGAATGTGCATTCTTAATTGTAAATCATATCCGATTTGTATAAGGCCCTGATCAAATTAAACAGAGATGTTAGATGTCATTGGTTTGAATCGACTTCTCTCTGTGTTGAGAACCTGAGTCATCTTGTATTGTCTCAGTATGGCCATAATTGTGTTTGCATAAATTGATTTGAGTAAATAAACATTTGTGAAAATAGATTTTGTCCATGCATTTCATAAAACTGCATATTAAAGGGTTAGTAAAATGTTATGGCATACAAAAATGTTCAGAATTTAATTCAAATAATGTGTCATTGTAATCAATCTTAATGAAAAAATTTAGTTTTTATTTATTTATTTATTTTTTACTTTTATGACCTGGGGCCAGCTGTTCAAAAACTTTATAAAAAGTTAGGGATTTGGAAATCCCATGTTTTGCTATACAGATACACACTTTTTCAGATTTACAATCAGTGATTAAAAAGTTTAAATTAAATATTTTTGTTTGATATTGACAGCTGTTTGGGGATGTATAACATGTTTTTTTTTTTTTTTTACAAAACGTGTAAATAGACACTGCGTATGTTTTATTCCATATAAATGCAATTTATACAATACTTACATACATACATACTTTAAGACCATCTCCGAACTTTCTACCAGGACTCTGCTGTTCTTTAGCTGGCTCTTTCTGTATACAATGATTGACAGATGTCTCGTCCTATCCGCAGTGAGTAATCCCAAACCAATGGTGCTTTCTCAAACTATACCTACCTCTTCCGGTTTGTCTGATTTGTTGTTGTGTTTTCTGACTTGTTATAATGTTTTCTGAATTGTTATTTTGTTTTCTGAATTGTTATTTTGTTTTTTAGATTTGCATTTGCGTTTGTAATTTGTTATTTTGTTTTTATAATTGTAATCTGTTTTGCACTTCTCGGCCACCGTACGAATCCGTGTTTCGAGCTTCCAGGTTTTAAACGAATCATTAAAGTTTAGAAATGATTCTCGTGAGCTTCATGGCTTCACTGAATAGTAGCCTTCCAGTGTGGGCTAAATTTAGTATAAATGTAAATACTGAGGAAAAAGACGACTGTTTTTGGTTTCTATAAACAAAATTAAGTTTGAAAAGAAAAAGCTATGAAATGTGTTAATTTAATAGGCCTATTTGTAGAAAAAAAGAATGTTTTTCTTTATTCGTCTTATTATTACTATCTTCTGATTTTGTTTATTTTCTAAAAACGTTTAATGGTTAAACTGTAGTCCCTTAACATATTTGTATAAAGAAAATAAAGGATGCTTATTTTCGCCGAAAAAAAAAAGATTCAAAATGAATCAAGTAAATGATTCAATGAATCTCTCATAACCTTGCCGTAAAGCTCCGATTCACTGAATCAAAATTCCCTCCGCTACAAAGCACCTGTCAACTATTAGAGCCGCTGATGGATACGTTTACGTTACGTAAATCTTGAGATGTTTTTTTAGTTGTCGGTCAGAAGGCTAACTCTAAAATGGTGAGTGGTAGAAAACTAACTAAAACTTATTAGTTACTGTTTGCCAGTTGGCGTTGTCTGGCGAATGATTGAAGCCACAGAGCCAAAAACGAAAATGTTACGTTGTTTTATGAAAGTTAGCTACATATTTACTCTAGCCATTGTGAATTGTGCCATTTCTGTTTTGGACAAGGTTCGTTCATTCGGCCAAGATCGAAAAAACATTTCGAAAATCAAACCGCTGAAGAGAAACGCCGCCGGACTCCAGCTGCTCGGAACAAGAACGATACTGACGTGCGTGTTTTCGGAACGAGTTTAAAATAACAAACATGACAAATTCTTAAAATAATTCCATATGTGGTTATTTTCAGTGACCAATCTGACCCGGAGGTCAAAACTGAGAGTAAAGATGAACCTTACACGCGATGTTTTGAACAGCCATTCAAACGCTTCAGCTACGCTCTGCAGTCCACCTGGAGGAGTGACGCAAGGTTTGACATCACTAAAAATGGTCAAGGTAATGAAATGCATTGTTTGGCTAATGGAGATAAAGTAACTATTGACTCTTTGTCTATTTAGGAAACATCTTACCAACAATCCTTCTGTAGGTAAGGCCGTCTTATGTATTCTAATAGGCAAGTCATTGTTTATAATTGCAATTAAGCTCACCAAAATCTACATTGAGACATTTTTAGTGCACAAGATATCAGTTTCAGGACAAGAAGTAATGTTAAAATGAAATATTAATCTCTCATACAAAAAATATTTAATTTTGTTTTAAATGACAAAAGCATTTCAATTAAGATATACGTCATTTAATGCAAAATGTCAACCAAACACACACACATAAAAACACTAAAATCAAGCAACAAGGCATTCAGTTTGATCAGTTATACAGGCACATCTCAAAAAATTAGAATATCATGGAAAAGTTCTTTATTTTTCATAATTTAATTAAAAATTAATTTAAAAAAAGCAACTTATAACTTTCTTATATTCTAGATTCATTGCACACAAACTGAAATATTTCAAGAGTTTTTTGTTTTAATTCTTATGGTTAAGACTTACATCTTATGAAAATTTAAAATTCAGTATCTCAAAATTTTTTAATATTTTCTCAAAGATCAATCAAAAAAAGATTTACAAAACAGAAATTTTCAAGATCTCCAAAGTAGGTTTAATTATGCACTCAATATTTGGTTGGGGCTCCTTTTGCATGAATTACTGCTTCAATGCGGCGTGGCATAAAGGTGATCAGCCTGTGGCACTGCTGAGGTGTTATTGAAGCCCAGGTTGCTTTGATAGCGGCCTTCGGCTCCTCTGTATTGTTTGTCAGATGTTACTTATCTTCCTCTTCACAATACCCCATAGATTCTCTGTGAGGTTCAGGTCAGGTGAGTTGGCTGACCAATCAAGCACAGTCATATCATGGTCAGCAAACTACTTGGAAGTAGTTTTGACACTGTGGGTAGGTGCTAAAGTCCTGCTGCAAAATGAAAGCAGCATCTCTATAAAGCTTGTCAGCAGAAGTAAGCATAAAGAGCTCCTAAATCTCCTGATAGATGGCTGCATTGACTTTGGACTTGATAAAACACAATGAACCAACACCAGCAGACGTCACGGCACCCCAAATCATCACTGACTTCAGAAACTTCACAATGGACTTCGAGCAGCTTGGATTCTGTGCCTCTCCAGTCTTCCTCCAGACCTTGATTTCCAAATGAAATGCAAAATTTACTTTCATCTGAAAAGAGGACTGTGGACCACTGAGCAACAGTCCAGCTCTTTTTCTCCTTACCCCAGGTGAGACACTTCTGACGTTTTTTTTCTGGTTCAGGAGTGGCTTGGTTCTAGGAATGTGACAGCTGTAGCTCTTTTCCTGAAGACGTCTGAGCGTGGTGACTCTTGATGCGCTGACTCTGGCTTCAGTCCACTCCTTGTGAAGCTCTCCCAAGTTCTTGAATCGGCTTTTCCTGACAATTTTCTCAAGGCTGTGGTCATCCCTGTTGCTTGTACACCTTTTCCTACCACCTTTGTCAACTTTCTATGAATATATTTCGATACAGCACTCTGTGAACATCCAGCCCTTTCAGCAATGACCTTCTGTGGCTTACCCTCCTTGTGGAGGCTGTTGATGATCGTTTTGTGGACAACTGTAAAGTCGGTAATCTTCCCCATAATTATGGTTGCATGTTCTAAACTAGCCCAGGAGGTACCCAGTACTCAAAATTAATCAAACTAATCAAGCTCAAAATGGAATATTCTAATTTTCTGAGATACTGAATTTGTAATTTTCCTAAGCTGCAAGTCGGAACCATCAGAATTAAAACAAAAAACTCTTGAAATATTTTAGTTTGCGTGCAATGAATCTAGAATATAAGAGAGGTGCTTTTTTTGAATTAAATTACAACAAATAAAGAACTTTTCCATGATATTCTAATTTTTGAGATGTACCTGTATATTCATAGTGAAGTCTCATTTAAGCACATTGCAACATCTAGACTTGTCCACGTTCAGCTAAGTAACATATTAAAAAATCTAATAACAAAACAATCCAATAAAACATTTCATTCATGGGGATGAACACAGAAACTAGCCTCATTATGAAGCCTCTTACTAAATGGATGTCAGCTTATCTATAGTCTCTTAAGGCTGGAATACACTACATGATTTTTGCCCAGATTTTCCACTGACTTACAGTTGGTAGAAGTTGATGCCAGTTGGCAATGGTCAGAGATGGTCACGTAGTGTATGAGGCTCAAAGACTCATTTTTTCGCTTCAGAAAAGGTTTGATATTTTCAGACGATTTGAGAACACACATTTCATTTGTCCCGTGTCTCCTAGCAACAATGAACACATTTCTGCTTGAGTTTGTTTTGATCAGAATTAATTTAAAGTCCGCTAGTGTGTGACCCTCAGTCGTTTAGTGTATGGTGCCCAGTTTTCCTTTGTGACTATTTACAAAGTCGGCAAGTGTAATTTTAAAAGTCATGTAGTTTATTCTAGCCTTTAGTTGCTTTTTTCCTGGACAGATACCACAGGTTTCTGATGGCTCCATTTTTGTACAAATGGCATGCCTCTTTCATCTTTGGGCATAAACTATAGTTACACCTAGATTTTGTTATCTTAAAGCTGTGAGAATAAGTTAAGGATTTTATGAAGATTAACTTAAACTGACGAGCATCAGTTAATGTTTAAAGTCTGTTTAAGAAGTATTTCTATAGATGTTCAGTGTGAAAGTGCTTAAAGAGAGCACAGTGAGCTTAATTGAAGCAAAAATTTGTAATTTAATGTAATATTTATTAAAATGACAATCTCAGTGTGCAATAATCTGATTGACTTGAAATTACAAGGGGTATATAGTAACAACCACATCAATTGGTTAAGACATCAAGTAGGATAATACATAATTTTTTTTCTCTTTATAATCTGAGCTCAAAAATGGAAGTGTGCTTGGTGGGTACATTTACTCTAGCTGTTTGTTTTGGTAATTCAAACTGTATCATATCTGACATCCACACAGATATGTTGTCAAGTAATGAGGAAAAGGAAACCAGAAATGAGCTGGACACCCAATATGAAGATCTTTTTTCATTTGCTGACACAGGTAACTTGCATAAAGTTATTTTAAAAAGCATTAGCAAGTAAAAAGCCTTTTAGTAATTACAAATATATCCTCCTTCAGGTTGTTCTTTTTTTTTCTTTTTTCTTTTTTAAGAAAGCTCATCAAGCAAATGTAAAGACATTATTGGGAGACATTGGCAATTATGATATACATGCATTTTATGTAAATATTCTGCTATGCTGTTATAAAATCAAATTAATTTACATTACAAGCTATCATGGCCACATAAATATCAACAGCTGCACCACATTTTATTTTCGAGTGTGAGCTCCCTATTCTGACTATATCATACTATACTGTGTGAGCCATAATAATTAAAAATATGTATGTGTGTGTTTATTTATTTATATATATATATATATATATATATATATATATATATATATAAAAATAACCATTTGTTTTCTCATTGTCTGTAACAGATTTATTTGTGGGTCAGAAGAAAACCACATTTAAGAACTGTGAAGACACATCTCCGAAAAAACAGCTTCTGCGAAAATATCGAATGAGAGATGAGGTAAAAATAAAAAAGTAAATAAAAATGTACTCATAATATTGGATTCAGTTTAAAACAGATGCACTTTTTTTTTCTAATACAGTTTGGTAACATCATGCGTCGTGTCAGAGTGAAAAATCCAATTGCCAAAAAGGTCATATTGCCAAAAAGCCCAAAGAGACATGTTGCACAGAGGCTAAACAGTCTTACGCTCAACATCAGATGTTTTAAAGTTGGAATGTTGACCAAGAACTTCAGAAGATCTGATGCTCTGACCAACCAGTGCACCGTAAATATTAATTACAGGTTTACTGAATTCATAATGCATTATTCAACACCTGATATACTCGGATATACTGTCTGTTTTTCATTTACAGTTTACAGTGGATTACATTGAGATTGCAAATCAAGGTAAAGCATGTGCACGTTTCCAAACAGCAGGCTTTCAAACACTCACAACTGATTCCTCAAGATTTACCATTTGGATGGTTTAAAGGAATAGTTCACCCAAAAACTAAAATTTTTGAAAAACTAATCCACTATGTAGATGAGATAAAAATCACTTCTGGGCAAAGTCCATCCCCTGCTGTCCTCTTGCATTAAAATCCACCAGCATATTTAGAACTGTTTTAGACTGTTTTCACTTGTAATCAGTGCTTGATCTGTGCATATTTCTCTCCTTGTGTTTTTTATTTATTTATTTTTAACCCTAAAAAGACTGGATAGATGATTTGTATTTTAGCCAAAAGCAAGGGTTTGATGTTAAAAATATCTTAATGGATGGTACAAACGCAAAGCTTTTCAATTAACATTTATTAATGTACTGGAGCCAAATTAATGATAACTTATGGATTATTGTGATGTTTTTATCAGCTGTTTTAATTCTCATTATGACGGCACGTCAGCGAGTGATGTAATGCTAATTTCTTCAAATCTTTTCCGATGAAGAAACAAACTCATCCACATTTTTGGGTGAACTTTTCCTTTAAGTTTTCAACATATGCTAAAAGTCATAAAAACCCATTTTAGTAACTGCAATCATTCTGAACACGCGATGAACATAATGTTAAAAAATACAATATTTTCTCTTCCTTTTTACTATCAGAACGAATCGAAGCATCAGATTTGATGGGTTGTGAATGGTGCACCGAGCAGAAGCTGCCAGCCCTGTTTCTACAGACCACACCTGAGACGTGTCTCCATCTGCAGGTCCAGCTTGACATGTCTGAAGATGATTCCGAAATGTGGTGTGACTGCCGGAGCAGGAGTGAGTCACAAATACAAACTTTACAGAAGTCGATATGTGATGAAGTGTGACTTTGAGAGTTAACTCATGTAAAATGGTTTCTGTCGTGTCCTTAGATGAAAACGAGAAATATGTTGTCCTTATCTTTGAGAATGAGATCACACTCTCAGAGCAAATCATACTTGAGGAAATATTCACAGAGATGGGCAAGCGTCATAATATTAGCTGCTTTCCAGCTAAGCTGTCATTTGAAGAAGCCAGTAACAGACGGCTGAAGGCACATCAGTGTGCCCAAAAACAGGAGGTGGGTCAAGGCATGCACTTGTTATGTTTGTCACCTTTATGATGTTCCAAACATGTAATGAAGATGAGTCTTGTTGTTTCGAATGCCCTTGCATTAGCCAATCATAGATCAAATAAACATAATTGACTATTTATTATGGGGATTAAAGGTGCACTAGTAATTTAATTAAAATTTTCTGTTTAAAACTAAGTGACTTTGTGTATTAAGACTTGCACTTAAAAATGACAAGTGCTCCTCAGTCATCTTTGTATTTTTCATTTTTCCTGTTATGTTCATTTTAATTTGCTGTTCGGTTTGCTGTGCTTCAGCTTGAAGAGGATGAACTTCCTGTCATGAGTCAGGTTTTTCAAACTATTCCTTTCCTTTCCCGTTTTCCTTTTTTCTGTTCTTTTCCTTTTTCTTCCTTTTCCCTTCCTTTTTATTTCTTTTGCTTTCTTTTGACTTCCCATTTCTTTTGTTTCTTAGTTCATTTCCCTTTCCTTTTTATATTTAATCTCCTTTTACTTTCATGTCCTTTTACTTCCATTTTCTCTTTTCTTTTATTTCCATTTTTTCCTTTCCTTTTCCCTTTTTACTTTTTGTTCTTTTCTTTTTCATTTCCTTTTTATTTAATTTCCTTCTGCTTCCCCTTCCTTTGTCCCTTTACTTTCTTTTCATTTTCTCTTTCCTTTACTTCCCCTTTCCATTTTTCCTTCCCTTTTATTTTTTTTATTCCTTTTCCTTTTCCTTTTTCCTTTTAATTTACTTTTATGATGACCCTTTTCTTCTTGCATCCTTATTCTTTTCCTTTCCTTGTCCTTTTATTTCTACTTTCTTTTTTCTCTTACCTTTCCTTTTCCACAGAATCAATCAAATCTAAATCTTTGAGAACAAATTATTTAATAGAGCAAAATAAATCTGCCTTTAACATGTTTTTTAGCTGTTTAGCTCTTTCTCTCAATGTTTAGCATGGCTTGGTGCCATTTTTGGCCTCTCCTGATCCACATCGATGGGAAATCGCAGCCCTCAGTGTCTCAGACGGTGAGGAGGATGATTTGATAGAGCTCCCTTCATCACCCAAACAGGATATCAAAAAGTCAGTTGGCTGACCTAAAGTGAGCTGGTCAGTTATTGTGATTTTATCTAGAAGAGCTCTTCTCACCATCTCTTTGCAGACTGGTTGTGTACCCACCCCCTCCAGCCAAAGGGGGAATAACCATTACAGAGGACGACCTCAACTGTCTTGAGGAAGGAGAATTCCTAAACGATGTGATAATAGACTTCTATCTAAGGTTAAAGTTATTATGATTATAGAAGTGGCTATCTACTTCAGTCCATTGGTGCTGTAATGACATACATCTTGTTCTTTGGCCAGGTATTTGGTCTGTGAGCAGCAGGAAAAGGAGGATGCCTCCAAGTACCATGTGTTCAGCTCTTTCTTCTTCAAGCACCTCACTCAGAAAGATCATAGAAGGCTTCCAGGAACTACAGATTTATCGTATGTGTAGAATATGGTCTTACACAAAAGTACATAAACATAATGGTGATTAACAGTGCACTGCATTGCAGCATTCAAGAGCACCGGCACAGTCGGGTGAAAACGTGGACCAGGGGCGTCAACCTTTTTGAGAAGGACTTTATATTTGTCCCGATTAATCAAATGTGAGTCTCTCAGCAAAGCTGCACGTCCTGCATATTTGGTGATCATTTCAAAACGTTCTTGCAGACTTTCAGGTTGTGTTGGTTAGGTCAAATAAAGAGCATGTCTTAATAAGAGCCCCTCCTGTGCAATGTCTCCTCAGGTCTCACTGGTACCTAGCTGTCATCTGTTTTCCTGGCAAGATTTCACAGACCAGTGGTTTGGATCTTCACCTCGATGGGCGAAGGTATTCAGTGGAGTATCTTTGCAATCAATCTCCACCCAATCCCATGTCTCTCTTCTACTCTCCAGAATCCTCAAAGCAGCTCTCCAGATGGAGTCAATCCATAGGTAATTTAGAAAACCGATGTGGTGCCAGAGCAAAATAAAGGACAAAATCTGTTAGATTATTTTGCTTCTGCTCTTTTTGAGTGAGAGAACAAGCAAATCCAAACTGCTCCATGATAAAGCACTACAGAGTTTTCTAATTTTTATTTTTTGATAAAGTTCAATCCATATTCGGTTCTTTTTGGTCACTGATTTTTGTAACGGATTACAACACATTCAAGTTAATCAAATACTGTTGATTTTGACTTAGTTCATAAAAACTAGGGATGATGGAAGTCTATGGGTCAAGGCCAGAATAACCACTATATGTTTTGAAAGTATAGCCACAAATACTTAATACAAGTTAGTGTTTTGAGAGCATTTGAGGCTTACTTTTTAACATGTTTTATTAGATTAAAAAAATGCAGTAAAAGCAGTAATATTGTGAAATGTTATAACGGTTAAGAATGACTGTTTTCTATTTGAAAACATTTTTAAAAAGTAATTTCTGTGGTGGCAAAGCTGGATTTTCAGTATGCTGAAGAAACATTTCTTATTGTCAATGTTCAAAACAGTTGTGCTGCTTAATACTTTAGTGGGAACCATGATACTTTTTAAAGAATTCCTTAAAAAAAAGTTATAACAGCACTTATTTGAAATCTTTTGTAACATTATAAATGTCTTCACTGTCAGTTTTGATCAGTTTGATGCAAAAAAAAAAAAGCACTTTCATTCTTCCTTTTTTTTTTTCTTTTGAGTGGGGGATGAGTATAAATAATTTTCTGTGTTAAGTATGCCTTACGTATGTTTTTCTCCCATAGACAAATTAGACCAGAGCTTCTGCTTCCTTTCAGATGATGAGGCTGAAGATGATGATCAGGTGATGTGAGCTCATCACTTTCTAATTCAGTAACAAATCAGTAGAGTAAACTAACCTCTTCTTTTTTTAATTTCTGTATTACAGACGGTCAAGAACAGATCTGTCCTCAACAGTGACAGTAATGTCTCTAAACAGTGAGTTGTCCATGTTTTCCTTTTACATGTCACTAGATGGCAGTAACAAGTCGATGAAATGCTCCATTGTACCCAGTCATTTGATGGACTGTCTGTGTTTGCAGGCCGTGCATACTCATCATGGACTCCCTCCCCTGCAGTGGAAGAGCATCAGTGGTGCAGATACTCCAAGAGTAATCATCTTCTTTTGTTTCAAGCGTTTGATTATTTTTGCACCTGTGCATTAATAGCAAGCACACATTTTCTCTTGTGCTTCTGTATCCTGCATTAGGCAGCAAATGTCGCCAATTAATGACTGTTTCCTAAGAGACAAAATGCTGTCTTCCTCAAGGGGGAGTTTGGCAGCTCAGAAAGCCGAGTCCTTCACTGGACCACATTCAAATCTCAGTGGAGACGATTGTATGCTAGAAAGAATAATTTGTTTAAATCAATTCCAAGGACTCGTTGCTGACACACAAATGGAAATCTACTCCCAAACCGAGCAAACCTCATGCATGTTAGCTGGCTAGTTATATTTACCTCGGTGGCATATAAAAACAATGTGATTACACCAAACAGTGTAATACTTCACCAAAAATAAATAAAATATGATCAATGACTGCAAGACAACATTACCATTCTAGCCACCTATTTTCTGTAAATCCAAGGTACTTACAAGAGGAATGGAAGGTCAAAATGGGCTCTGAACAGAGTTTTGGAAATGGAGTGATGGATGGATGGAGTCCCATCGTCCCGAAGCAGGATAACTATACAGACTGTGGCATCTTCCTTCTGCAGTACGTGGAGAGCTTCCTCAAGGTATTTTGATGAGCATCGGTTTCATTCTAAAGTTTATAGTTTTTTCTGTATTTAAAAGATCTGTTTTTAATCGTTGTTTTAGGACCCACCCCAAACTTTCCATCACAACATGGACTTGAACGGCTGGTTTTCACAGAGGACAGTGAAGAGGAAAAGGAGGCAAATCAAACGGCTCATTCTCAGACTTCACAGACAGAAACAAGTTTAATTTTTTCAGCTCATATGCTTCATACAGATCATTTATTGTTACCACAAAAACTATTACAACCCTTCCTTGAGGATTTTTTAATGGAAGGAAATTAAATTAGCAAAAAATGGATGCTGCTTTAAATTAATAATATTAAAATTAATATGTTGTTTGTTTTGGAAATGGATGATTTGTTCTTAAAATTCAATAAAATAATAGTTGTATATCGAATCTATAAAAATTGAATGGCCAGATGCTGAATCCAAGTATGAGTTTTTTTTTTTTTTTTTTTTTTTTTTTAATTGTATTAGTTGTATTGAAAACTCCTAAATGGAAGTGCAATAATAACTGTTTTCCAGCAGGTTTCCCTAAATGGTTAGTCTCGTCCCAAACCCATAACATTGGTGAGCCAATATCGCTTTACTGTGCTGGTTGAGATGCTCAAATAAACAGCAGTTCTGTGAATTCTTCAAGGAAATTAGTTTATATATGGCTTATATGTAGCTGTAGTATTATGACTGAAAGTCACATCTGTGCCATAGCAAAAAGACAAAGAGCCCTTGCTGTTTCCTCAAACAATCCGAACATAAAGATTTCATTCCTGTGGTTGAAGGCCCAAATTTAAGTACACATAAAATAAATAAACAAATCCCTTCCCCAAGAACATGGCTTATGCATATTCTAAACTCATTTATTCTCCCAGACTTGCTTCTGTCTCTACTTGAGGGCAGAATTTTTGCCTGTTCATGCAGATGATCAGATTGGCATCCTGCACGATCAAGACAGATGACCGTCTGCCTCCCAAATACTCAAATTGAAATGCTTGATGTATTCTGTTTCAACTTGGGCTAGAATGTTTGGACTGTAATGAACCACCTGATCCCTGTGAAGTATAATCTACAAGACTGGGGAAATCAAAAATAAGAATCACTTGTTTAAATTATATCAGCATGACCAAACCAAATATTAGTGTTTAATTACATATAGTCCTTCTTTAAAGGGTTAATGTGCAAACTGTGGCAAGGATGAGAATTACAAGTATATGAACTACTCTACTGTTTTTTTCTGCTCACCAAGCCCGCATTTATTTGCTGCAAAGTACTGCAAAAACAGTAAAACTTTTAAATATTTTTACTATTTAAAATAACTTCAGAAAATCATTCTAATATTCTGATTTGCTGCTCAAAAAAACATTTATTATTAATATTATTTTGAAAACAGCTAAATATTTTTTTTTCAGGTTTCTTTGATATTCTTTGATTCAGAAGAACAGTATTTATCTGAAATAGAAATCTTTTGTAACATTATAATTGTCTTTATCATCACTTTTGATCAATTTAAAGCATCCTTGCTAAATAAAAGTATTAATCTCTATAATTTTTTTCCCTCCCAAAAAAAAATAAATAAAATAAAATACTTACTCCAAGCTTTTGAGTGGTATAGTGGATTTCAGGTAAATGCAGATCTTTGGATCTTTCTATTCATTAAAGTATCCTGAAAAAAATTTACTCAACTGTTTTAAATATTGATAATAATAATAATAATAATTATAATAATAATATTAATAATAATAATAATAATAATGTTTATTGAACAGCAAAAAAAATCAGCATATTAGAATGATTTCTAAAGGATCATGTGACACTGAAGTAATGAAGCTGAAAATTCAGCTTTTTTGATCACGGGAATAAATTACATTTTAAAATCTATTCAAATAGAAAGCAGTTATTTTAAAAAGTAAAAACATTTCATAATATTATTGCCTTTGCTGTATTTTGGATCAAATAAATGCAGGTTTGGTGAGCAGGTGAGCAGAAGAGACTTCTTTAAAAAACATTAAAAATCTTACTGTTCAAAAACTTTTGCGTGGTAGTGTAGATTTGTAAGACCGGAAAGTTCATTAAATTCTTAGTTTAAAAGAAACGTCTCGTAGCCTGTATCATTTGATCAGCTATGAAACCTTGAAAACGACCACCTGTGACGGCCTCACCTCCTTCCCCTCTCTCGAGATTGCATCCCTGCTGTGTTCTCCACATGAGAAACTTCCTTTATCTCTCCTAATTCTGAAGTGTTAGAGCTAATGAGACTCTTTGAGTGGACCATGCACTCATCGCTCAGTTATTACTTCGGTGCTTTGTGGAATTACCCATCTGCCAGCAGCATATGGAATGAGTTGTAATTTAAGCTGAAATGTTTCAGAGGGATTGGTTACCACTGAGGGAATAATGAGGGCAAACCCAAATACTGAATTTGCTGTTTGATTTGTTTATGATTTATACACAAACACACATACAGTACTGTATTTATTCACAGTACTGAGCTTTATTCGTTTATTCTCAAAAACGAAATCTATTTTAGTGCACTATGAAATTTGTGTATGACTTCTGTTTAATTAGTCAGCTTTTTTTGTGCATGTTTACCGTATAATTTAACAGTACCACATCCAGAAATGGGCTGAAATTGTATATTTAGACTCACGTTATACTTTCATGTAACTGTGGGAAACAACCAGAATATCTCCCAGCTAGTATAACAACTCCTCCTCACTTCAGGCTTCTTCATCAGACTCAGTAATTTTACTCAACATTCAAAGGTAACAATATCATTAAGATGAGTCACAGCGTCTGTTCTTCTGCTCTGTGTTCGCTTGTGTTGTGTTATGTGCTCTGGAGCACACTGAACGATTGTTTTTATCTCGGTCTGCAATGCTCCTGGGAAATACAAAAGTCAGCATGGCATTCAATCTAATAAACAGTGTTTCTCCAGGCTCAACCAGTGACATAAATGTAAAACTCCTGTTTTGAAACTGTTTAGATGTTTCTGAAGCAACTGATATTTAATATTAGCGCAGTATGTGATCAAATAAAACGTAAAATCCTATCAGTTATTACAATGCTTCATGACTATGTGAGACTACAACCTTAACCCTAGCTAAACGCCCTGAGCAACATTTCAAAATGGAAAAATATAGTCTAAACTAAAAATTAACTAAAACCAAACTAAAAACAGTTTTTCCTCAAAGCTGTTTTGCTCAGAAATTTGATGCAGTGCCACGTAGTGAGATATCACGTGTCCTAATTAGATTTACAAACACAAAGTCTGCTTTCAATGGTGTATTCGATTTCAACTTAGGAATACTTCTATAAGTTTTGAATTACACGCCAATAAAATATTAACGAGTCTTCAGTTTGTATCAGTTGCGTGGCTTTTAGTAACCATGACGACCCAGTAGGCTGCTCTTGACTTTCTCCTCAAACGACGCTTTTCATCTTTAACACAACTTTATCGACAATAAAGTAGGATTTCTTCTTAGAATATAATTTTTTTTAGTGTGTAGCTATATTTATAAAGAGAAAAATTTGCCTTTTGTTCTCAGTCCCACAATGTAACGATTTAGTTAAAAGTTTTTTTTTTTTTAAATAGAAGCAACGCGATTTGTGTGAAGAGAACTGATCAAATGAAAGTGATTAAACTCATTTATTTAGACTAACTTATATGTATTTTACTCGTTTACATCCCAAACAACCATTAAAATAGTCTTAATAGTATTTCATTAGTATACTTTTACACTAAACAAACGGTGTTGGCTGTGTGTTAAGTCATTAGATGGACGGATGTGGTTGCGACTCAAAACCCTAGTGAGCTCCCTACTTAGGCAGCATTTTGGGCCGTCGTGTAATATGTAAAGTTGCATCTGCGCGAGCCTATGAGGTGCAAAGAAACTGCGCGTTTCTGAAAAGACCAAGACACTGGACTCACCTTCTGTGTGACGCGCACTACAGCTGTACAGATAGTCAGCTCTCTGTGTTTTGAGACACGGCCTGTGTCTGTGTCTGTCACAGCTACAGTGTCACCGCTGAGGTCGCTGTTATTCCTGTGGACTTCAGTTTGAAGCCGGACTCACTCAGAGGAAGGACAGCGGCTTTGAAAAAGGGAATATTTGACATCGAGGGAATCTGTCACCGCTAACTGGGACAGTCTGTCGCTTCTCTGTCCACAAAGACAGCTGCTCTCACCGGACTCACAGATAATGTGAGTGACTTATTAACTTACTTTATCTGTTGCGTGGCTTCTAATTAGAGCAGCTGACGTTAGAGGTTTGTTTGGTGTTAAGTTGTGTTTAATTGCTTTTACAGTGGCGAGCTAGCATGCTGCTAATGAATGAGTCTGTTTTAGTAACAGTCGCCAGGTGAATTTCGCATATCGTTTTTTTTAGTAACAATCCAAATTCTGTTTAAATACAAGATTTAAAGTGTGACACTTGTATGGTATTTGCAAATATTGCACTTCATGTAACTTCTCGTCTGTCCGAAATAGTTGTTTACTCATAGTTTTGCATTTGGTTGGCTTTAGTTACATTATTTTGTTTTTCAGTGAGACGTTTGCTTTTGTTTTGTGACAGGTTAAGTGTGTGACCACAGTTTTCCAGAAAATGAGTAAAGGCTGTATGTCATGGAAACTCGATTGGTTTTATGTATTGTTAAAGAGTTTAACTTTTGTGATCCGAAGGGCCGGGTTAACATTATTTATTTGTGTTTCATTCATATGAATGATGGATGCTTTGAACACTGTATTAGGTGACTGTAAACTCTAGTGTCTGCGCATGCGCGACTGCTCTGGTTCCCCCTTTATAATCCCTCTTGGGTCATTCTACGAAAAGCATGTAAACCTTTTACTGTGTGCTATTATAGATTGTTTTTAAACACTACAACATTTTCCCCCTAATATACAATGTAATAACATTATTATTTATTATATAAATTATATAAATATATAACTTATGTATTTTATAAAAATGGCATCATATCTGACTCCTATTTGAACTCATATTAAAATTTACAGATATAGTAAACTCAGAACGTTGCACTTTTGAACTTCCACGTTTATTATTATTATTAATAACAAAAAAATATTATTAAATATTAAGTATATTTAGTCAGAGTGCAAGTATTTATATATATGTTATAGCACTTATATATCATTGCTCTTTTGTTGTTTTTGATTGCTTCCATTGTCCTCATTTGTAAGTCGCTTTGGATAAAAGCGCCTGCTAAATGACTAAATGTAAATGTAAATGTAAGTATTTGTGCCTGTATAAATCTGTATTTTTAGCAGAATTATGAATATTTTTATTCTGGTGTCACCATTGCACTGTGCAAGTGTTTTTGTTAACTGTGTACCGTGTAGAGATAATTAGCCTATATAATAGAAAAACTATTTTACCATATTAACTTACCATATTATTTTGGCTTTTTTTAAAGTATCATATTATGGGGGGTGGGTGGGGGGGGGGGGGCTTTTCCATATTTATTTTTAATGGTGTTTTACAGTACATGTACTTAGAATTTTGTACTTTTAGGGTTAACAGAAATGTCCATTAAATTGCTGGATAATATCCTGGCAAAAAAATACCAGTACATATTGGTTTTATTTTCCTTTTATAAATTTATTTTGCTTATTTTTCTACTTCATTGTTATTATTTTTTTAATTTGTATATAAATTCTAGCAATAAAAGCTAGATTTTTAATGATTTCAATTATTTAAACCTTTTAAAATGGAAAAGGAATCTGTTTCATGGAATGACCCTGATAGGAAAAAACACTGTCACAGCTGGCCTGTATTTCTATAAATGATATCCATGCTTTTGTTGTACAAAGAAGAAATGTCCTCCCATCCCTGCCGAGGACACACAATTACACAAAATGTATTTAAACTATGAGGATTTTGATATTTGAAAAGCATAATAGTTTTAATTATAATCTAGATACCTTCATACCAACTAACATTTGGCCACTTTTTTTCTTTTTTTTTTAGTTTTTGCATATTAAAACACTCATTTGAATATTTATAGAACCCAGCAAAAGTGCAGGAGAATGTTGGCTTTGGAAGTCTCTTCTACACTGGCCTCTTTGCATCCTGTTTTCCATATCCTCTGGCTATAAAGAGAGCAGCAGCAGAGGAAAAAGGGGGAGGGATACAGTATGTGTGCTACAGGAAACTCACACAGTCCTTTTGACCCCAAACCATTGCCTATGACAACGTCTGTACTGCTGCCATCAGCATGTACATAAATGCTGCAATTACTCATCTCTTTATGACCATCTCACTGTAAACATGTAGCTTCAGATAGATGGATGTTTATTTGATGAAGGAGCAATGAGCCAAAAAATGTGGGAAAAGAAATCTGTTGTTGACTATCACAGTAAAGTGGTTCTCACAGTTTTGTTGTTATTTTGGATCTGTTGATTCTTGTGGAAAAGTTTGTATCTCAGCCAGGCTTGCATTGCCAAGTATGCTTTGAAAGGACTTGTGTGTTCATTAGTGGATATATTTTATTTTATTTTCTTTGCACCAATATTTACATGTTGCTATGCAACTTTGCTTTAAAGGTCCTAACTTTGTTTCTCTTTCATCGCCATATCACTTGTTTCAATGTCTCTCAGGCAATGTCTATGTCTATATTCCATCTGCACAGAATATAGCCATAAAACATTTTTATTGTGTGTCTAATGCAGTGTGGCATAATTATAAAGCTTTTATCAAAATGAAATGTTGTGTAAGCATATTATGATTAAGTTAATGTTATAACAGATATAAGATAAGATGGTGATGATTAATCTTGAAAGTAACTCTGATCAGTTGAAAGATCTGTAACATTTACAGGATGAGCCTGCAGGTTACCCACAGTTCATCTTGATAAATATTACACCTTTTTTCTTTTTTTTTTTTATAAAGATGGCACTTCCTTTTCTGGAACAGGTGGAGCCATTGAATGTACATTATTATCTGGTAGCTAGAATGATTAACCTTGGGAACAATAATACTGTATATAGCTGCTGGCTCTTATTATATCTTATTTAAAAATCTAAGTGAAGGGCATTGTGCCACATGAACTTTGGACTCATTTTGTCTTGGAGTACTTTTACATTACACTGCAGTGGATGGCTCATATTAGTGCCACATCTGATACATAGCATGTTACTGTATTAAAGTTTGGATGTGTTATAGCGTGCATCAACGAGGAATCAGCCAGATCTAGCTTAAAAATATATATATAAAAAAAAAACTTACGTCTAAAGAAGGAGTGAAGTCACTCAAACAGCTCTCAACTTGGAGTTCACAAATAGTGAAAATAGTTATAAAAGGTTTTGTAAAGATGATTATTTTAAATAGTTATATTTTATAAATTATTTTTATTTCATTATTATTAATATTTCTGTTCTTTAATTGTGATTTCTAGACTTGAATATGATCTTTTGATTTCTAGAAATTAATCTGATCTTAAACGATCATGACGAAAAACAATATCTACATAGTTAGGCTCACCCCGAAAGCATAATTGGCTTTAAAACACTCTTTGTGTGTCCAGCCTACATAAAAAGTATTTTTTTATGCTTATCTATTACTCATGGAAAATTCAAGGAAATTAATTGGACAAAAGGTTTAGTGCTGCTCCACAGTTAAACATGTTTATATTATGAGTATATTATGTTAAAAAGATACTACAAAAATGCATCTCATCAAACATCTCATTTTTCCAAGACTGATCCAGCACAGAATTAAGCATTATGTGAGAAGTAACGTGCCAGATAGTTTTCTGATGAGCAGTGCTTCAGAACAGAAGCATATACCCATGCCAAGTCTTTGTTCCTTTCAAAAGATTCATGTGAGACTCGACTGATAGGCACACATACGCTTCTGAGCATATAATGAGGTTAGTTAGCATGCTTGACAATTGATAATTGCACCGTGGGGAACTCTTGGGACCGGGCCATCATCAAAGAGTGACAGAGAATGGGAAATGTTGCCCTGGACCAAACCTGGAGAGGTTATCACGTCCTACCTCACTCACACAGCAGACGTCTTTGACGTAAAGTCAGTGCTGTACACTTGTCATCAGGTATAATAATGCTCTTGTGATTAGCCATTATTGCTTTTGTAGACTTTGACAGCAGTTCAGTTACTGGTCATGCAGTCTGTGGCTTTCAGTGGATATCAAGGATCTAAATGGATGTCATCCAGTGTTTCAGATAAATCACCTGATCTTAATAGTGAATTATATTGAACACTGTAAGAACTCTATGGTTTATTGTAAGATCAGTGAGATCAGATAGGGCCACCAACTGTTCTCTCAAGAGGAGAGTCTGTGCAGATAAAGATGGCTCAGAGAGCAGAAGCGTCAGTCTGCTATGTAAGGGATAATGTAAAGCGGAGGGGTCTTGTATCAGCCTGAAGGGGTTTTATTCTGAGATAACAACAGGCTGGATGTACATTATCCCGCTTATTACACGGCTACTTGCCACATAAGTAAATAATTAGACGCAAAATATTGATTTGAGTTGAAATATTTGAACGCAAAGCTTCCGTGAAGACAGCAGTTGCGAGCAAGCGGCAAATTCAAACTAGACTGACATTTAAGGGAAACGGTGCAGTAGAACAGCTTATTACACAACATTTCACCACAAAAATAATTAAGGCAATAAAAGAATTAAGATGAAAATCTTTTAAAACCTTACCAGTTTGTTAGTTCTCTTATAATCCATTACAGCGTACAAAACAATCGTAGCAAAATGGCAGCATCTGGGTTTGTAGGAAACGAGAGTGAGTCCGGGATGATACCAGGATGACATAATTAAATAATTGCACACCATTTTGAATCGAGTTTTAATATTTTATTAGCTAAACAAACGCAAAGCTTCCACCAAGAAAAAATAGTTCAAGCAAGAGTACATCGCCGACTGCTGTTACCTGGATGAGCCTGTGTTAGTAGCTTTTACCGGTTGTTATCGAGGGATAACATACCTTGGAATGTCGTGACTGACCAATCAGAATCAAGTATTCCACAGAGCCATGTGATAATATAGGATAAGCCCATACCTGAGGGGAATAACAAGATGATCAAAAAAACACATGGAGCAACAAGCCAGGAGACTAAAATACCTCAACAGAACTGTTGTTGAAATGACAAGTCCTTGGACCATAGTCACAGTAGATGGCACATTTGTCTGACAATGGCCTAAGTTTCCAAAACATCGTTAAATGGCAAAAAAGAACACATTTTTACCTTTCGTAATATGAGACCAATCAGACCATAGTGGTGTTAGCTGAGGCAGGCATCACAGTTAATATTGTTCATGCTTAGAATATGGAATTCAAACACACTGCATGATTTTCAACTTGCAGAAAAAAAATATTCCCATACACTTTGTGTAAGGGCTTGCTTTGTTAATTGTGGGGATCCTAGAGTTCTGTATGCCACCTTAATTCACTTTTTTTAAAGAGTAAAGTTAACATATTTGGCCTAAATAACCAGATGCCTTTCCAATTGCTTGAACTGGGTCATCAGTATGTATTAAATCACCTCTTGAGTTTAAAGTTTGAGTGATCAGATTGATATTTTCTTGCATGCATCTTGGAGGGTGTTTACACTTGGTATTTTCATGATTCAGTAGGCATCCGATCAGTAAAAATGCATGACGTGATGAAATCTAAGTACTTCTATGAGACTTAAGCATTGATTTAGGTCAGCACACACATACCTGAAAAGGCCTAGCAACCCCACAGAACACCCTAGCAATTCCAACCACTAAAGCTGTGTTTTTCATCTCCAACAAATGACAGAACAGAAGTTATTCATTTCCAATGAGGATTACCACAGGAGCTTTGTTATGTTTCGACCAAATGCTTATGCAGAATTTTTGAATTCTAGTGAAGCTTTGGATGCATTGAAATATTTCAAGTTTTGCAGCTACGACTGTATGTGACCACCTGACATGATGTGATGTATTCTGATCAAAACTGCAAGTGTGAGGTGAGAATTACCAATGCTTTTGCACTAAAATATGAATTTTCAAACACTATTTCTGTAGCCTTCCTGTAGCTGCAACAGTAGAGAATGGCACTAGCAATGGTCATAGGTTTGGCATAACGTGTCAAATGCATGTGTATCTAAATTTAGTGATTATGGATAAATATGTCAGATATAATTATTTATGTTGTTTATCCATGGTAAACTTGCTATGCTTTTCTTTCAGACATAATGGTGGTCATTTATTTTCTGTGGACGTGCACTATTTATTTATTATACCATGGTGAATAAGTGGAGGGGTGGGTGATATGACCAAAATCTTATATCACCATATGAGTAATTTTATATCACGATATAGTTATTTTTGCATTCAGTAAGGTTTTTATGATATCAAAGTTTTTGATACCATAGAATTTTCTAAATTCTTGTCCCCAATGTCAATATCACTAAAAACTAAGCCTTAGGCCTACAAGCCTAAAAAAAGAGGAAAAACTCAAGCTCACTGAAGATAAGTAACTAATTACAAGCAACATGACAAAACTACAATAAATAAATGCTACATACATTGTATAAATTAATCAAAAACACTGCATAGTTTTCACTGTGTAAATTAAATTTCTTATTAAAGTTACAAAAGTGATTTAGTCAAGAGCAGTGAGAGATTTTCTCTCAACTCTTGTTTGATTAAAGGGGTCATATGATGCAATTTCAAGTTTTCCTTTCTCTTTGGAGTGGTACAAGCTGTTCGTGCATAAATAAGATCTCTAAAGTTGCAAAGACTAAAGTCTTAAACCCAAAAAGATATTAAAGTTATAACTCGACCACGGCCTCCTAAAACACCTCTTTTAAACACACCCCAACATGTCTATGTCACTGTGTGGGAAGATTTGCATTACACCACCCAAATGTTCACGCAACGAAAGAAGGCCTAACTTTGATTCTTGCTGTAGTATTGTTGCCGCCACCATGTTGTGGAGACTAAAACTACTTTGTTTGGCCATCCAAAAGAGGACACACCTAGAAATCAGTGGTTAAGTTGTATTTACAACACTGTTCCAGAACAGTTCAACCCAAATATTCGAGTGTATACAGCACATTTTACGGAGGACTGTTTCCTGATCCTGGGAGAGTAGCCTACAATGATTGATGTCTGTGCACAAAGTCTGTTTCTATAAAGTGGGGCAATTCCAACTTTGCAAGGACAGTCTGGTGATTCTACGAAGTAGCGTACCCTGGTCTTGCAGCGACCACATGTGACGACCACATGTGACGACCCCAGGCTGGACGTCGCTTCATCCACGGTGAAAGCCGATTCAGCGATCCACAGTGCAAATATGATGTATTTCCTCAGTGACCAGCACGGATCAGCCCCAGGCATGACGAAGTGGATATCGTCCTCTTTTGGAAAGCCAAACAAAGTAGTTTTTCCTTTTCACAGTGAAACACACAGCATCTATATGACCTTGCGGCCATGGCGGCGGCAACAACAATACTACAACGAGAATAAAAGGTACGCCTTCTTTCTTTGCATGAACATCTGGGAGGCATTATGCAAATCTTCCCACATACTGACGTAGATATGTAGATACGTGTTAGAACGAGCCGTTCCAGGGGGGCGTGGACCAGTCTCAACTTTTATAAAGAATATCTCTTTGAATTTGAGGCTTTAGTCTTTGCAACTTCACAGGTCTCCTTTATTCACCAAGAGCTTGTAACACTCCAAAGAGAAAGGAAAATTTGAAATCGCATCATATGACCCCTTTAAAATTACTCGTTTTTAAGCCGCAATGCTTAAAAATATTTGCAAACAAAACATTTTTGTGACCACTGCACACCGCAACATGTTTTGGGTACATAACTGCGATAAAGATGATCGTACAAAATCTCTACCGGTTGACAAATTTCTACTTTTTAATCGTGTCTACTGGTATATCGGCCACCCCTAGAGTAACACTTGCTACATGGCCAATATGAAAGTTCTACACAATCTGTCACTAGGGGGCAAATTTCGAAAATCGTATACAAATGTCAGAGATAGTAGAAAGAGGGCTCAACAATGTCATTGCAAACACAGCACCCTGTGAATGACCTAGCAATCTCCCAGAACATGCTAACAATTCTCTAGCAACCACTGTAACATTGAGGCAGTGAGATTTGCATGAGAAAGCTCCACTCATATTGTCTCCAGAGATCTAATTTCAGTGTGCATTTGTACATTATGCATATCAAGACTTTGAAGTGGCAAATGCAACAAGTTGTTTTGTTATTTTCATTACCATCATCTGTACTTGAGATGACCTTGTCAGCCTCCACTTGCAGCATTCTGAAAGATATTTTGTTTACAGTCACATGGTTTGTGTTAAACAAAACAATTACTTTTCTGTTGGACAAGATTTGCATACTGCCAACCAAGTCAGTGTTTAAACTTGTGTGTGTGTGTCTTCCAGAGCTGCGGTGTAGTTGCAGGGTACAATGGAGGATGGGAAGCCTGTGTGGGCGCCCCACCCAACCGATGGGTTCCAGCTGGGCATGATAGTGGACATCGGTACGGATGCACTCACCATAGAACCTCTCAATCAGAGAGGAAAGGTAAGATGACAGCTTTACTGCGCTTGTAAGGCATCCTGTTAGCATTTAACCAGTGACCAAGCAGGTGGCGGCCATTGATTTTATACCATATTGTCATGCCTCATGTGTTCATACGAGGGAAAAAATAGCTTAGTTGCTAAGCACCTTTGATGCCCTATCTATCCACTGAGACCAGAGTTCCTCAGGCGATCATGTAATCAGCGTTTCTGCTGCAAGCTGAGTTTTCCCAACACACGCGTGATTAACTTCATGATGTGTATAAAAGGCCTCCAGGTATCTGAGCAATAGGTAAAATGTGAGAACATGTGTATGCGGAATAGTGCTGTGCCATGTAAGGGTGTCACTTGCAGGGACTTTGAATAAGTAATGAGCTCTACCTGTGGCAGGTGTGCGGGTCACGTTACACTCAGGATAGGTTCATTAGACAAAAAAAAAAACTCCACCTGTGTCTCGGCTGCTTACACACTCACTTAGAGACTGTAGCACTGTGGGATATTTCTGAAATTGAAAAAGCTGACAAAATCACCTTGCGAGGACATTCTCACAATAACTAAATAATGTAATATCTCTTGTCTAAAAGTGGTGCAAGGTGTATTTTAGGGTTAGGGTTCATCTTTAGGAACTATAATTCATGATGTGGCATCCATTTTTTATGGATCTATTCATTTATTCTGAGATGTGTTAAAAATGCAATTCATACTGTACATGCAATGACTTAAAATATGCTTTTGTTATGATTAGAATGTTTTTCATTTCTGAATCAAGGGGTTCCTGAAATAAGATCTTAAAATAAAGTTAATATTAGTTCTGTATAATTTTTTTTTATTATTTAATAATAATAGTAATAATAAATGAACAAACTTGCTTATTAAAGTTAAGGCATGAAGCAAAATTTGCGATTGTCTAAGTGAATCAACTTCTTGAAAAAGAACAAATGTAGGGAGGGACTTGATTTAGTCCATGAGGAATCGATTAGATTGTTGTCATTTGTTAATCGCTGTGATCTCATGTGAGTGACAGATTGCTGGAGGGGATTGGTTATTGTCCCGTCCCTCATGCTGGAGCACATGTCCTCAGAGAAGAGATGTCAGTGCAAAGGGGGTGGCAAGTCATTTTGATTAAAGATTACAAGGGCACATGAATTAAAAAAGTAAAATATGCATGGATAAATCATTTAGCCTATAATAAACACTGCAATCTTCCATAAAAATAAGAAAAGTCCATTTTGATTTTGTGGTGATGTTAATATTTGAAATTAAGTCATGTGGTGCAGCCAACATGCAGACACATGCACACAAAAGAACAGAAAAGGAAATTATATCATAAATAGGATGCCTGCAAATCCTTATAACGATGTGTCATGGTCAGAGAAAATATCTTTTTTTTTTTTATATATATTCCTATGACAAAGTCAGTAGTAAAATGTCATGTGGTGCAACTCCTAAAAAAAAGTTTGAAAATATAATTCTTAAAATAAATTACAGTATTTATAAAACATTTTTACCTATAAAGAAATTGTAAAAATGTTCTTAAGAATTTTTCAAAACCATATGAAACCAACATGAATACATATTCTAATCATAGATTTTATTTTCTTTCTCATTAACTCTCTTTTGTCATTGGCACACTAGCTTTTATTAAACAAAAGTAAACAATGCATGAGACGCTCCCACTTGAATATATCAAGGTTGTGTGTTTTATAAGGTCAAAGAGGTAGATGATATCCATGACACTGAGGCAGATAATAACTTTCCTAATGTAAATGGCTTATATAAAAGTGAGGGAGTGGAATAATGTAAAGCAGGAAAGTCAGCAGGGATGAGATGGGTTTTCTGGGAAAGGTCAGCCTGTCTCATCTCGCTCTGAATAACGCACCGGTGTGATGGGCAGCTTTGGGTGTCTTATAATGTGTCATGTAATGGATTTCGCAGCTTATGTTTTCACCTTTCACATTAACATGACTTTACTGTTTCTTCTCTGCATTATGGCCGCCATTAGACACAATCAATCATGGCTGACCTAGCGCCGCTCTTCTGTGTCATTTACGCAGTCGTAATGTATGAAGACCTTGAGTGTTTATAGCTTTACACCTCGCTGAAAGTAACCAGACAGAGTCAGAAATGAGAGAACAAACGGCTGCCATCATCTACTTGTTTTTTGTCCCATTAATCTTCTGTGTGGTCGTAAAGTCTGTGCGCTTTTAATAATATGGATAAATAGTGAAATAGGTCATTGTAGGCAGTTTTGTTAGGCCAGGTTTTTCATTTGGCCACAGGTCACAAAGTTGACAGTACATTTTGACTTTGCAGACGTTCCTGGCTCCCATCAGTCAAGTCTTTCCTGCTGAGGACGATGTGAACAAACATGTTGAAGACAACTGTAAGTATATAACTTAGTTGGGGTGCATCATCCATTAGCATCATGTAAAATACTGTAGTTCAGCTTATGATGTTCAATGATATTGTCTAATTTACTTGGGATATATTTATTTACATGTTTACATGTTTACTTCCAGGTTCTCTTATGTATTTAAATGAGGCCACTCTTCTGAACAACATCCGTGTCCGCTACAGCAAAGACTTGATCTATGTAAGTCAAGTTCCTGTTCTGAATTCTTGTTTTCCAAATACACAAATACTTGACCAACTTATTAGGAATGCACGATAAATATCGGCACGATATTAATGCGCATCTCGTCAGTAAAGCTGGTTCTGTAATCAGCGGTAAATCTCTACACGTGCGTGCTTTCACATGGAGCAGCATTTACTACACAGAGCTATTGTTTACTGACAAGCTGCGCAAAATGACAATCATATTTTGTGCATGTTTTGCGCAGCTTGTCAGTAAACAACGGCTCTGTGTAGTAAATGCTGCTCCATGTGAAAGCACGCACGTGTAGAAATTTACCGCTGATTACAGAACCGGCTTTACCTATTATCTATTGTCAATAGGGAGTGATGCATAAAGATCTGCACACACAGAAGTCTTTCAAACCAAGCAGTTTTCTGTTGGTCAATGTGGCAGATTAGCTGCGAATTTGACCAACTACATGACAGGAACAAGATCTGCGTATATGAAACTTTTTTCGGCCTCATGTGAAACTCCAGTTGCACAGATTCCTTTTCAAATTATAGTATTTACCATAGAATTTGGGGGTGAAAAGGGGGTTGATAGTTAGCTTGCAGTGTTTGTGCCAGACTGGATGTGTTATTATTATCTGAATAAACATTTCTTTAAGCTTTGCTTGACAAAATTAAAAACTACAGTGTACAGGAAGTAAAAATGTAATTGACTTTCACCATATGAAAATTGATTTTTAACCTTTACTTATAAACCCTTGAAAACAGACTTACTATAAACTCCAAGGTTGTTATTCGATGGTATATGCTTTTGTTGAAGCCATCAGCCTTCCTATTTTTGCAACCTATTTTTCAAAGAGTCATTTAACAGCAGAATTCTTGATTGCAACATCATCCGTGATGAGCTAATCGCGCCAAAAGATCTCTTCAGTGAATGCCCACTGCTATAAAGCACCGCAAATGATGTAATTGAATCTCTATGCTCTAAAATGACTTAGATATTTGCAAATAATGCATACTTAGCCATAAACCAAATATACACCGCCCGTCCAAAAAAAAGTCACCACCTGGATTTAACTAAGCAAATAGTTAAGATCCTCCCATTGGATAATTACTGCATGGATGATTATGTTGTGCCCAAAGAATAAGGTCAGCTGACTATCTGAATATACTGAATGACCAGGTTATTCCATCAATTAATTTTTTCTTTCCTGATGGCACGGGCATATTCCAAGATGACAATGCCAGGATTCATTGTGCTCAAATTGTGAAAGAGTGGTTCATTGTGCATGCAACATCATTTTCACACATGAATTGGCCACCAAAGAGTCCAGAGTCAGACCTTTACCCCAATGAGAATCTTTGCGATGTGCTGGAGAAGACTTTGTGCAGCGGTGTGACTCTCCCATCATCAATACAAGATCCTGGTTAAAAAATTAATGCAACTCTGGACGGGAATAAATGTTGTGAGATTGCAGAAGCTTATCGAAATGATGCCATGGTGAATGCGTGCCATAATCAAAGCTAAAGGCACTCCAACAAAATAAATATACACAATACACACATATTTTATATTATGTAAACAT
This sequence comes from Cyprinus carpio, assembly GCF_018340385.1. NCBI lineage: Eukaryota > Metazoa > Chordata > Actinopteri > Cypriniformes > Cyprinidae > Cyprinus > Cyprinus carpio. The sequence continues at coordinate 18,721,260 of NC_056613.1, read as the reverse complement.
AAACTTTTATTTTTTATAAAACTTTTATTGTGAATGTGATTGACAGCACTAAATATAAAATACATTTGTTTATTAAATTGGTATATGTTTATGATGTTGTGATGATGATGTGATTTACCTAATAGCTGGCTGATTTGTGTTATGGTTTATAACTCTTATGTGAATACTTTTTAGGGGAAAAAATTGGTGGAAAAATATTTTCTTCACAGAATAATTTCACAGAAAAGGTGAAAATTTAAATTGCTGTCCTCCTATCCTCGATTGGATCCTAAGTTCATACCGTTGGGCAGGTCGGGATGCTCAAATGAACAGATTGTTTTTACATTTTTAAGGCACCACAGAACCTTGCTGCATGTTGAGCTAAGTGTTTAAATTACACCCATAACCTGAATATGTATAACAAATTGATTTTGTAATTAATTAAAGCTTCTTCTAATGAAACTACACAGATTTGGGGCATTAAATCTTATAAAACTGCATGATGCGTTTAAATATTTTGCTTAAAGGGATAGTTCACCCAAAAATCAAAAATATGTCATTAATGACTCACCCTCATGTCGTTCCAAACCCGTGAGACCTCCGTTCATCTTCGGAACACAGTATAAGATATTTTAGATTTAGTCCGAGAGCTTTCTGTCCCTCCATTGAGAATGTATGTACGGTATACTGTCCACGTCCAGAAAGGTAATAAAAACATCTTCAAAGTAGTCCATGTGACATCAGAGGGTCCGTTAGAATTTTTTGAAGCATCGAAAATACATTTTGGTCCAAAAATATCAAAAACTACGACTTTATTCAGCATTCTTCTCTCCCGGGTCTGTTATGAGCGCGTTCACAGCACATCCGGTTCGCGAACGAATCACTCGATGTAACCGGATCTTCTTGAACCAGTTCACCAAATCGAACTGAATCGTTTGAAACGGTTCGCGTCAACAATAAGCATTAATCCACAAATGACTTAAGCTGTTAACTTTTTTAACATGGCTGACACTCCCTCTGAGTTCAAATAAATCAATATCCCGAAGTTATTCATTTACTCAAACAGTACACTGACTGAACTGATGACCGAGCCAGATAACGAACGAAACATTGACTCGTTCTCGAGTCAAGAAACCGGTTTGCATCGGTTTTCGGATCACCGGTAGTGATGGGAAGTTCTGTTCTTCTCCGCGAGCCGGTTCTTTCGGACAGTTTGATTCAATAAACCGGTTGCCGAAAACGGTTCACCAGTTCTTTTGCGCTCGACGTAATGACTTCATTGGCGATGATTGCCCTTGATTCAAGCCTTCGGTTTACCCGCGCTCATAACATGAGCACAGAATCAGTTCAGAATCAATCACCAAAAGAACCAGTTCAGTTCAGACGCGCTGTGTGTCAGTCTGAATCACGCATGCGCAGCTCCTCGGTTCTCGAATCGGACGCGTCCGACAGAAACGGTTCTTGACTCGAGAACGAGTCAATGTTTCGTTCGTTATCTGGCTCGGTTCAGTCAGTGTACTGTTTGAGTAAATGAATTACTTCGGGATATTGGTTTATTTGAACTCAGAGGGAGTGTCAGCCATGTTAAAAAAGTTAACAGCTTAAGTCATTTGTGGATTAATGCTTATTGTTGACGCGAACCGTTTCAAACGATTCAGTTCGATTTGGTGAACTGGTTCAAGAAGATCCAGTTACATCGAGTGATTCTTTCGCGAACCGGATGTGCTGTGAACGCGCTCATAACAGACCCGGGAGAGACATCAATGCTGAATAAAGTCGTAGTTTTTGATATTTTTGGACCAAAATGTATTTTCGATGCTTTATACTGTGTTCCGAAGATGAACGGAGGTCTCACGGGTTTGGAACGACATGAGGGTGAGTCATTAATGACATAATTTTGATTTTTGGGTGAACTATCCCTTTAACAATCACCTCAGGGCAGTGTAGGGCTTCCAGATTCACGCAAAACCCTATAGATCTCATTGGCAGGCATGCCTGCAGGTACGGGGCTGATGGGCATGTTATTGTCGTGCTTCAATAGCCCTTATTAGCCTCTCATCTGAGAGACGGCGGTCCCACTGTCAGCGTCCGCTCATCAGCACAGCGCCCGAGCCTGTCAGGAGACAGCCCAGGCCCTGCCCTAGTGTGACTGCACGTCTCAGATGACCCAGCTGATCCTGCCCAGACGCTATCAAGTTGCCCAATGCACTTAATTAGGTCCTGTGAGGTAGCGACGCTCCACACAGCGCAGCTAACCTGAAAGAATGAAGCTTTTAATGACAGCGGTTAAAAAATCAACCATTGTTTGTACTTCAACCACTTGTTTGTCCAAAATATGGAAGGCTGCAGATACAAAATCATACACATAAGAACAAACATTTTAAATCTCCTCTGATCATGTGTGCGTTTTATTTCAGACGTCTGTGGCTAACATCCTGATTGCTGTGAACCCATATTTCGACATCCCTAAACTCTACTCCCCAGAGACCATTAAGAGCTATCAGGGACGCTCTTTGGGGACACTTCCCCCTCATGTCTATGCTATTGGTGAGTGGGCACATGAATGTCTGTCTAATAGGACACTTGAGGATTCCGTTCGAAGTCTTTCTTTTGTAGTTATTTTTTGTTGACAGCGATTTTAACAAACTTCTGTCTCTCTCTCTCTGTCTCTGTCTCAGCGGACAAAGCCTATAGAGACATGAGAGTTCTGAAGATGAGTCAGTCCATCGTTGTTTCTGGTGAATCAGGTGCTGGAAAAACAGAAAACACAAAGTTTGTTCTCAGGTATGATAACTGTCTATTCATGGAATGACACTTCAATTAATATTTCTCACATGTATACAGGATCCAAATTTAGTCGTTTTTGCCATACCTAGCTGTGGTGGTGAAATTAAGAT